>NW_016107336.1:1001341-1022306 GCF_001604975.1 Cebus imitator
AGCTGAACTATATTTTGACTTTTTTTGTTCTGAGTTCTTATATAATCTTAGTAAAGATACTTAACTTCGGCGGATATTCATATACTTATTATGTGGGAATTATAATTTCCCCTTACTGTAGCAGAGGTTATGCAGTGTTTCCAAAATTTTTTAGCTTTTTAAAAAGACTTGAATTAATAGAAATTATTATAATACAAATTATTAAAATTTATGCATGGAAAATACATAGAAACTATATTTTGACCAACAGTGTCTAAAACAAAACTTGCAAGATCTATGGATTGGACAGCTTCAAAGTTCATAAAAGAGTCTTCCAGGTAGGCATGTAACTCATTGATAAATGAGACAATTTCTTTGGACAGAGATTGGCTTTGGATTAGTTTGGAAAGAAATAGTTTAGCATGCTATTTTGGCTATCTATTGTTACAAAACCACCTCAAAACTAGAGGCTGGAAACGACAGCCATTTTATTTGTTCATGAGTCTGTGCCTCAGCTTTTCTACTGGGCTCAGTGGGGCACATTGTTCAGCTGCTGTTTCATGGGGCCACTCATTCAAATGGATGTTGTCTCTGGTGGTTAGTTGAGGCTGGATGATCTCTAATGGTCTAACTCACATGACTGGCATTGGTGCTGGCTTTTATCTGAGCCTTTCTCTCTGTGGTTTCTCATCTTCCCAGAGGTTAGCCTGGACTTCTTTGATGGTGGCTTCAGAATTCCAAGAGGGCAAGAGCAGAAGCTTCAAGACACCCTTAGATCACAAATTTGCTTCAAACTCTTAATGTTTGTCAAAGCAAGTCACAAGGCCAAGATTTAAGAGGTGGGGAAAAACAGATTCCTCTTCCTGTTGATCATATGAAAAGGTCACATTGTAGAAAGTGGTTTGTACAGGGCTGTGAAGAATTATTACATCCATATTTGCAGACAAGCTGCCACACATGACAGGGGCTAGGGCAAAGAATATTTAGATAAGATGGTCTATTAATAAATTTAAAAATTTGAAATAGAAGAGTTACATCATGAACAAGTGGGGAGGAAGACCCCAAAACAGTTCAACATCCAAACAGCAAAGGCTCAAAACAATCTGTTAAAAAAAACACAAATGTTTTTAAAATGTAAAAATATAAAGAATTATTATTTAATGGATTTTGGATTTAACTAGTATATAGAAATACAGCTCTCCAAATTAAAAGGTAGAACTTGAAAGGCATTGCTTAGGAAAGATAGCCAAAGGCAAAGGAAAATGATTCTCAAACCCTTGAGTGTCCAGTTGATGGATTCTTAGAATGAGATAGTTTGCAGTAGAGGAAGTAAAACAAAATATGTGCAAAATGGAGACTTCTAAAATTAAATTACTTACCATGAAGAAGTTATGAACTTAGAGATGAATATCAATTTGGTATATATCTTTATGTGATAGTTACTTAACATGATTAGTATTGCCAATGTTCTCCCCAAATTAAGCTTTTATCACAAATTTCCATGTTTGCCATGTAGGTAAATACTGGGGGAAAAAACTCTAGGACTTACAGTTGGCAGGGATTCTTGAAAGATAGCAAAATAAGTGGCTTTCTATCTTGCTCTCTTAATTCTACTCTATCTGCCTTTCCTGATCCCAACTATTCCTGGAGCCAGCAGACCCTGAGTAAAGGTGAAACCCCAAACTTTGTGAAAGCTGAGGGTGGGGAGTGGGGAGCAGATGGGGGCTTCCTTCCTAGGCTAGGCTGGTACTAAGGGCTGGCATCCATTGGATGAGTCCCATCATAGGATCAGGATGCATTGGATACTGTGATGAGCTTGACCTACAGAGACGGGAACTCCTGGGAGGAAAACTGAAACTCACTCTCACCCCATGGCATGTGTTTGTGTTGTGTGTGTTCCACAAGAGACCAAGGAGAAAATCAACAGTTGGGGGTGTCCTTTGGAGCAGGAGGCCTTGGAAGTGTCCTGGAAGCCAACCTGCTGTCACACTGCTAGATCATAAGAGAAGAGACTATTTTGCTTCCCCCTACTCATAGAACTTCAGTTCCATGGGTCCTTCAACAATCAGACCTGAACTCCAATGATATAACAAAGAAAAATATTGGCACTGCAACTAAAGGGAAGACAGTCTACAAGAACAGACAGAACTCACACTGAATGTGATGGAGCGGCAGCCAAAGACAAATGACAAACTGACAAAAAATAGAAAGAGCACATTAGGAGATACAGATGCAGCACAAGAAGATTTTCTAGAGATGAAATGCATGACTCCCCCATCAAACATTTTAATAAATGAACTGAAGGTGTTGATGAGCATTCTTGAGGCTTGAATTGGTAGCTTAGAATATGAAAGTACAGACAAAAACATAAAGGAATGGAAATCACAAAAGAAAATAGATCCAGGAAATATAACATGTGAGTAACAAGAGAGCCAGAAAGAGAAAAAGGAACAGATGGAAGAAAGGCAATAATTAAATAAATATAAGAAACAAATTTTTTGAGCTTAAAAATCAGGACTTGAGTCTGTAAATTCAAATGGCTTATTAAGTTCTAAGCAAAATTTATGAAAAAAGACACCTGTGGATTTATTGGAAAAGTCCTTGAACTATCAAGAGTAAGAAGAAAAATCTTAGAAACTTCTATAGAGAGAGAGCAAATTACTTGCCATGAAGAAGTATCAGACTAGCAGCAGATTTCTTATCCATGACACAGAAAACTTAGTAATTTCAGCAGACCATGCTGATGTTACCAAAATACCAAGAGTTTGGCCTAGGCCCTACTTGCTCGCTGCACAGAAAGCCAATCACTGAGACAATGAGTATTGCCAAGGAAGACGCCTTTAATTGGGTGCTGTGGCTGAGGAGATTTGAGATTCTTCTCAAAGCCATCTCTCTGACAGACTAAAACCAGGAGTTTATATAACAGGGAAGAAATGTAACCATGTGTAAGAAAACAGGAACTAGAGAGGGGCAAGGAGTCAGTCATGATGAATGAGGGGCCCCTCATCTGGTGTGGTGATCTGGTGAGTTTCAGTTCTTTGATACCATTTTTGAGAGGCCTGAAAGTCCTCTGCTGAGGAAGGAGCTCAGATAAAACAAATATAAGTTATAAGCTTTAAGACAAGAAAGGGCAATTTAGGTTTATAAAAAAAAAAAAAAAAAGAATAGTCTATGGGACTATCGGGTTGGTTTCAGAGAGAAAAAGACAGCAGCCAGCAGCCTAAAAATCCCATACATTTCCCTGTCAGGAGTAAATTTATTATTATGTAAGAATTCAGAACCTATTTTCTGACAAAAATAATAATACCAAACAAAAAGTAACTGAACAAAAAGTTAACGAGAAACACAGACCTTGAGATGAAGGAAGATAATAGGAGGGATATATTTGGAATTTTTAATAAATTAAATGAAGTGAAAAGGAAAGAATGAGTTAATATAGAATAGTCTTTACATTAAATGTGAATGAGCTTGGAAAAATAACAAATTTTTAAAATTCATTAAATGTTTTAATGGGAAAATTGTCAGACTGAGTTAAAATTCAAAACCCAGGTCAGGCATGGTGGCTTATACCTGTAATCCCAGCATTTTGGGAGGCCAAGGTGGGTAGATCACTTGAGTCCAGGAGTTTGAGACCAGCCTGGGAAACATGGCAAAACCCTGTCTCTACTAAAAATGCAAAAATTAGCCAAGCATGGTGGTGCACACCTTTGATCCAGCTACCCCAGGGGCTGAGGCGGGAAGATTGCTTGACCTGCACTGCAAAGGTTGCAGTGAGTCAACATCGCGCCACTACACTCCAGCCTGGGTGACAGATCAGGAACCTGTCCCTGCTCCCCATCTCCCCCAAAAAGGTAAAACCAAGTAGTATGCTGGGGTTTTTTTGTGTGTACATGCGTGTATGTTTTCAGACATGCTCTCTCTGTTGTCCAGGCTGGAGTGCAGTGGTGCAATCACAGCTTACTGCAGCCTCAACATCCTGGGCTCAAGTGATCCTCCCACCTCAGCCTTCTGAGTAGCTGGGACCACAGATGTGCACCAACATGCCTGGCAAATTTTTGTATTTTTTGTAGAGACAGACTTTTGCCTTATTGCCTAGGCTGGTCTCCAACTGTTGGGCTCAAGCGATCTACCCATCTTGGCCTCCCAAACTGCTGGGATTATACGTTGTGCACTAATGTCCCTGGCAGCTATTTATAAGAAACATTTGAAATAAAGTAATGGAAGATGGAATTGAAAGGATGCACATACATCCCAAGCAAATGCAGAGTCACTAGAGCTAGCAATGTAAGCTTTAGATAAGGTATAAAGCTTGGTATTTAAGTGAAAGGCATACATAGGATAAGGAAAGACATTATATAATGACAAAAGAGGCAGAGTTCATGAAGAAAATAAACCTATATATGTAGGCTAACGTAGCCACTAACTCTGTGAAACAAAACTGTTAGAAAAGCAAATATATTTATGATGAGACACTTAAATACATCTCTCTCACCTGTTTCAACCTGTCATAACCTTGTACGTACCTTGATGATTCAGAAACTGATAAATTAAAAAGTTAGGTTTAATAGATAGTCTAGAACCATACAGAATATTTCTTTCTAGACTACTTAGAAAAATGATCACATAGTTGACCACAAAGAGTACCATAATAAATTAAAAGGAAGAGATTTTTTTTTTAACCTGTTTGAAACTAGCCCACCTGCAATATACCGGATTACAACATTGAGGCCAGCTTCAGTATTAGTTTTCCTCCTTTTACGACCACCAAGAGGAAGAGATTTTTTATAGATTTTGTTCTCTGATCATAATACCTTACTATTATAAATAACTTAAAGTAATAAAGAAGAAATTTTATTTAGAAATTTAAGAAAACTCTATATAACCTTCTTAAAATTTATTAATTTTTTTTAAAAATAGAGATGGGGTCTCACTATATTACCCTGGCTAATCTCAAACCCCTAGGCTCAAGTGATCCTCTACTCTCGGCCTCCTGAAGTGTTGGGATTATAGGCGTGAGCCACAGTGACTTGCCCTATATAACCTTTATATCAAAGGAGAAATCAAAAGTCAAATCACAACCATCTAGAAATCAATAAAAGGTACACAGTCTTATCTACAATCAATGGAATAGAGAGAAAGCTGTATCTATAGTCTTTAGATATTTTTAGTATTTAAGCATAAAGACAAAGTATATTCTTAGTATGAATTGGGAGAAAACAAAACAAGCAGCAATAAATTAGGGGGACTAATAAAGATAAAAGCTGAAATTAATAAAATTAAAAGGAACAGAAAGGATAAATACATATATTAGCTGGTCTTTGAAAAGCACAGTAAAATAGTTTGTCCGATTAGGAAATTAATAAGGAGTAAAACAATTTACAAGACTATAAGTGAGAAAAGAAACAACCAGAGGGACAGAGGTGATGCAAAGAAGATAACAATTCGCTGAGCTCTCTGGGAATGAATTTGAAAAACGAGAAGAAATGTATTTTTTCTTTGTCGAATATAAATGTCTAAATTTAACCTAGGAAGAAATGGAACATTTGAATAGGACAGTAACCCTAAAAGAGATGGAAAAATGATTAAAGATCTACTGTTGAAAATGACAGTGGAATCATATGAAATTATAGTTGAGTTTTATGTAACTTAAAGAACACATAACTTTATCAGTATTTAAACTGTTCCAGAAGATGAAAACCTCCTGTTTCACTTATAATACAAGCATACATTTAATGCCAAAACCTAACAGAGCACAAAAAAGTCCAGAGACCAATTTAATTTTGAATACAGATGCAAAATGTCTAAATAAAATATTAGCAGATAGAACCCATAACTGTATTTGAGGACCCAACTGTGACCAAGTAGGGTTTATTCCAAGAATATAAAAGTCAAAATTTATCAGTGTAGTTTATTACATTATGTATTTAAAGGTAGAAAATCATATGATCACATCAATAGATGCTACAAAAGCGTTTAACAAAATGTATAGATACTAGTAATAAAAACTATCAGAAGAATGGAAAGAAACCAAGGGGTTTCTTTGCCTTAGACTGGCAAAACTTGAAAGTTCAATAACTATTGCTATTCAGGAGAAAGAATACTAGTATTACTAGTTGAGTATGTGTTATAGCCTTTTTGGAAAGCAATCTGGCAAAATAGATTACAAGTAGTATCTGTTTGATCCTGAAATTCTGCTCCTTGTTCTCCTAAAGAAATAAAAGCACCCACATGTAAGGATATATATTACAAGGTTGTGTTCAGCATTACTGTTTGTGTTGGGGGAAGAATGGAGACAAATAAATGCCCACCAGGAGAGGAATGGTTGGATATATTACAATACATCCAAATGGTGAAATATTATGCAGCCATTATAAATGGAATTTAGGGTTAGGTGAGTTGCATGAGCTATTTTTGAGTAGGAAAAGCAAGATGCAGAAAACTTGGTATGATACTAATAAAAAAGAAAAAGATTGTGTTTGTGTCTTTAAAATTATGTGTAGATAGAGAAATACAGATGCTTTTCAACTTATGACAGGGTCACATCCCAATAAACTCTTTGGAAGTTGAAAATACTTAAGTTGAAAGAAAATGCATTTAATATACCTAACCTACCAAACATAGTTTCTTAGCCTAGCCTACCTTAAACGTGTTCAGGACACTTGCATTGACCTACTATTGGGAAAAATCATCTAACACAAAGCTTATTTTATACTTGATACAGAAAGGGGGCAGGGAAGTGCTGGGTAGAAAATGACATGGTCCCTGGCTAGGGCTCCATCCCTGGACCTGTCACAAACCTAGGTGAGGACAGGCATTCCTGCCTTCACACCCAACTGTTGCATTTCCCAAGACCACCCTGGACCATCACATCCCCAACCTGTACCTATAAAAACCCTGAGACACACAAGCGGGTGGATGCTGAGAGGAATGCCACAGGGTAAGACCACACTGACAGATGCTGGCAGGCTGGCAGTCCAGGGACTAATGGAATGACATGGAGTTTGGCCAGGGCAGTCGGAGGAGAGCCCAGGCCGCTGAGTTGCCTAACTCCAGGGGAAAACCACCTTCCTACTCCATCTCCCTTCTGGCTCCCCAGCCATCTCCTGAGAACTTCCACTCAATCAAACCTTGCTGTCATTCTCTGAGCCCACATGTGATCCCATTCTTCTGGCACGCCAAGGCCATTTTCCACCATTCCAGAAAGAAATACTTGTGTTGGCTGCATTTCCAGGGATGCTACCAGAGCTCAAGGCTGTCACCTGGCCCTGCCTGGAAGAGCCATTCTTAGAGGCAAGACTTGATGAAGGCTTTCCTGCTGATGGAATAGGTTTGCTGGAGTTGACCTTGGCATATTTTTTATTGGATATTTGAATATCGAGTATTTTCTTTGCATGCTACTGAGA
This sequence comes from Cebus imitator, assembly GCF_001604975.1. Classification (NCBI taxonomy): domain Eukaryota; kingdom Metazoa; phylum Chordata; class Mammalia; order Primates; family Cebidae; genus Cebus; species Cebus imitator. Next base: position 1,008,724 of record NW_016107336.1, read on the forward strand.
AGTCCCTTATATAAATTTTTATAAATATGAACATTATAATCACATAACACTGTATCTTAACATATTCAGTAATCTGATAAGAGTATTTCTGTAACAAAAGAAAGCTTTGTTTCAAATAATAGCTCTCTATTGTCAAGGAAATAATTTAGATTCACATAATTATCAGCTAGAAATTGTGGCTGGCCCGACATAGAGTGTTACTGCTACTCTTCTCATGGTTAGAAGCTTGGTACAGAAAGTGGGAATGTGACCCGCTGACTGTCAAATGCTGGTGTTCTAATGTGTTCTCACATATGCGTAAACACTTATGTGTCTACTCTAGCTTTCTGTGCCTCGAGATGTAATTTTGCCTGGTTATCTTCATTGGATGTTTTACTTTTTTTCTGATGTCTTTATGCATGTGTTTACATACTTTCTTTTCCTTTTTCACATGACTCCACATACCTCAGTCCTTTCTCTGGCAATGGGGACAGATACTGCTGCTAACCTTACTGAGCCATCAGCTTTCTAACCTCTGGATTCAGGAGGACATTAAGGCTTGATGGGGGTGTGGCTGCAAAGAACACATGACATGTTCCCTTTGGGTGAGCCTAGGTCTGTGTGTGGCTACCAGGGGTACTGTTGTAGGAGCCTGTGTTTGGCAGCAAATGAATGGGGGCTTTCCAGGTGAACAGATCACTAGTGAACTGCCAAAGGCTTGAGACTGTCCCATAAAGGGAGCTAGGATTGGGTGTGGTGACCAGGATAGAACTCTTTCTTATTCTTTGGCTGTCATCCTGAAGATGTCCATCTCACAGGAGGAAGAAACGCCAGCTTTGTGGAATTGTGAGCAGGACATGGTCATGTTTTGCAGTGAGATGGACATGTGTATCCTGAATGGGGTCAGGATCAGGAATGAAGAAAATCATTAGGGCACATGGAAGGAAAGGAGAGAGAAGAGTTGATGTTTGTGTCTGTATATCTTTTGTGTGTGTGTGTTAGGCTGGATACATAGAGATTAGTTCATGGTACCAGTTTTGAAATACAGGCATACATACACAGTAAACTGTATTTAAAAAAATCCTACGTACATTTTTGGCTACCAGAGATTCTATTGATTGACTTCTTTTTGCCACTGCTACCCATTATACATTTTTGTAGAATAGGAAATCAATTACAAATTAAAGTCTTAAATCAAAATAAAGGTAATATGTATTAACAAGTCAACTATTCATGATTTTTAAAGTTATCTAAATTCAGCTACCCACTGCCTTTCTCTGTTAGTGCAGTATGATCCATAGCAAATCAAACGTCTAGCACAGCTGCACTCTGCCCTCAGAACTGTTATGGCAACTTTCTGCTATTATTGCTTGGAGGTGTGCATAGAAATTGAAATATATTTTGATATTTTTCTAGGCCAAACATAATTTAAGGTGAATCAGCTACCAAAAATACCATATATATTAAAGCTAATTAAAAATAATTTGGAAATTTTCTATATTACTGCTCCCTTCCATTAGTACTGAATTTGAGAACTGACTGTGCATATGAAACTAACCTTCAGCCATTTGTCCAAAGCTGGTAATGACCAGTAATAGTAATAGTAATAGTAAGGACTGTAGATTGTATTACACTTTCCTTTTACTACAGAAAGAGTTTATGTGAAACAAAGTAGATGAGTAAGTGAACGTTGAATATTTCTTGATAACCATGCACAAGTGATTTCTTCATGTCTAGAGACATAGCTATGCATGTTTTATCTGTGTTTACTTCTCTTTCTTGGGACTTAGACTTGACTTGTTTATAATGCTTATATCAGGTGTTACATGCCTCATTCTTCCTTTAGTGAATGTATATGCACAGCTGTTGTTTTCAAGACTGGTATTGAAACAAAAAATTGAAATGGAATAGTCAAACAATAAAGGCACTTATATAACAGATTTCTTTACACTGAGAAGGTGAGAACAGCCTGCTCTACTTAAATATGCTCTCATCTCTATCAAAGCACTCTTTGAAAACACATTTTTAACATTTGTCCTTAATATTCCCTTTTGTGTATTCCTAAGCACTATTGATGGTACTTAGACACCTGGTATTTATACCAGTCATACTCTGAATTAGTCTTGTATTTCTGATACATGTCCCATTCTGTTTCCAGAGGCCAAAATTTGTTACAAGTTTCAGAGTGAAAATCTCTTGTATCTGGACTGAAGTATGTTCTTGAGCACATAGCTAGCTCTACACTGTCCTTTATACCCATTAGGATTCTTAACTCCTTTTTCACTATCCTGCTTGTAGACTGAAACAGCTAAGCATGGAGATAACACTTTTCTGTTCTGGGGACAAAAGCGTGTGAAAAACTGAAGGGGATTTCACCTTCGAAGTCTATTGCTTCTAATCCTTGAAGCTCAGAAAATTCCATAAAGCACTTTTCAGAAACACCTTTTCAATGAACTGTTCATTACATTAGAATCTCTTTTCTTCTTTACAGACCCTTCATGTGGCCTTTATAAATATGCATTTGAGACAGAGTTATATGCAGAAGTTGAAAATGCCTGGAAGATTTCTGGTTTCTTTCACTACTTTTCCTGCCTTTTTGCGTCGCTGCCAGATTTGGATGATATAATATTCAGAGGGGCACCTTAATCAAAGCCATTCTTCAACAAGACACACCTGGCAGAAGATTGCCCACGTAATTCAAGATGGCCAGTCAACCTCCCGAAGACACTGCAGAGTCTCAGGCCTCTGATGAGCTCGAGTGCAAGATCTGTTACAATCGTTACAATCTGAAACAGAGGAAACCCAAAGTGCTGGAGTGTTGTCATAGGGTTTGTGCCAAATGCCTCTATAAGATCATAGACTTTGGGGACTCCCCACAAGGTGTCATTGTCTGTCCTTTCTGCAGGTTTGAGACATGCCTGCCAGATGATGAAGTTAGTAGCCTGCCGGATGACAACAATATCCTCGTAAACTTGACTTGTGGAGGCAAAGGGAAGAAGTGCCTGCCAGAGAACCCCACGGAGCTGTTGCTCACTCCCAAGAGGCTGGCCTCTCTGGTCAGTCCTTCTCACACATCCTCCAACTGCTTGGTCATAACCATCATGGAGGTGCAGAGAGAGAGCTCCCCGTCCCTGAGCTCCACTCCTGTGGTAGAATTTTATAGGCCTGCGAGCTTCGACTCTGTCACCACCGTGTCACACAACTGGACTGTGTGGAACTGCACATCCCTGCTGTTTCAGACATCCATCCGGGTGTTGGTGTGGTTGCTAGGTTTGCTGTACTTCAGCTCCTTACCCTTAGGAATCTACTTACTGGTCTCTAAGAAAGTCACCCTTGGGGTCGTCTTTGTCAGCCTGGTCCCTTCGAGCCTTGTTATTCTTATGGTGTATGGTTTTTGCCAGTGTGTTTGTCATGAATTTCTAGACTGTATGGCGCCTCCTTCTTAATTGGTATGCAAAATAAGAAACTGGACACATTGCCCTGTTTGAGTATGAAGTTAGATAATTTATAATTTATTTTGTTTTATGTTCTTTATGATTAGTGTCCATGACATTAACAAAGCTCCCTTGGCCATATGTTGACTCTATTGGTTTTCCTGCAGGCTGGAAGTAAAAATGTTCATTTCTACTAAAGGGTTAGCAAAATTGTATAAGCTCACCCTTCCTGGAGCACTGACAGCAGTGAGTCTTCCCAGAGAAAGGGCAGGGTTTCACTCAGCACGGCCAGACAGACAGTAGGGTTGCGGTGTGTTATGCTGTAGAGAGAGTTGAGAATGAATGGATCCCTTTTTTCGTAGTCATGGACATTTTATGAAGGCAGTTGGACATGAGAGGAAAGTTGCCTGAGACACATCTGTTACAAAGTGTGCTCCCTCCCCGCCCGTAAACCTGGTATTGGAACACCCTGGAATTGTCTTCAGGTCTTTGTTTTCTCTCTTAAGTCACTGTCTATGGTCAGCGTTCCCACTGAGATACCTGTTCCCTCTGCGCATTCTCCCTTGCCAAGAGGAAGCTCAGTTCTACTCCCTTAGGTGGTTTCAACTGAATGCCTGTTTTGCCACGTTACTAAAGAGAATGAAAAGCATTGAGGAATTTGCATCACAGTGAACTTCGTGGCAGAATGTGGCCGTTTGTCCTTGAGACACACTCTTTCCTCCATGTCTGTTTTCCTCTCTCCTCAGTCTTCTCTGAGAAGAATGGAAGAGAGTGAATTTCTCATAGAGCGATTATTCTTCATGAAAACTTCATTTGAGTCTTTCCTTCTAACATCTTAGTTTTGGTTTTTTAAACCACATTGCTCAATCAGCCTTACCCGTTGTCCTGAAAAGGTTCCATTTAAATTAGCTGCTGTAAATTCATCAAGACTTTCTTTTTTTCCCATTATATTTTTTGTTCCATTAGGATTTACTTAACTGAATCTTATAACAATTCGAGGTGAACTGTGGCAATGAAAACCCAGACACAGTTAATGAGATACTTCCGCTCACAGTTTGAAGTGCTGAGAACCTAAGTGTTTTGCTGTACGGTACTGAGTTGTATCAAAATATGATGGTTTAGGTTTATGTGCAAGACTTCGTGTTGCAGTCTAGACAGAGGGGTGGGCAAGAGACATGCAAAGCGGATGCTCTACTTGAAAAGACCCTTCAAGGAAGTAAAATGGCGGGGGCAGAGTACAGCTTACCGCATTGCTATCCCTGTTGCCTTTAGTGGGTTTTGGACTGGATTCAAGTTCTTACACAATTTATTTTGAATAAAAGCATAACCTAGGTGATTTCAGTTAATGAACTTCTTTTCATGATGTAGGGAAAGTTGAATGTGTATATTTCTGAGAAGAAATTGTTTAGCAGATTACAAGTTGGCAGACTAGAATGTTCACAGAAACCAGGCAAAAATTTTAAAAAGCATTTTAGTCTCTAAAACCCATTACTAATGATTAACATGAAAATATTTGTAACTCTTAGAAAGGGGGCATTACTAAGACGATTTTAACTTGTTTGTGATGAAATCTTTGTTGTGTGATGCAGGTACAGTGCACCCATTCCAATGTCTGTATTCAGAACAAATTGACATGGCTGGAATAGCAGTTTGATTCTAATTGTAAAACTAAACTTTGGGAACTTGTATGCCCAAAGTAAGTAGGATGAAAGTATATATGGGATATGGTCCAATGAATTTAAGCCCCAAGATACAGCTAAGTACATTTATGATTTCGTAAAATCTAGTTTGGATAGTATTGTGATGCAATTTCCAGAAAATTATTTGTGTTTAGAGTAAATATCATGTTTAGAAGATGTTTTGTGGTTTGGATTTATATATTTATAAGTTTTTTAAAAAATGTGCGTTTTGTCTGAAATGTAACATTGAGTAAATTGGTGAGTTATATAATGAGATTTCTAGAAAGCTCTGGACATGGGTACTATGTGTTTCACTTATCTGTATAGTGTCTACAATGATAAATTTGTGTCTCTGTGTATTGTGGGCAGTCTTTTTTCTAGTTAATTTGGCTTTAAAGAGCAATCTTTGTATGACACCAGAAAACTCTTCATGCTATTGATTGAAAAAAAGATAATGCTTTAATATTTTATTCACTGTGATACTGTTTTGTTTGTCTATTAAACTGTTATTTCCAAATTTAGAAGTTTGATTTCTCTGACTTATGGTTAAAATTCAGTTATGACTTTGCACCTCTGTTAGCTTTAGATAACGGCAAACATGAACTTTCAGAAACATTGGTTCAGCTAATGCCTTTATCATGCCCATGAAGACTTCAGAACTTTCCAACAAAGGGGACCTAACCCATCACACTTCTAAAAGGCCTTCATAGTTTTTCTTTTTTAAGCAGGGGAGAAGAATTAGGGGAAACGAAATAAAAATATTGTCTTTATAAATAAATTCTTCGGTTTTAGTTTGATTTCATTTCCAGGTTTCGCGTAACTACTCAGCAAAATAGAATCCAATTTTGTTGGGAAATCACTTACCTTGTGTGGTCTGGGAAAAATTTTTAAATTACATGGTATCTAAATATGATGTTTGTTAGGCAAAGTAGAAATAATTTGGGAATATGTAGCAGTTCTATGCCTGGGATAATTAGTGAATTCACACCATATGTTAATCAAGAATAATGGTTTCATTCATTTCTGAAATGTTTATGTAAATGAGCAAAGAATCAGCTTAAAGAAAGCAGTTACCTGTATTGGTCATAACTTACAGAGTGAACTCGTGCATATCTGCTGAGAGACCTAAAAGTGATGTGTATTTGCAGATCGTAAACAGATACCAGGCTTCAAAGACACCTTGAAGAAATGTCTTAGTATGTCAAACAGGTAGTCCCAAAGCCAAATGAATCCTATTATTTGTAGGCAAACTGATATAGCCATTATAAATATGAGCTCTGTAGTAGCTCATATTTATACCTCATGGGATACAGATGAGATGCAAATGAGTTAACTTGAGAGAGTATAATGGAAGCAAGCTACAATTTTATGTGTTTCTGCACTTTTTGAGACTTGCTCTTTCTGCCTACTCTTCTTGGTAAAAAATACCTCCATTTGCCTTGATTCCTTGGAAATACCATAGAAACACAACATTATTCCAGAGCTTTACTCAAAACCGGAGAGTCTTGGTAGGTCCCTGAAAGAGTTTAACCATTTGATCTCCAAGTTAGAGTTTTGTGTGCTTTCTACATCTTTGCCCTTTTATTAGATGTTTCCTTCTCTTCACTTAAATACCCTTTATGAATTTTTACTCCTTTGTGAGGAACCATAGGCTTAATATTGGGTCTTTCCTTACACATTTACTTTTGTGTAAAAGAGATTTAAAACATGAATAAATGTTGAAATTTGAGTAAATTCCAAGTGAGTCCTGGAGGTAATATAGATTCAGCCCAGCTCCTGATATCATTTCAATATGTGGTAGATTCCAAATTGGCATATACTCAGTGTACAGATATTTATGGTTCTGACATGAAGGTACTTTAAATTTATGAATAAAAGAATCAAAAATTACATCCTGTGTATGCTAAGTAGGGATCTGTGTATTTTTAAAACTGGTTAAACCTCGATTTAATTAAAACAACTGAAAAGTCACAAGCATTTTAATTAAGAGTTTATTAGATTTGTAACATATTAATACTTTAAATTGAGAGGGTTGGAATTACATGGGAGGAAGGAATGTACTCTGACAGTAGGTGGATTTGGATCTTGTTTTTCCTATGAAGTGTAAAGAAAGTTCTTTGTACATTTACATTCACAGTCACATTACATTTACATTCTTATTACCTCAAATAAGAGGTCTGGCCTGAAGACATAGTTTTGGAAGTCTTTAACAGTTCTTTCTTCTTTTTTATAGTCTGTTTTTTTAAAAAAATTTCAATTTGTACATATTTATGTAGTACACAGTGGTGTTTTGATACGTATATAGTGATCAGATCAAGGTAATTAGCATAGCCATGATGTCACACATTTTTCATTTCTTTGTTGGGAACTTTCACTATCCTCCTTCTAGCTATTTAAAACTATATAATCTATTATTGTTAACCAGGGTCATCCAACACCGCTATAGAACACTAGAACTTACTCCTCCCATCTAGCTGTAATTCTGTATCCTTTAACAAATTTTTCCCCATCCCTCCTTTCCTCTACCCTGCCTAGCCTCTAGTATTCTTTTCTACTTTTTACTTCTAGGAGATCAACTTTTTTTTTTTTTTCTTCCGTATATGGGTGAGAACACGTGGTATTTAACTTTCTGTTCCTGGCTTATTTCACTTAACATAAGGTCCTCCAGTTCCATCCATGTTGCCATAAATGACAGGATTTCATTATGTTTTATGTCTGAATAGTATTCCATTGTGTATTATACCATATTTTCTTTACCCATTTATCTGTTCTTAGATACCTAGGTTGATCCCATATTTGGCTATTGTGAATAGTGCTGCAGTAAACATGCGGGTGCAGACTTCTCTTCCATACACTGATTTCTTTCCTTTGGATAATGCTCAGTAGTGGGATTGCTGGATCACAGTTTTATTAGTAGTCTTTTGAGAAACATCCATACTATTCTCCATAGCAACTGTATATTCTCCATAGTGACTGTAGTAGTATATATTTCCACCAACAGTGTATTTCAATAGCAGCTGCAGGTGAGGGGGTAGAGAAATGTTGAGGCCCAGAGAGGACTGAGAGGCTGAGCTCTCCAGGTTATAACTCTGAATGCTCAGTAGGGGAGCGGGCACAGCCCCTGTCATGGTGCTGCCAGAGGGAAAGAATGGAACTGGAGGCAGCGGCGTTAAGATGATTAGGTGAACACAACAGAAGCAGATTCATGTTGGCATAAGAAAGATTCTTCAAGCTTATTTCATGAAGATGTTCGAAGATACAGAAAAGTTGGGAAAACAGAATAATTATCACCTGCACACTTGCCACTTAGAATCAATAGTTAACCTTTTGCAATATTTGTTTTCTATCCCTCCTAAAAATAAGAACTTCTTCTAATTTGACTAAAACATTATTATAGTATCTCAGACTATAAAATACTTTTCTAATATTTAATATGCATTTTACTATTCTCAAATATGTTTTATAACTTAAAAAAAAAACCAACCAAACTAAACAAACAAAAAAAACCAAATACTAGGATCTGGTCAGGTTTTGCACATTGCCTTTGGTTGTTTTATATCTTTATTCTCTCATTCTGGAATAGTCACTCCACCTTGTTTTCCCCATGCCCTTGACTCCTTGAAGAAAGCAAGCCAGTTACCTTGTACAATGTCCCATATTCTGTATTTGGTGGTGTTTAATTTCTGTTCCTGTATTTTTTGTAAGCTGAAAGTTAAGTCTATAACCTTGATTGGACTCAGATTTTGGGCAACAAGTTGCCTGAGTCACCTTTGTATCACATCATATTTGGAGGCATAAAATGAAAGGTAGCCCCTCCATTCAAAATACTCAGTTGGATCACTCAGTTAAGATGGCCTCCCTACTTCCCCTGTGCACCTGTAATAAAAAATCTATGAGGTGACACTTTGGATTCATGCACATATTCTCTTCCCTAGCAATTTTCACCTGCTGGTTTTAACAGCCAATAATGATCCTTGGGTTAATTACAGGTACTTTGTTTTCCAGATATTTGGAGTGTTACTCTGGTGAGAACTAACTTCTGCCTCACTGGAGGTTTTTAAGAAGGTGGTCCGATTACTGACCATCACCTGTATAATAAAGGAATTAGAACCATGGAAGCCAACCCCTGTCTAAAACTTCAGTAAATCTTAAGGTTGGAATGCATCATTATAATTACCCAATTATTGAAGGAATAAACTGGAATGGAAATCACAGTCTTTTATCTTCCAATGTACTTTCTATGATCTCAGAGGAGAAAGAAGTCCAAATCATCTGTGAAGTAACTTTTTTTTTAACCTTTAATTCACTGGACTCTAGTCTTGAAATGGCCACTCTCAACCACTCTCCTGTTGATGTTTCATAAGCAGCTTTCCAGTCATCTGCTGAATCATTATTCCCTGAAGACTATGTACTCCTTTTTCTCAATCTTTGTCAAATCTTAAATGCTTTAGACAGCTCTCTTTCCTTGCTATTCTAGTAATTAGTTCACTCCTTTGTCTGTTTTTCAGAGTGATCCTGTTTGCTCAGAATAACATCTTGCCCGTTGTCTGACCATTTCATCCTTCTTAAAATCCCTGCCAGGCAGTGGGTTCCTCCACAGCATTCACTGTGTGTTCCCAGTCTTGACATTATTCTGGAACTTTTCTGTATGTGCACTCCCTGTTTTAAGACCTTTTTTATTCTTCATAGCAGCAGGTAGTATGCAGGCAGGGAATCTATCAAGTCACACAATAAATTCTGTAGTCTTTAGATAATGTTCTCAAACTTTTAGTAAGCATTATTTTTTAGTACATGTATGCTGTGCAATTCTAAACTTAATGTTTGCCCCTAATTCTGGCTAATACAATCGCAGTTTGGTTAAGCCAATCATGAATTACCTCTTGGTCAATGCATATATACTGGACTAATGTCAGATAATTCTGAGTTGGCTTAATGTTAAATCCTTCTCAGTAGTAAGTGAAACTTTTTGTTGTTCCATGTCTACAAATAAGAGATTATTAACATAGAGTAACTCATCTTTTAACATAGAATTTCAAGAGTTAGAGTAACATTTTAGCTATGAAATGTTATTTTTAATGCCACATAACATTAGTCAATAAGTGAACGTCTGTTTTTGTTACATGCTGAGCCAAAATCTCCTGCCATCTTTTTCTCCCATTTTCTCTGATTAATGTCATTTAGGACATCAGTGACCTAGTGCTGTCATTGCCTCCTTCCTCCACATCTCCTGTACACATACGCGCACACACTTTATATTTCAAGAAACAAAGCTCTGTGAAAGAGAACCACATTAGTCTTCCACTAGCTGGGGCATTATCCATTTAAGTACTATTTTAAAATGTTTTTGTGATGACTAACAACTACATTTATGACCTCTTGTGGAACAATGGATTCAGCTGCTGGTCTCAGAGTTAATTATGCCCTCTTTTGCAATATTCACCATAGCTGAGCAATGGAGATTATCCCTAGCTACACAATGGAATGGTTGTTATCACTGCTTCCATTTGATGTGATATCTTTCAAGAGATTTTAGTTTTAACTGTGTACGTCTATGGTTAAATTTACTGTCATTACAAATTTTTTTGTTGGTTAGAGTTTTAAAAATTATGAAATTATTTCTAGCCTGTAATTTGACCAACTCTTAATCACCAGTTAAGAGGGAGTAAATAACATGCCCTAATTTTGTGGGATTTGTCTGCTGCTAGAGTGGAGAATGAAGTGGTCATTGGGAGACCAAAGAATGTTAAATTCTGTCCTTGAAACTAGGGAGGAAGATGGCACTGATAATTACCTAACTTTTGGTATAGTTGGGATACTTCCTTGTCCCCTAAACCTCATGTTAAAATTGGATCCCAATATTGGAGGTGGTGCCTAACAGGAAGTTTGAGTCACAGGGTGGATCCCTCATGAATGGTTTTGTGCCATCCTCCTCATACGAGTGAGTTCTTGTTCTGTTAGGTTCCCCCAGAGCTGGTTGTTAAAGGAGTCTGGCACTTCTCTCTCCCTTGCTTCCTCTCTGGCCATGTGATCTCTGCACACACAGGTGCCCTTTTGCCTTCTGTCATGAGTGGAAGCAGCCTGAGGACTCCATCAAAAGCTGAGCAGACACTGGTGCCATTCTTCTTGTACCGCCTACAGAACTGTGAGCGAGATACATTTCTTTTCCTTATAAATTACCCAGCCTCAGACATTCCTTTATAGTAATGCAAAATGGATGAAGACAACCCTCTTTCATACTTACTTTATATCCCAAATGGGAACCTTGCCAGAGGTTTTGATACAAAACCTAAAGATTCATTATTTTAACTCATACTGTTGACCACTTATGATGCATAACATACAAATATTCCTTGACTCTGACATTATATTCATACATATCACACCTCATTGGAAAGATATGAAGACAATTATAATGGTTCAAAGGCATATCTCATTAAAACAGTTGTTTTAAAATGTGTGACATAAAACATGTCTCAGTAGCTGGCCCAGAAAAGGAGGACTTCCTGGCTGTGCATGCTCAGAAGCTGTGCATATGCATCTTTCTTTTAGAGATTCTCATGAGTGTTACTGCAGGAAAGGGCCTGAGAAGTCATTTGGTTAAAGAAACTTAATTAGCAGTCTAATCCAATGTTTCCCCAAACTTACGTAACCATGGAAATCTTTCTCAAAACATCTATTAATGCTTTGTGGAATTAGTGTTCTGTGGAGCATATTTTGTGAAATCCGCAATAGAGAATTGATAAAAGTCATAATATAGAAGCTACTGCAGACATAAATCACTAAACCAGTGCAAGAATCTAAAAGGCAGTCAAAAAGTCACAATTTGGCAGTGTGCCCCAGTAGAGTGGCAAAGTGCAAAGGGGCGAAGGAACGGACCACCAGGAGCATGCGTAGTGAAGGAGTGTTTTTCATTTCACTTGTTCCCAACATAAACAAGTTACAATGAACAATTCTTATCAGACTTTTATGGAATGATACATTCAAGCTTTGTTTCTAGCCCCTACTATACATCTAAATCTATGTAGAAGAGGGTTTCAAGTGGAATAATTTAGTGCTTGTTATTTTTTGAGCCTATGAAACTTCCACAGCTAATTCTCAGAGTAGATCCAATATTCCAACTGTGGGAAAATGTGTACCAGCTTTTTAAAGTTTTGGTCATTGAATGTTAGGCTGGAAAGATTTTATATATCAGAGTCTAACTGCCTTTTTTAAATAGTAAAACAATATGTAGAAACTGCCTTGTTTTAAATGATGAAACTAACTCTTAGAAATGATCTGTCTCACAAGGGCAAGAGATAGGTTTTAATAAGAGCCACTAAAGTCCAAGTCTGCTTTTTACTCTACACTCCCCTGTCTCTTTGTCAGTAGCCATCAATTAATTTTTTCACATGGGATTACTGAATTATAGACAGCAAAATATGCAGTGGGACAGAGATTATTTTATGCCTACAAGCTATGTCTAGCTACAAAAATATGTAATGAAGATATGAAGTAATCACCTGAATTATTCAATATCCCGTTTTGTTCTCAAGAAGTAAGGTCAAAGCATGTGAGAACAGAAAATTTATTCATAAACAGACACAGAGCTTTATCATATATGAGCAGACAGCTGCAGTCATTAGGAAAAGGAAGAGCATTGAGGTGAGAGGTCAGCACCTGAGTGACAAATGATCAGAATCAGGAGGCTTTCATACCTTCTTTCTTTTTTTTTTTTTTAATTCCAAGACAGAGTCTTGCTTTGCCACCCAGGCTGGAGTGCAGTGGCTCATCTTTGCTCACGCAACCTCCGTCTCCAGGGTTCAAGCAATTCTCCTGCCTCAGCCTCTTGATTAGCTGGGATTACAGGGACTCACCACTGTGCCTAGCTAATTTTTGTATTTTTAGTAGATATGGGGTTTCACCATATTGGCCAGGCTGGTCTTGAACTCCTGAGCTCATGATCCACCTGTCTCAGCCTCCCAAAGTGTTGGGATTACAGGCGTGAGCCACCGTGCCCAGCACCATCTTTCCTTACCCTGTGCACCACCCTAATCTAGACTTTTACCTGGATATTTGCAGTCGCCTTTGAGGCAATGTTACTGCATCGTGTAAGGAGTGTCCTATGTCATTCTGACCTCCTCAGTGCCTGTCTCACGATCAGATCCAGGAAGATGCTGTTGGCATGCTCTGCTCCCTCAGTGCGTGGACCTCTACTCTGGTGTTGGGTCCCAACGCCATCCTCCCACCACTGCCATCCTCCTACCTGCTCGCTCTCATCACCCATGCGTGCTCTAGAGTGGCTCATATTTTGGCTTTTACTACTACGACTGCACTGAAACTGCTTTCTCAGAGGGACTGATAGCTTTTTAAAAAAGTAACTTCTATATCTTCTATTTTTATTACAATTATACATGTTCATGCTATTAAAAGTTACATAGTATTAAGAACTTTTAATGAAAAACAGATGCCTCTGAACCATCCTTCCCTGTCCTCCTAAGGGCAACCACTTTCT
>NW_016107336.1:1022818-1024338 GCF_001604975.1 Cebus imitator
AAAAAAAAAAAAAAAAAAAAAAGAAAAACAATCATTACAGTGAACTGGCAACCAACAGAATGGGAAGAAAATTTTGCAATCTACCCATCTGACAAAGGGCTAATATCCAGAATCTACAAAGAATTAAAACAGGTTTACAAGAAAAAACCAAACAAGCCCATTCAAAAGTGGGCAAAGGATATGAACAGACACTTTACAAAAGAAGACATATATGAGGCCAACAAACATATGAAAAAATGCTTATCACTGGTCATTAGAGAAATACAAATCAAAACTACATTGAGATACCATCTCACGCCAGTTAGAATGGCGACATTAAAACATCTGCAGACAACAGATGCTGGAGAGGATGTGGAGAAATAGGAACACCTTTACACTATTGGTGGGAGTGTAAATTAGTTCAACCATTGTAGAAGGCAGTGTGGCGATTCCTCAAGGACCTAGAAATTGAAATTCCATCTGACCCAGCAATCCCATTACTGGGTATATATCCAAAGGATTATAAATTATTCTATTATAAGGACACATGCACACAAATGTTCACTGCAGCACTGTTTACAATAGCAAAGACTTGGAACCAACCGAAATGCCCATCAATGACAGACTAGACAGGGAAAATGTGGCACATATACACCATGGAATACTATGCAGCCATCAAAAACAATGAGTTTGTGTCCTTTGTAGGGACATGGATGAACCTGGAAACCATCATTCTCAGCAAACTGACACAAGAACAGAGAATCAAACACCGCATGTTCTCACTCATAGGCGGGTGTTGAACAATGAGAACACATGGACACAGGGAGGGGAGCATCACACACTGGGGTCTATCAGGGGGAAATAGGGGAGGGACAGTTCGGGGTGGGGAGTTGGGCTAGGATAACATGGGGAAAAATGCCAGATACAGGTGATGGGGAGGAAGGCAGCAAACCACATTGCCATGTGTGTACATATGCAACAATCCTGCATGTTCTTCACATGTACCCCAAAACCTAAAACGCAATAAAATATATTTTTAAAAAATCTCTTTTTCTCTTTGCTTCCATATTTTTGAAAATTGTACTTATATGATAATTTCTTTTTTTTCAGTTCTAGCCATTATCTATTGATATTCTATTGTGGAAAATGACTTAATTTTCTTATGACCTTTCCTACACACACACACACACACACACACACACACACACACACACACACGGAGAGAGAGATAGAGATACACACACTTGGGCCAGGCGTGGTGGCTCATGCCTGTAATCCCAGCACTCTGGGAGGCCGAGGTGCATGGATCACTAGGTCAAGAGATCGAGACCATCCTGACCGACATGGTAAAACCCCGTCTCTACTAAAATAACACAAATTAGCTGGGTGTGGTGGCGCATGCCTGTAGTCCCAGCTACTCTGGAGGCTGAGGCAGGAGAATTGCATGAAACTGGGAAGCAGAGGTTGCAGTGAGCCAAGATTGCACCACTGCACTCCAGCCTGGTGCCTGGAGACAAAGCAAGACTCTATCTCAAAAAAAA
>NW_016107336.1:1024434-1027541 GCF_001604975.1 Cebus imitator
AGATACACTCTTCCACTTCTTACATTTTCCCAATACAATTATATCACAATTCTTGGTAAAATCAACATTTAGTGGTTAGATTGTTATGACTGTGTAATATATCACTCATAGCTGAAGTTCTAGTGTATTGTGAATACATTTTCTTTCATATGCAACTTTTTGTTTTCCCTGGAATTAATTGCCTCATTTTAGAATTTGCTTAGTTTTCTTTGTGTGTATAACTGAAGCATCCCAAGAGTCTATGATTATTGAAAAAAAACCTTTTCCGTCTGTCAAACATGATAGATAATCTGCCGGTTTACCCTCATGGGGGCAGCCCGTCCTGGAGCCCTTCACTCTCTTGATTTAATCCAGATTAGTTACTTTCTGCACAGCTGCCATCCGGGGAATTCCCATCATCCTGAGAATTCTCTGATCCCCCTTTCTTGAGTCCCTTGTCATCTTTTGCTAGGTTTATTCATTTTTTGACAACAAAGCATATACTCTATTAGCTTGCCAGGAGAAAAAGATTCATGGGGGTAAAAATGCTAAAACCCTGCAGGTCTGAAAATATCTTTCTGTCTACAGCCATACCACTCTGAATGTGCCTGATCTCGTCTGAAAATGTCTTTCCTCTAGCCTCAAGCTTGATTGATGATTTGGTTATAAATCATCTTTCCTCGTTGCTTTGTTGCCTTTCAATGCCCACTTTGCTGCAGAAGAGTTACACAGCATTCTAATCTGATTCTTTGTATGCCATTTTTCCCCCATTTTGAAAACCATTAGGATCTTCTTTTTTCTCCACAGTGTTCTAAAAGTTCACAGTGAGCATTCTAATCTCTGATTCTTTGTATGTCATTATTTTTCCATTTTGAAAACCATCAGGGTCTTTTTATCTACAGTGTTCCAAAATGTCACAGTAAAAAAAATTACTGTGTAACTGTTCTCCCCCATTTATTTTGCTAGGTACTCAGTAGGCCCTTTCCATTGGGAGGCTCATGTCCCTCAGTTCTAGAAATGTTCTTGCATTTTTAATTTTTAAAAATTTTTTACAAAATAGCTTTCTCTGTGTTTTCTTTCTTCTTATTTCTGGAACTCCTGCGGGTCAGCTTTCGAAGCTTCTGAGTTGATCCTCTGATTTTCTTATCCTGTTTCTCATCTCTTTCATGTTTAATCTAACTTTGGAGAATTTACCTCAAATTTATCTATCAGCATTTCTCTTTACTTTTATCATGCTTGCCATCATTTTTAAGTTCTTAGAGTGCTTTCTTGTTCTCTGAATGTTTCGTGTTTTTTTTTTTTTTTTAATGTTACCCCTTTTTTTTTTTTTTTTTTTTTTTTTTTTTTTTTTTTTTTTTTTAATGTTTCGTTTTTTTTTTTTTTTTTGAATGATACCCTCTTCTTGTTTCTTCTCATTTTTTTTGGTGAGAATATTAACTTTGGAGTTTTTATGTGTTCTTTTGCTCCCTGCACTGTTTCCTCCGAGTCCTATTATCTGTTTATTTTGGTCTCTACCTTTCATGGAGACCTTCCCTCAAGCATCTGATCTTTAGCTGTCTTTTCAGTTTAGTGAGGAGCGAAACAAACTGGTTGGAAGCTGTGTATGCACGGCTGGGGCTTGTCAACTGATGGGCCTTTGGGGAGGCTTCTTCTGTTTTATTGTCAGATGTGTAATTCTCAGTCCATGTAGGTCTTTCTTTTAAGTTGATGAGTCTGGCTGCCAGTGTTTTGGAAGCGGAAGGAAGGAGGGTATCAGACTCCCTTGCCAATATGCAGCCTGTCATTTAATACTTGTGTTTTCAGGAGAGCTCATTCCACCCTCAGGTGTGCCTGCTGTTTCTGAGGACAGACCTTCTCTGGTCTTCAGCAGGGCAGGCGAGGAGCAGTTGCCAGGCTTCATGGAGTAGTAGTAGACAAAGGGATCTGGAAGGCAAATTTTCTGGGTGCCAAGTCTCAATGGCCCGGTCCTCTCCAGATTCACAGGTAGCTGGTGTCTTTACTTCTCCAGCTTCGCCAAAGGTTCTTCAGCAAGATTTAGCTTCCCTCTTTCTGGTACCCTTTCACTCCTCCCTGTCTTTCTGCTTGCTTCTGCTGCAGGCTTGGGGGCAACTTTCAGTAAAATGTATGCTTACTACATTTATTGGCTGTGGTGATTCAAAATGAGCTCCCATGGGTTCCAGAAATGTTATAAGTTTTTCTTATAATGTATACACGCAAGCAGTGAGGGTTAAAAATGTCCCCAAGCATGTGCAGTGCCATGTACTGATTATACCTGGAGCATGGATGGGTTCACTTGGAGTTCAGAATTGCAAAAGAGACACATATCCTCAGTAGCAATCTTAACCGAAGAGAAAGATTCATTATCAATGGGTGTTAATATTATCTCACTACATTAGGCTGTGAAAAAGGTGCAGGGGAGTCTGGTAGATTTGTTTTCCAGCTTACTCTAACATTTCCTATATTTAATGGAGACATGGAAAAATGGTCACTGGGGTAGAATTTACTTTTAATAGAATTTGAATAATCATGAGCAGAAATTATTCTCTTTTTTAACTGAAGTCTAATAAACATGGCGTGGCCCTAAGGGTATAAAATAACTAAACGAGACATAACACTTGCAGTGATTAATGATCTCATAATCTGAAAATCTCAGATCATAAAAGTCAGTATTTTTCTTTGAAAAGGTTTATTGTGGCCAAGTTATTCATCAAAATCTATTTTGCAAGATGCTGACATTGTTCTAGTATAAAATTCAGAAATAATTAAACATTTGTCAGGCATCATTTGTTTTCAATTGTGCAGGTAAATGTGGGACTAGAGTCTGTTGTGTCTGTACAAACATCTGACGTTGGTACATCAGCCAACTACTGCATAACTTTGGGTTGCAAAATTATAACATGCTGTATATTAAGAAGCAACAAACCTGAAGTGATGTTCTCTGTTGAGCAACAAAGTATTTTCCTGAACTTTTTAAGTGACATTGTGGTTATGAATTGTAAGTCCTCTTAGGAATGTAAGGCCTTGTTCCTCTTTCTGTAGCATCTGTATCAGGGGATGGGAGACTTGCAAATGATAGCACTGTCAAAGATTTACTGAGCACTTACATATTCTAGGTTCTGGGCTATTGT
>NW_016107336.1:1028554-1030828 GCF_001604975.1 Cebus imitator
TAGAGACGGGGTTTCACCGTGTTGACCAGGATGGTCTCGATCTCTTGACCTCGTGATCCACCCGCCTCAGCCTCCCAAAGTGCTGGGATTACAGGCTTGAGCCACCGCGCCCGGCCAAGTAAATATTTTTAAAATAAACTTTTTTATTTTAAAAAAGCTTTACACTTAAAGAAAAATTCGGAAGACAATAGCGAGAATCCCCATATACCCTATACCTGGTTTATCTTCTTGTTAGCATCTAACATTGATGTGGTATGCTTGTTACAATTAAGGAACCAGAATTAATACATCATTATTGTGTAAAGTTCATACTTGATTTGGATTTTCTTAGTTTTGTTCTAATGTCCTTTTTATGTCTCAGGATCCCATCTAGGAAACTATGTTATGTTTAGCTGTCCTGTCTCCTTAGGTGCCTGTTGGCTGCGACAGTTTGTTAGACATTTTTTTTTCTTTTTTTTTTTTTTTTTTTTTTTTTTTTTTTTTTTTGAGTTGGAATTTCACTCTTGTTGCCCAGGCTGGAATGCAATGGCATGATCTCGGCTCACTGCAACCTCTGCCTCCCGGGTTCAAGTGATTCTTCTGCCTCAGCCTCCCAAGTAGCTGAGGTTACAGGTGCACACCACCACACCTGGCTAATTTTTGTATTTTTAGTAGAGGTGGGGTTTCACTATGTTGGCCAGGCTGATCTCGAACTCCTGGCCTCAAGTGATCCTCCTGCTTGGCCTCCCAAAGTGCTGATATTACAAGTGTGAGCCATGGTGCCCAGTCAGCTTTTCTTGTTTTTGATGACCTTGGCAGATTTGGTCAGGTATTTTACAAAATGTCTCTCAGCTGGGATTTGTCTGATGTTTTTGTCATGATTAGACAGGGGCTATGGGTTCTGGGGAGTGAGACCACAGAGATTAAGTGCCATTTTCATTGTATCATATCATGATACAGACTATCATCATGACTCATGGTTAATGGCCTGGGTCATCTGGCTGACACAGTTTTTATCATGTTTCTCCTCTATAAGGCTACTCTTTTCCCCACTTTCTGTACTGTATTCTTTTGAAGGAAGTCACTGTGAGTAGTCTACACTTAAGGAGTTGGGAGTTATGTTCCATTTTCTTGAGCTTGGAGCATCTAGTCAATTATCTGGAATATTCCCATATGGGAGATTTATCCCTTCTCCTTCATTTTTTTCAATCTTTAGTTATTTTGGCATGGACTCATGGGCACACATTTTATACTTTGGGATATAATCCAGTACTACTTTATTTATTTTGTTGCTGAAATTCTTCCAGCTTTGGCTATTGAGAAGTCTTTCAGTTGGCTTATATTTCCTTTTGACACATGCTAATTATGGTGGATTTTTATATTTTTTTTCTTTTTGAGCACTTTCTTACTTTGAGCATTACAAGAAGTTCTAGGCCCATCCTGCAAATTTTTTATCCCAGTTCTAAATAAAATTTGGGATCTGAAAGCAATCAGGAATGGGGGAATGATTTCGGGGGGAAACTTGAGGGTCTGCCAGACTTCATTTTCTGTTGCTTATAACATAATACCTGAAATTGGGTATTTGTGTTTTTTTTAAATTTATTTTTATTTACTTTAAGTTCCGGGATGTATGCGCAGAATGTGCAGGTTTGTTACATAGATATACGTGGGCCATAGTGGTTTGGCGCACCCATCAACCCATCATCTAGGTTTTAAGCCTCGCATGCCTTAGCTATTCATCCTGATGCCCTCTCTCCCCTTTCCCCCATCCCCCGACAGACACCAGTGTGTATTGTCCCCTCTCTGTGTCCATGTGTTCTTGATGTTCAACTCCCACTTCGGAGTGAGAACATGTGGTGTTTGGTTTTCTGTTACTGTGTTAGAAACTGGGTAATTTGTAAAGAAAAGGAATGTATTTCTTACAGTATGAGGGCTAAGTCCAAGGTCAAGGTGCCACATTTGGCGAGGGCCTTCTTGGTTTTGGGTATTTTCTGCAGAGTCCCAAGATGGTGCAGGGCATCATGTGGTGAGGGGGCTGAGTGTGCTGGCTCAGGTCTCTCTTCCTCTTCTTTAAAGCCACCAGTCCCACTCCCGTGATAACTCACTCATTCATTAACCCCTTAATCCATGAATGGATCAATCTGTTTATGAAGACTGAGCCCTCATGACCCAATTACCTCTTAAAGGTCCCACCTCTCGGCCGGGCACAGTGGCTCACGCCTGTAATCCCAGCACTTTGGGAGGCCGAGGTGGGTGGATCACGAGGTCAAGAGATCGAGACCATCCTGGTCAACA
>NW_016107336.1:1030988-1089450 GCF_001604975.1 Cebus imitator
AAAAAAAAAAAAAAAAAAGGTCCCACCTCTCAATACGGCCACACTGGGGATTAAGTTTCAGCAGGAGTTTCAGAGAGGACAAGCACTCAAACCCTAGCATAGACCGTTCATCCTTTGATGCTCAGATCAGGCACTATCTCTTGCCCCAACTGTCTCCTCTCCCAACAAGTGCTATGGTCTCTTTCCACAGAATTACTGCAAGTATTGCCTCTATGTAATGCTTCATAAATTGTAAATGATTTACTAGCCTTAAATCATTTACTGTCTTATGAGTTTTCAAGCCTGTATCTTTTCATCAGAAATCTATTTTCTGATGTGCCTTGTGCGTAGAAGCTATGTCTCATGCATTGCCTGTCTCTCACATCTAGTATAAGGTGGACACACAGTGAATGTTTGCCTAAGACACAGAATGGTGTCTGGTCAGCACAATCTCCCAATAGGCTGCATGCTTACAGTCCTCCATCTCTTGGATGCCTAAACTCCTCATTACCCCTTTTCTCATACATGTAAAGGGGAAATTTGAAAAATTAGGTTGTTTTGAAAATGATGAGTATTTAAAATTATTTTTGTAATACACGATATGCACCATCAGTAGACCTTAACAGAGCCTGATCTTCTGAGGTTAAGATAAGTCTAATTCATGAGCAAAGTAGTTTAAAAGACTGGCTTGGTAATATGGCATCTTTCCTTCTATGGTAAAGGATTAAAAAAAGAAAAAGAAAGCATTTTCCATTCATCACTTCAGTGGTATTATTTGACACATTGAGATAATGATAGCAGTTAAAAAGAAATATTGAGAGTCCAGCAGACCAAATCGTTGGATGAAGAGCTATGTTTTGGGTGTAAACATGCAATTATGGATTTCAGAATAACAAGCACACATTTCAATAAGATGGGCTGAGAAAGCAGCAGGATTATAAGCTGTTCTAGAGCACAGTAAGTGAGATGGAGAAGAAGAGAGAAGGGAGACTGGGGCATCGGGTGGGAGATGGTGTTGAGATGCTCAGCCCACTCCAGGACCTGAGCAATCTGCTTGTTGTTCATTTCTTATAAAATCATATCATAGAGTAATGAAGTTTTACTTAAAGAAAATACATCAGAATTTTATACATCAATCCCAAGGAGAAAAATTACTTAGTGTGATAAATAAGATACTACACTGGGTAATTCATACACATCATTATTGTGCAATTCTTCTAGCAATCCAATAAAATAGATATTATTACCCCATTGTACTGATGGAAAAATTGACTGTGCAATGGGCCAAGTTTACCAAACAATGGCAGACCTGGGATTCTTTCCTACAGCTGGCAGATTCTGAAACCTGGGTTCTTCCCTGCGTTTCTCCTAATGCAGTGGTTCTTCACCTTGGCTGCAGACAAGAATCACTTGGAAGCTTTAAATACTCTTCCTACCCAGGCCACACACCAGACCAATTTAATTAGAATATCGGGGGTTCATCTTGCAATTTGCTTATTATGAAGCTTTGTTTGTTTTTGTTGCTAAAAAGGACATACCTGAGGGTGGGTAATCAAGGAAAGAGGTTTATTTGGCTCATAGTTCTGCAGACTGTACAAGAAGCATGGTGCTGGCCTTGGCTTCTGGGGAGGGCTTCAGGGAGCTTCCACTCTGACAGAGAAGAAAGGGAGCAGACATCATGTGGCAAAAGAGGAAGGGAAAGAGATAGGTGAGGGGGGTGCTGGACTCTTCAACATCCAGATCTCATGAGAACTAAGAGTGGGAGCTCACGCAATGCCACGAGAATGGCACCAAGCCATCATAAGGGATCCACCTCATGACCAAGGCTCCATCTCCAACATCACGGATCAAATTTCAACATGAGGTTTGGAAGGGACAAGTACCCAAACTATTAATATACTAGAGGCCTTGGGAAATCATAAATGAGAAAAAAAAATTCTATAAATGGAAAATTACAGAAAACAGCATAATGAGCTTACCTCCCAGCTATATCCAAACTCAGTCCAAAGTTATGCTATATTAGTTTTTCTTAATAATTACCTTTGTACCCATTTCCGACCCTGATATCCTCTCTCTCCAGAGTTGTTCATCATTCTTCTGTGTGCTGTAGTGCCTTACTACTTATGTATTTACTAAAATGTGGATGATTTCTAACTTCATGTAAATGGTACATATACCATGCAACTTTCTGTAACATGATTGTTTTTGTTGTTGCTTTATGAGTGTTTTTGAGATTTATCCATGTTGATACAAGTGGCCGTGTAGTATTCCACTGTAGATACCACAAATGTGGTTTTTCTAACCTTTCACATCCACCAATGTTATTAAAACAGTTTCTGGGCCAGGCGCAGTGGCTCACACCTGTAATCCTAGTTCTTTGGGAGGCCAAGGTGGGAGGATTGCTTGAGCCTGGGAGTTTGAGACCTGTCTGGGAAACACACCAAAACCATGCCTCTACAAAAATAGAAAAATTAGCCTGGTGTGGTGGCTCACACCTGTAGTTCCATCTATTCAGGGGGCTGAGGTGTGAGGATGGCCTGAGCCTGGAATGTTAAGGCTGCAGTGAGCCAAGGTCAGCAGCCGTAGTAACAGAGCGAGATCCTGTCTCACACAAACAAACACCCAAAACCAGTTTCTATTTCTTTACATTCTTGACAATCCTGGGTATTATCAAATTTTTAATTTTTACCAAAATGATGGGTGTGGAATGGTTTAAATTGCTTTAATTTGCATTTCCCCAATTATTAAGTGATTTCAGCAGTTTTTCCATATGTTTCTTGTCTTTTTATGTAATTTGCTCATTTTTCTTTTGGCTTGTTTGTCTTTTCCTCATTGGTCTTTAGGGTATTATTGTGTGAGCTGTCTGCTCATCTTTTGTCAGTTAGACACACTGCAAATGTCATTTCCAGCTTGTGGCTTGTCTTTTCAATTTGTAATGTTTATTGGTGAACTGAAGACTTTAAATTTGATGCAGTCAATTACATTCATCTTTTCCTTTATGGTTTATAATTTTAAAAGCTTTAAAAGAAATCCTGCTGTACTCTGAGGTTATCAAATTTGCCTATATCCTTTCCTCAAATTTTAAACATTTCTATATGCAGGTCTTTAATCACCTGGAGTTGTTTATTTTGTATTAGGTAGGAGAGGCTAGGTTATACCAAAGAAAGAAACAGCTCCAAATCTCAGAGGTTTAAGTCTAAGTTGTGCCTCATTTACAAAACTGCAGGTCCAGTGTGGGTTTGCATGGGTCTCTGCTCATTGGAGTCCCTGAGCGATGCAAGTTGAAGGAGGCTTTTCTAGACAAGGCATCTGAAATACCTGCAGCAAGGAGGGGGTGTGGAGAGTCACGCATGGCGGTTTGGTCCTGCTTGAAGATAACATACATTTCTTCTGATCAATCTCAGCAGCCAAAGCAAGTCATGGACCATGTCTAGCTTCAGAGGGGACAAAGAGGTACAAGCCCATCCTGGGCCCAGAAGGCAGATATAGTTGGTACATTTGGTAAATGGCCCTAATGATGACTCATCGCTTTGAAGTAAGAAATTAACTTTTTTATTGAAAAAAGTGTCAGTAAATTTTGAAATCTTCAGTACTCTTGGTCTCTGATATCACTTGTCACTTACCAAGTTTTCACGTTGGTGTGAGTTTTTCTTCTGGTCTTCTCTCCTGTGTCAGTGTTATACTTGTTTAGTTCTGTGATGTCCCCCTAGTTTTAATCACAGGAGCTTTGTGCAGCTAAATCTGATATCTTGCAGTAAGAGACCCCTAACCCAGCCGTCCCTTTCAACCAACATCGCCTGGATTTGGTGGCAAGCTCCTGAAATCCCAGCTATTTAGGAGGCTGAGATGGGAGAATTGCTTGAGCCCAGGAGCTCTGAGGCCAACCTGTGCAACATCGCAGGACCCTGTCTCAAAAAACAAAACTAAATTAAAAAGAGTAAACTTGTCTCTGCTTGTCCCAATGTTTTGCTTTTGCTATGAATTTCTAAATCAGTTTGTAAAGTGTTATGATGTCCATCTTAGAAGTTTGTCTAGTGTGCCACAGCAAGCACTTACCAGTGCCAGGATATGAGCCTAGGTGACTGATTCCCATGGGAAAAAGCAGCAGTGTCATCAGCCTCTGAGCTGCTGCCAGCAAGCCAGGAGAGTGTAATTGTCTTGTGTTCTCCCCAAGCTCCTTCAGTGCATTGGGTCTAACTTTTGTAGCTTCTACAGCTCCTAGCATGGGGCTGGCCAGGGGAAACAGCACTTGGAAAACATTTGTTGGGTTTAACCAAATGTGAGCGTGTGAGACAAGAAGGCTAGATGCACCCAGCAGAGAAGGTCTCAGAACATTAATAGCCCTGGTGGGTGGAAACACAGAATTTGCTTCCTCCAATGAAGTGGCCTGATCTCGTCACTAGATATTGGAAGGAGGCCACCTTACAAAGCAAGGACTGAATTTCTCATCCACATCCAGAGCCAGGCATTCTGGAAATGACGTCTGTTTGCCACCTCTTCCCAAAGCATTGATCTCTGATCATGACTCATTAGCCCCCAAGCATCTCCTCCCAGCTGGCTCATAAGAATTAATCAGCTTCATCACTGCAGTCATTCCCCTTGGGGAAAATGGTCAGTGTATACACAACAAATGCTTGTTGAATTGGACTGAAGGGGGTCTAGCTGTCAGTCTCTCCTCAAATATGGCTGGTTGGAGAAAAAGGAATGTAATAGAATATATCAGAGGAGATGTCTCTCCCGGCCCCTTGACGACTCTGGTGGGATCTTCCAATGACCAGCATTGCTGTATGACTCACAGCTCTGTTTCCTTCCCTGCCCTTTCGTGGCAGGAAGGGAAGATGCTGTGCTTCTCACTCATGAATTGTGCTTCTTATGACTCAGTCAGCCAGCCTTTAGCATTGATTTGTTCTTGGTGGGCATCACTGGGCAGAAGGCCCTGCAAACCACAGAAGTGAGGGTGAAGTGTGCGCTCACTTTTCTATCAGCAAGGTCAGAACTCAGAGGCTGTTTATTTCCATCCAAGTGCCCCATACTTTTGCTGCCCCTGGGTGAATGATGGTGCCTTGATTATAGGATAAGAGGCAGACGCATGCCTGCTTTTCAACACAGTGCCCTTTTTATTGAATGTAAAATAGAGCTTTAAAGAAAAAAATAAAAATAAAAATGGTGAGGTTTAACATTAGTTGGTTTTACTAATAATTATATTACAAAAGGCTGGTACTCCATGCAATATAATAATTGGAGCTCTTTAATAATGGAAGGTGTTGCCCTGAGAACAGTGAGCTCCCATCACTGGAAGTATCCCACGGAGGCTGGCTGAAGGGAGCATCTACCACATTGGGAAGGAGATCTGTGTTATGGAGGAAGTTGGACCAAATAGCTTCCAGGACTCTTCTAAACTGGTTTCCTGAAGTTGATGTAACAAGCTACCATAAACCCAGGGCTTAAACAAGAGAAATTTATTTTTTCTCACTTCTGGAGGCTTGAGGGCTGCAATCAACCTTTCTTCGGGGACAAGCTCCCTCTGATGGTCCCAGGGAAGGCTCTGCTCCAGCCTCTCTCCCAGCTTCTGCTAGTTCGGCGGCTTGTGGCGGTGTCACTCCAGTCTTCATGTGGCCTGCTCCCCACATGCGTATCTGTGTCCAAATTTCTCCTTACAAGGACACAGGTCATGTTGGATTTGTTTTCCTCTGGTGTGACCTCATCTACCTAATTACAGCTACAAAACCCTCTTTTCAAAAAAGCCCAATTCTGAGATAGTAGGGGCTAGGACTTGAACATATGAATTTTCAGGGGATACAAGGTAACCTGTAACTCCGTCCAACTCTGCGATTTGATTGACCAGGTTAAAGACATACACAAATACATAACCAAAATAAACACCCATTGACCATTTTTAGTTACTGCACATCTACACTTGGCGTTCATGTGTCCGGTCTTAAAGAGAATGTGTGCTTTTTCTTACCCTGAAATCCTTCAGAAGACCCTTCCCTGTCCATGTTCCATTAGTTCCACGGAAGACTTGCTGCCTGCAGCCTCTGCTTGCCTCCCACAAGAGATTCCTTGCCTTGATTGCATTTAATACAAGTATAATCTGGCCTTCAGATCACCTGTTCATTTGATTTTCCCAGTAATCCCTTTGTTTTCTGTCTTTGCATTTGCCAGCTGGGTCTAGAGCTGACTTTTTCCCCTCTGAAGGGAGGATGCTTCCCCCGTCGACATTTGCTTTTTGCTTTTCGAACCGCGAATGTGTGTGGATCGTCCCTCAGGGTTTAAATCAAACCCCCACAAACCTCAGCAGCACCAGAACATCACTTTCCAATCCCTCCTTAATCAGAATGTAATGAAACTTTGAAAGAAAAGCTTTTCAAATGCGATGAATGATCGCATCACAGGAGAACAAAGGCAAGACAGCTAATTAGGCAAAAATCTTCTCCTCAGAGTTTCTCTGCTAATAATCGGAATATGCTTCTTATCATGTTACAAGGAAAATAGGAAAATTCATATATCCAGTATAATCTCAACTGTGGGGACAAAAACAGAAAAAGGCTGTAGTGACTCCAAGGAACGTGTGAAGAGTGGTCATTAGTGGATCACTGAATGCAGGCGATTTTCATTTTTTTCTTTCTACTTGCCAGTATTTTCCAGACGTCCTTCCATTGCCTGTGTTTCTTTTATCCTTCTCTTTCTTTTGTTGATGAAGGCATAAGGATGGAAGTTCCTGCTCCTCCAAGCCAGAGCTGTGTGTCATATAACCTGTCGGGCCCAGCTCTCCAATAACTGAAGACGTTCCCTTGATACTGGCTGAATAGCTATAGAAGAAAGATGGTTTGAACTGTGGAGCTTCATATGAGAAATAGTGTAGGATGGCTGTTTATCTCATTTTTCTCATTCAGTTACACTTCCAATGCATGCCATATGCCGTAGGTCATGATGAAGTTGTGCCCAGGAACCCAAGGTTAGAGGAAAATGGAAGTTTAGGCGAGGGCCAGAAAGCTGCCAGTGAGGGAAGCCAGTTGCACAGGCTCCAGTCTTCTAAATTGTCTCCATTAAAGGAACTTGTGAATTTAGGTACAGCTAGTGCTCGACTTATGACCACGATTGGGACCAGCAGACCGGTCGTAACACGATGTGGTCGTAAGTTGAGTAGGCTATATGTACTGTTGAAATGGTACACACGGAGATGGTAGTGCTGCCGGAAGCTGGTCCGCACTGTTGTACGCCCAACTGGGCAACGTTTGCGCTGCCAGGCACGGGGCAGTCGTGGCTAGCGATTGTGGTCGTAAAGTCAAATGGTCGTAAGTTGCATAGGCCGTAAGTCTGTCAATACCTGTACTGGAAACCAACAAAGTGAGGGAACATGAGTGGAGGGAGCTGTGAGGACTGCGCCCAGTTGCCTGACCAGCACTCTTGCTTGATTTATGTAGAGCCGTGTGATAACTAAGGCCCAGATTGGAATACATTCTATTATTTCAAATTCCAGCGTGAAAACAAAAGTCATTGTATTCCTTCAACCCACTGCAGATCTTCATAGCAACAGAAATAGGTGGGCCTCCCAGGTAGGAATGATGAAGAGCCATTGAGAGCATTAAGACACTAACCCAGCTGCCAAGAGTTTTCTCGGAAAATCCTGTTCCCACCCTCAGTGATGAACTCCACAATAAACTGTTCTGAACACAAGGAAAATGGAAATTCCTCTTCTCCAGATTTTTGTTTTATGACCTAAACAGAGGACCCCAGGCTACTTCCAAGAATGCATCTAGATGGCTAGCCAAGAGCTTTCTAGTAACGAATTCTCAGAGTAGGGCTAAGAGAGACGCAGGTGTTTCCATTAGTGGTGATGGGCACCTGGCCATGCTCCTTGTTCTACTTGAATGCATCCTTTTATGCAGCATAAAAATAAGGACTCACACATCTGCTGCCCTAAATTTGAGGAAAGCATTTTCAGTAGAAAGTTGGGTTTCTCTCTCTCTCTCTCTTTTTTTTTTTTTTTAGACAGAGTCTTGCTCTGTTGTCAGGCTGGAGTGCATTGGCACAATCTTAGCTCACTGCAACCTCTGCCTCCTGAGTTCAAGCAATTCTCCTGCCTCAGCCTCCCAAGTAGCTGGGATTACAGGCACATGCCACCACGCCCAGCTAATTTTTGTTTTTTTTTTTAGTAGAGATGGGGTTTTTACCATGTTGGTCAGGATGGTCTCGATCTCCTGACCTTGTGATCCACCCACCTCGGCCTCACCAAAGTGCTGGGATTACAGGCGTGAGCCACTGTGCCTGGCCGGGCTCTTCTCTTGAATCACTCCAATGAGGACTCGTCTGTGGAACACAGAATGCCACAGAATTGGCTTTTTGTCCCAAGTGACTGGTGTATCCTACTTTGACTACACAGTCAAGGAGTTAAAGCCTAGAGCAGAAGTAGAGGAGGTAATTTGCATCTTAGAATTGAGATTTTATTGAGTAATACCATTTGCTTTTTTTCACACAGGAAAATACCCTTTTCTGTCTTTAAGCTGATCTGAATGTTTAGGAGTGGAGTGGAAGTCAGCACGGGCCCTTTGTGTAGCTTCAGAAGAGGCGTCTCCTGGACCTGCCCCTCTTTGATACCCTCCTTTGCACACCCCACTTCATTTGTCCTGCTGTCAACTTGGCATCAGCATTTCCACGCCCAATATGCCGTATGTGCTCTTCTGACAGTGAGGATGTCTTGCTCCCTACTGATAGAGTTCAGAACTCACACCTTCTTAACAGGTTGTCAAAATTCTTTTTGCTAGTCTGTTTTTTTTCTAATACAAAAAGATTTACTGATTTGTTCTTTGGGATTCTTGCCCTCATCTTCTCTGAGTCTAAGCCATGCCTGAAAGTCAGAATAGATGTGGCAGTTACCTTGGGAGGGTGCTTCTAGCGCAATACTGAGTCTGTTATTTAGAGTGAATTCCTGTCCCCCCTCTCCACATCCCACCTCTTTCTCTTTTTTCCTTCCCTCCCTTCCTACTTCACTCTCTTTCTTCCTTTCTTTCAAGTAATAACTACTTCTCAGAATTCATGTCTCCCTTAGGATGGAGGGAATGAATTTCTTTTCTTTTTCTTTGAGGGTCCTGCTCTGTTGCCCAGGGTGGAGGGCAGTGGCGTGATCATAGCTCACTGCACCCTCAGCCTCCCAGGTCCAAGTGATTCTCCCACCTCAGCCTCCCAAGTAACTAGGACTACAAGCGTGTGCCACCACATCCAGCTAATTTTTAAATTTTTGTAGAGATGGGGTCTCCCTTTGTTGCCTAGGCTGGTCTTGAATTCCTGGGCTCAAGTGATCCTCCTCTACAGGCATGAGCTACTGTAGTCTGATTGGATTTCTATAGATTTCTTCTTACCTTGTCCTGCATTCTCACTTGAACTTTCCCAATGTAAAAGTTGCATTTTGGCCGGGCGCGATGGCTCACACCTGTAATCCCAGCACTTTGGGAGGCCGAGGTGGGTGTATCATCTGGGGTCAGGAATTCGAGACCAGCCTGACCAATACGGTGAAACCTGGTCTCTATTAAAAATACAAAAATTGGCCGGGCGTGGTGGCTCAGGCCTGTAATCCCAGCACTTTGGGAGGCCGAGGTGGGCGGATCACGAGGTCAAGAGATCGAGACCGTCCTGGCCAACATGGTGAAACCCCATCTCTACTAAAAATACAAAAAATTGGCAGAGTGTGGTGGTGCCTGCCTGTAGTCCCAGCTACTTCAGAGGCTGAAGCAGGAGTATCGCTTGAACCCGGCAAGTGGAAGTTGCAGTGAGCCGGGATCGCGCCACTGCACTCCAGCCTGGCGATAGACCGAGACTCTGTCTCAAAAAATAAAAATAAAAATAAAAAAATACAAAAATTAGCTGGGCGTAGTGGCGTGTGACCGTAGCCCCAGCTACTCAGGAGGCTGAGGCAGGAGAATCACTTGAACCTGGGAGGCAGAGGTTGCAGTGAGCTGAGATCCCGCCGCTGCACTCCAGCCTGGACAACAGAGTGAGACTCCATCTTAACGACAACAAAAAAGTTTCATTTCGAGGACTCTTCCTCTCTCTGCATCCTCTGCAGATATCTTTCAGAGCCTGTCTCTGGTGACTTTCCTTACTGAATGCTGATGCTTTGCTGGTGGCTGGAAAGCCAGCGGAAGCTTTTTCAGAGTGGCTGCCTTGATCTTTGCATTGAAAACAGTATATTGCTGACTGACTGTGATTCCTACTGTTATGGGAGAGAGATGAAGTGTTTTTTTTTTTTTTTTTCTCTCTCTCTCTTTCTTTCTTCTATACTCTTTTAAAAAACCTGACAATTTTTTTTCTAACCCACCTGAGATCTAATTTTAACTTCATGATCTTTTATATGTTTTGACATTCTAGAAATCAAAATGTCAGTGAGATGATCTCCTGGTAGAGTTTGATCAGTTATTACACAGACTTTACCAAAATAGTGATTAAAAATCTTGCCTGTCTGTTTTCTGTGGAAGGGGGACTTAAAGGATGGGTTAAGGTTTAAGTCTCTCTACAGGGGGATAGCATGGCAGAGGGATTAAAAGGTCTGAGCTCCTAGAAGGTCTGAGCTCTTATCTGGCTCTGTCACTTACTACTTCTGTGTTCAGAGAAAGCCATTGGCCTTTTCTACCTCAGTTTCCCTACCTATAAAATAATCGTAAAGGTCCTTTTCTAAATGGATGTTTGCTCCATGCCTATTTTTTACATAATAGCAAGCTCTTTCATTCATCTCTCTGAGATAAAGTCAGATAAAGTTTAGGGAGTGAAAAAAGAAAATTAGGGGTGTTACGTGTCTCAGCCTTGTGTGAGAGGCCTGAGTTTCCATCATCACTCAAAAACATTTGCTAGGGACTCATCTGTGGTGGACCCTGGGCTACTGTCCCCATTTCTCTGTGCAACATGCCCTAGGGCTTTAGGAAATCTTTTATGAGTTTCTCTTTAACCATTTATAAATTGCACATGTTATATGTTATTATAAATTGCACATGCTATATGTTATTATAAATTGCACATGGTGTATGTTATATATTATAAATTGCACATGTTATAAATTGCACGTTATACGTTATGTTATAAATTACACGTTATATGTCATAAATTGCACGTTATGTTATAAATTGCACATGTATGTTATATGTTATAAATTGCACTGTTTTATGTTATAAATTGTACATGTTACATATTAGAAATAATATTTATGTTATAAATTATAAATAACATGTAACATGTGCAATTTATAATCGGTAACATACAACATGTGCATGTATGTTATATGTTAGAAATGCTATATGTTATTGTATATAGTATGTTATGTTATTATAAAAGGCACATATGTTATAAATTGCACATATTGTATGTTATATGTTATAAATTGCACTTGTTGCATGTTATTATGTTATAAATTGCACATGTTATATGTTATTGCACAACTCTCTTATGAGTTCTCCTTTCACCAGTTATAAATTGCACATGTTAACTTCTACCTCCCTCGCTTCATAAGTCTGTCATTAGGCTACCTGGGAGTGCTTTAAAATGCTCTGAGCTCACTAGAAAAAACAAATTTTCTGTTTTCCTGGTTTACAAATTCTTGTGGGTTTGATAAGAACAAATGCATTCCCTTATGCCTCTGCACTCAATATTAATATTACAACACTGGTATTAACAAGATCTTTGAAGTAGCCATCAGCCTAAATAGCCTGCTAGACACTTCTGTTTCCATGGAATATACCGCATTGTAAGCCAGAGAAATAAATGCTGGAATCTATTTTTTCAGGAGAGAAAAATCTATCAGTGGCACCTAGAGGTGTTCATGACAACGTTACTCCGAAGACCATTGCCTCTCTACAACCTGCTAAGTGCTACAGAAGACAGCATGGGCTAATTTGAGTGTGATGGCCTCGGCTCTTTTCCTGCATCTGCTGGCGGGGCTGTCGTCATTCCTGCTGGCTGCTCCTGGAAGACACGGCTTCCCCCCCGCAACTTGTCCAACCCCAACTCCTCCCATTGTGGTTCCCCTCCCAGGGCTTGTGTGAATTTGCTGTCTCCACCCCACAGAAGCCATCAGCTGCATGTCCAAAGCCCCTGTTGGGCCTTTCTAGGTTAAGCTCCTGCACACAATGGAAACATGCGGAGATCTCAGGGACAGAGAGTCCACTCACATACGGGCATTGCTGTTGCCCTCTCATAAACATTGACTGTCTTTGAATATCCTCTAGAAAATGGGGCTCTGCCGGGCAAGGTTTTGAGACTACCCTGAATTTAGGACAGAAAAAAGCATCTTATGAGAATAGGTTCTGGCTAGTACACTCTGCCCTCTTTACACCAAAGCCCTTTATTCTATTTTTATTTCCTGCTACCCACAACCAATGATTGATAGTTAAAAATCTCTCCTCATGTCCTTTCACAGTGTTTTACTATTTGATAGTGTTTGACAACCTGCAGATGTCATCAGGAATGACCACATCTTCCATTACAGATCAACCTGGCTGTGAACAAGGGGCCAGGCGTCACAGTACAATCACACTAAACTATTGTGACTTGTATGAGGAATCAGCATTTGTGTGTGTGTGCTTAAGACTGATGTATAGCACGCAAACCACCTAAACGAGCAGAAAGACATGTCCATAGAAGTGGTAATAAATAGGACACACAGGATGTGTGTGTGTGTGTGTGTGCACGCGCATGTGTGTGTGTATGTGTTGCACTATTTTCTTCAGTGTTCTCAAGGAATAGTGATGACACTAAAAACTTATTGTGCAAAAAATGTGAATGAATACATACCTGTTAGTGCAAAAAGCAATAACAATTTCTTACCTGTGTATGGAGTTTCAAAAATTACAAGACATCCCAACACCCCTGTCAACAAAATGGGTAGAGAATAACTGATTATGCAATGATCTTTAATAATGACCTGCCACTATTTTCTCAGCCTTAGATACTCAACAAACTTTCTAAGTCATTATCACTGTTCAATCTCTGTTGCTCTAACCATTCCAGCAGCTTGTTGGACAGGCTTTCAAAGTTTCCCATTGTCTTATGGTTGTAGAGCCTGCATTTCCAATAATACTGGAGTCAGTTTCGAATTAAGCCCTAGTTGGTATGTCTCTTCTAATACAGGATGAGGAGAGCCATTTAGACCCTGCCAGGACCTGCCCAACTGTTAGATTTTCCACTTGCTCATTTGTTTGTGCACTGAGTATGCTCCATGGCTGCCAGCTGGGGATGAGGTGCCCATCCCTGGAGGTGTTCAAGGGTAGGCATAGCATGCTTGTGTAGATGTCAAGGGGAAGTGTGAAAGGTTGAACTAGGGGAAGTTGTTGTGAATGAGCTTGGCTGGTTGCTGTTTTCTCTTCTTCCTGGGCATCAGCTAGGTCACCCTTCCCAAACTCCATTGCAGTTTTAAACTCTTATTTTGTGAAGTCACTGAGCTTTCTGTATTTACTTGTTTTAGCAGCTAGCAGTTACCTCAGTAATACAATAACCTTTAGGGTTCCATCCAATTGGAAAGTCTAGGATCATAAATCTGTTTTTTTTTTTTTTTTTTTTTTTTTTTTTTTTTTTTTTTTTTTTTTTTTTTTTTTTTAAGATGGGCTTTTTCTGTGTTACCCAGGCTGGAGTGCAGTGCTCACTGCAGCCTTGACCTCCCAAGCTCAAGTGATCCTCCCGCCTCTGCCTCCCAAGTAGCTGGGCCTATAAGTGTGCACCACCACACCCAGCTTATTTAAAAAAATATTTTGTAGGCTGGGCACGGTCGTTCACACCTGTAATCCCAGCACTGTGGGAGGACAAGGCAGGTGGATCATGAGGTCAGGAGATCGAGACCATCCTGGCTAACACGGTGGAACCTGTCTCTACTAAAAATACAAAAAATTAGCCAGGTGTGGTGGCATGTGCCTGTAGTCCCAGCTACTTGGGAGACTGAAGCAGCAGAATTCCTTGATCCTCGGTGGCGGAGGTTGCAGTGAGCCAAGATCACACCACGGTACTCCAGCCTGGGTGACAAGAGTGAGACTCCAGCTCAATGTATATATACATATATATTTTGTAGAGATGGGATCTCACTATGTTGCCCAGGCTGATCTCAAACTCCTAAGCTCAAATGATCCCCCCCTCCTCAGTCTCCCAAAGAACAAGAATTACAGGTGTGAGCCACTGTGCCTTAAGGTGATAAATCTTGACAGACAAGACTCAGTGATTATTACTTTTGACTTTCTCACCACTTTATACTTGATTCTTCTTGTGCTTTTCTCCTCTCCTCTCTCCACAGGATATCTATTTACTCCCTTTCTATTTTTATAGGGCTTCAGATTCACTCATGGTAAGGGAAGTGACTAATGGTGGGTTTAGCCTATCCAATTACCCAGCTATATTATTAGTCAGGGAGTCAAGGGTCTTCAAAGTAACAGAACCAATAGGAAACACACACAGAGATGCACAGAGAGAGAGAGAGGGGGGGGGGGGGGGAGAGAGAGAGAGAGAGAGGTTTATCATGGGATGGGAATTGCTTCATGGGACCATGGAAGCCAAGAAGTTGCATGACGTGCTATCTGCAAGCTGGAGAACCAAAAAAGCTAGTCGTGTAATTCAGTCTCAGTCTGTAAGTCTGAGAACCAGGGAAGCTGGTGATGTAAGTCCTTGTATTAGTTTGCTTTCACACTGCTGATAAAGACATACTTGAGATTGGGTAAATTATAAAGAAAAAGAAGTTTAATGGACTCACAGTTCCAAGTGGCTGGGGAGACCTCAGAATCATGGCAGAAGGCAAAAGTCATGTCTTACATGGCAGCAGACAAGAGAGAATGAGAGCCAAGTGAAAGCAGAAACCTCTTATAAAACCATCAGATCTCACGAGACTTATTCACTACCATGAGAACAATATGGGGGAAACTGCCCCCAGGATTCAATTATCACCCACTGGGTCCCTCCCACAACATATGGGAATTATGGGAGCTACAGTTCAAGATGAGATTTGGGTGGGGACACAGTCAAAGTGTATCAGTCCTGGTCCAAGTCCAAAGAGCTGAGAAACAGGAGTGGTAAGGGAGCCTGACACTGTAAATCTCAGATAGACTCTGAAGGCCTGAGAACCAGGAGCACCAGCAGGTGCTGGTGAGGGCAGGAGAAGACGCATGTCCCAGCTCAAAATGAGAAAGTGAGTTAGCCTCTCCTCTGTCTTTTTGTTCTACTCAGGCCCTCAAAGGGTTGGATAATGCCCTTTCATATTGAGAAGGGTGATCTTCTTTACTCGATCTACCGATTCAAATGTTAATCTCTGCTGGAAACCCTCACAGTCATACCCAGAAAGAATGTTTGACCAGCTATCTGGGCATCCCCTAGGCCAATCAAGTCGACACATTAAATTAGCCATTAGACCAGTTTGAAAGCCAGCATGTTTACCTGGCGTGCATTCAGCCTGCTGTGGTTTGCTGAATGAGCCCAGTGGGTAGGCTGAATACGCGGGACAAATCGCAATCTGGGAACAAGGGTGACACACCCTCAGGACATGGTGATTACAGATGGAGTTTGACAGAGCAGGCTGCAAGGCCCAAAGTGGAGACTGGGCAGGAATGGGGAATCAGAGGATCATGGTGCCTGCTGGAAGAGTTACTTACAAGAGATGCTAAGCCCTGATTTCCCAACAACACTGCTGTAGGGAAGTACTTCATCTACTGCTGTAGAAGCCAAGCAAGTGCTAAATTGCTCTTGCATTCCTTCTGTTGTTTCCAAGTGCATCCGTAATACACTGCACAATCATTAAGTAATTAAAAGAAGCAGAGTTCAGAACAATGAAAGAATTTAATGAAATTTGTTTTTAATGGTAACGAATTATTGATAAGCCAAAGGTGTTGGTTCTAATTAGCATAAACCTTTTCCTGAGAAATCAGATGTTCTTTTTAGAATAAATTTGAATTGGGCTATCTCTTGAAGGGAAAATCATTTTAAGAGTGCATCTTTCCAAAAATTGCTGGTTTTGTTTTTAAAGCTTTGAAAAATTATTATCATTATCATCCTTTTCCTCATCTTCATCATTGGATCTAGAATCTGAATTAAAGTGAGAATTCTGGTTCAAGAGATTAAAGCTCCTGACCAACACCTTGGCCATATTTGTAAATGTATATAATGGAGTGTGATGAATGAATCTGCTCTGCCTGTCATCTGAAGGCAGGTGGTGGTGGTGATAGGGTGTGTGTGTGTGTGTGAGAGAGAGAGAGAGAGAGAGAGAGGGTTCATCAGACTTTTAAGATAAAACCATTTTTATCACATTATATTTGTCAATTATTCTTGACCCAACCGATTCATGATCATATTCTAATAAACAAATATGAATAATACTGGAATGCTTTATTTAAATGGAAATTTTGCATCGTTTGAATATATTTATTTACGTGGAGCCTTTTAATACAGTACTTACGTAGAATTAGATTATTTTAATAAGCATTGAAGGTAAGGCAATTATTCAGCCATAACATATAGTACTGGAGGGTTTTTTTTCTCTTCTTTTACTCAACTCTTTGATATTACATAAGCTATTCACAAATATCAGTTGCTTTTGACATCCGCACTAACAAATAAATTTAGCACAATACACCAGAGGCTGGAAAGTAAAGCTTTTAATTAACCTTTAGGGGATCTTCTAAGATCAGAAGTTTAAAAATATTCGAGGTGGGAAGGTCCCCAATGAAAGTAATACATGCATTTTCTCTTGACTTTTTGATGTGCCCACAGAGCAAGGGTTACCTCTGATGTACCTGCACCAGGCGGTAGAGTATCTATTTAAAAATGTACTCATGGAATGTCAGTTCCAAGAAAAAAATGTACTCATATGCTTTAATTAATTAATTAATTAATTTTTTTAGATGGATTCTTGCTCTTATCACCCAGGCTGGAGTGCAGTGGCATTATGTCCGCTCACCGCAACCTCTGCCTCCCCAGTTCAAGTGATTCTTCTGCTTCAGTCTCCCAAGTAGCTGGAATTACAGGCGCTGGCCACCATGCCTGGCTAATATTTGTATTTTTAGTAGAGATGGGGTTTTGCCATGTAGGACAGGCTGGTCTCAAACTCTGGACCTCAAGTGGTCTGCCTGCCTTGGCCTCCCAAAGTGCTGGGATTACAGGCATGAGCCACCGCGCCTGGCCTACTCATACACTTTAAATGGCATCTGCCTTGCTAAAACTGGGGAGGAACATCAACAAATGTGATAAGATGACTGGTTGAAAATTGAAAAGCCCCAGTTCCAGCAAAGTTGTGAGAGGTTGTGATTTCCTCCCTCTTTCTTTTTGAATTCTTCCTTCACTCAGTGAATTCTCCTGCCCTGTGTTAGGAGACAGAAGCTCTCCTGCTGCTCCCTCATTTTCCAGAGTATGAGGGGCCCTGTTCACGTAGGCAGCCCCTCCCAACTTCACATACCCCACACCTGGATCTAAGCTCACCCATTGGGACTTCCCACCCTTGCTGTCCACATTCCAACATGATGAGAATTTCCAAGTTCCAGACATAGCACCAAGGGCATCCCACTTAATCTCCAAGACCATCCCTTGCAGCAGGTGTTAGCATCCCTACTGTGTATGTACAGAAGCTAAGGTGAGAAAGGCCAATGACCTGGCCAAGGAATGCACACACGGGAGAGGCCAATCCTCTCTTTTCTTCTTTTCTTAAGAGATGTTTCCTAGAAATAACTACTGCTTGGGTTTGCGTGTCTGTTTCCAGAATCCTTTGTTGCTTAGACCTAGCCTGTGACCAGTCCGTGTCCATTCTTCCTTTGGACTGTCTGGTCCCATAGACAGCTAACCTCACTTCTGCATTGTTTCCTCCACCCTCGTTGCCACTATCTTAGTCCATTTTGTGCTGCTATAGCAAACCATCCCAGACTGGCTAATTCATAAAGAACACAAATGTATGTACTCACAGTTCTGGAGGACGGGATAAATCCAAGATCAAGGTGTTGGCGTCTGGTGAGGACCATTTTGCTGTGTCCTCACATAGTAGATGGTGGAAGGGTAAGAGGGGATGAATGTTGTGTCCTCACATGGCAGAAGAGTGAGAGACTGCGCCCACTCCTGCAAGCTCTTTTTATAGCAGCATTGATCCAGCCATGAGGGTGGAGCCCTTACAACCTCCAATAGGCCCCACCTCCTGACATGGTTGGATTGGGGATTAAGTTTCCAACATATAAACTTTGGGGAACACATTCAGACCATATCAGCCACTCACTCCAGGCCGTTCCTCAAGCTCCTCTCAGGCCCATCATTCTCAAACACGTCACCGTGCTGGCTCTCAGGCTGGGGGTCAGCAGGATCAGGGACATCTACTGAGAGCCAGTGATGGATAGACGGGGAGCTGAGACGCTGGAGGGAGGAGATCTCCACGACTGTGGTTCTTGCTCTTTCTCCCCTCCTCTGCTCTCTCTCCCTGTCCTTTTCTCATCCCTCCCACTCTTCTTCATTTTCCTGAGATTATCACCTGGACCAGGAACAAAACAGCTCTGGCACCTGTTGCTCTGCTAGGCCAGCACCTCCACCCCATTCTTTAGCACACACATCCACACCTCCACTTGCCTGGGCCCCTTTCCCACATCATCTGGATTTCTCTACCTGGCTGTGTCATTTAGGGTCCAATTAGGAAACAGAAACCACACAGTAATTTGAAGGTGGGATGTTTAATATAAAGATTACTTGTAATAGGCAAGTAATGAGAAGATGTAAAGAAGACTCTGAAGGTGACCCTGAGGCTGATGGAGAGCACCTGGGGAAGGATGAGCTTAAAGAAGACCCCTCTTCAAGGCTGGGGTTCTGACTGCATCAGAGAAGGTGTGGTTGTAGCCCACTGGGTGACAGAAAGGTTCTCTGGATTGCCCGTGGTTGCTGGGCAAG
Organism: Cebus imitator; assembly: GCF_001604975.1. NCBI lineage: Eukaryota > Metazoa > Chordata > Mammalia > Primates > Cebidae > Cebus > Cebus imitator. Next base: position 1,049,838 of record NW_016107336.1, read on the forward strand.
GAGAAAACAATGGTGTTGGGTATGGGCAAGGATAGAACAACGGTTTTGAGTAGAGGCTAAGGCCCTCTGTCCCTTTCCCTCTGTTTTTCTATATGCCCGGAATCATGCCTTACTCTCCACAGACCTCCATTCTGCCAGCTGGTGGGAGAGTGTGTGGAGGGCTGTGGGGTGTCAAGGGGGTACTCTCCAGCAGGGTAGTGAATACTGGGCCATGCCAGGTCTGCATTAGGAACATTGCAGTGAGGTGGTCACCATGGGTGGCCAAGAGGCAGGGCTGGATCATGAACCTGAAGACTGCACACTCTGGGCACACGGCGGGGCCCATGATAAGAGTCATGCCGCTAGAGGCAGGAGAAGACAGCAGCAAGCTAGACCCAGGAGGAGATGCCCCTTCCTCCTGCATAGACCCAGAGCACTCTACTGACAAAGCTGAATGTTGTGTTTGGTGCAAAGGAGAAACACCTGAACTCCCTTGTCACAGAGCAGGTACAGAGGGATGGATTTGGGACTGAGAGGCAATGGCTTGCTAGCTGGACACCGGCCTTTCCCTGGTCCCCCAGTTTGGCTCACCCCGCCTCCTGGATTCTGTTTCCCAGCACACGCTTTCTGGACTCTCAGTCTGGCTGTTTTGGCGGCTCCCTCCTGTCTCTGCGCATTCTATTAGGGAATTCTATTCATTTCCATTAGGGAAAGCATTCTTCCTTCTCTCTTCTTGATCAAACACTACCCATTCTGCAGGCCCAGGGGAAGGCCCAGGCAGGTATCTGTGAACCACCTCCTATTCAGTCTTCTGTTGTGGTTCAGCCAGCTCTGTGACAGTGAATTCTTGTCACTTCACGAGTATCTCCTTAATTAGATTGCAGCTTCCTTGAGAACAAGGACTGTGTCCCTTTCCCTCTGCTTTCCTATATGCCTGGAATAACGCCTTATTCTCCATAGACCTCCAGTTGATATTATGATATGATTGATTGGTGGTGTGTGAATTTCAGGGTTAGGGGAGCTCGCTGGGGATATAGAGATATCTGGGAAAAAATTCAGTGGCTACGCCTTTCTCCACGTATGCCCTAGACCCAGTTTGGGTGCTCGCTGGGGACTGAGAGCCTTCCTGACACTGAGGACTGTCTGTTTCCCTTCTGGCGCTATGAAACAGTGTGATTGCAACAGCACCAATTAATAGTGTGTAGTTCCCTCCTGTAACCTGTGTACCGGTGAAGGAAATGTGAAAATGTTGGGAGCAAATGAAAATGATTTTGACTGCTCTAACCTGAGTCTGGTAGGGGGAAAATATCTTCTCCCTTCATCACTTTTAAAAAGCAGAGTTCCTTTCATAATAGAGGCTTATTTCGGGCCATGAAATACTAGCGATCATAAGGAAGTAGAGAAAGAAAATGACCCGAGTGCTTTATAAGGAACAGTTTATTGGATCAATGCCTCTTTGTCTTATTAATCTATGTTTTCCCAAATGGCCTGTAAGTGATTCTTGAATCACTGTGATCTCAGTCTCAACAGCCAGAAGTAGGATATATTAAAAGCTTTGGCCTGGGCAATGAGTCACTTGTTTATCAAACAAGGCTCCTCTACTCTTTCTGCTGGCATTTCTGGACTGTCTCTTATAAGTTATCAATTTCCTTTTTTTATCTGAGTGAGATCTTCCCTGACTACCTCCTACCATTAGACTGAGCTGATGTTCTGCTTTTGTATTTCCAGAGCATTAAAGGGTAGTGGGGAGAGTATGTATCTTGTATTGTAATTGCTAGTTAACTCTTTGTCATTCTGGATTGATTCTTTTTAACTATGTATCCTCAGGATTTAAACCAGTGCCTTACACATAGTGAAGGCTCAATAAATATTGTTTGAATAAATGGATGGTTGGATGATGAAATAGTCGTCGCTCTTTTGGTGGCAAACATCAATAACCCAACTGCTAGTGACAATGTGGAATGGATACTTCTTTGTTATGTGGTCCTGTCCCATACATTGCAGGATATTTAGCATCCCTGGCTTGAGGTATCAAATGCCAGCAGTGCCCTCATACATTGTAACCACTAAATACATCCCTCACATTTCCAAATGCCCCTTAGTGGGCAGTATAGCCTCTAATTGAGAGCCACACTCTAGGCTGACTTTATACCCACAGACATGATCCCAGAGAAGATGGCCTGACTCTCTGTCACCTAGTATCCATGTCAGTTCCTGAAAAGGATTCTGATGAGGTCTGCTTAGCTTATGTTTCCACCCCAGGCCAATCACAGTCTTTAGTGAGTTTAGGGCTTCGGCAGAGTCTGATTGTTCAATGTATATTTATTGCTGCTGAGCAAATTACTCCAAAACTTAGAAACTTAAATTTGTATTACCACCGGGTATGGTGGCTCACACCTGTAATCCCAGCACTTTGGGAGTCTGAGGCAGGTGAATCATGAGGTCAGGAGTTCAAGACCAGCCTGGCCAAGATGGTAAAACCCTGTCTCTACTAAAAATACAAAAATTAGCTGGGTATGTTAGCATGCGCCTGTAATTCTAGCTTCTAGGGAGGCTGAGGCAGGAGAATCGCTTGAACCCAGGAGGCAAAGGTTGCAGTGAGCCAAGATTGCTCCACTGCACTCCAGCCTGTGCAACAGAGTGAGACTCCATTTCTCTCTCTCTCTCTCTCTCTCTGTCTATATATATATATATATACACACACATATATATTACCTAAACCAATTTCTCTGGTCAGGAATCTGTGAGCAGCTTAGTTGGGTGGCTCTGGCTCAGGGCCTCTCACAAAGCTGCAGTCAAGCTGTTGGCCAGGTCTTCTTCTCAAGGCTCCATGGGGGCTGGAGGATCTCGTCCACACTCACCCATATGGCTGCTTTCAGGCCTCACTTCCTCACTGGCTGTTGGGCACCTTGCCATGTGGCCTCTTCATAGGCTGCCTGAGTGTCCTTTTCAAATGGCAAGTGGCTTTTTCCAGAATGGCATATCCAAGAGAGAAAGAGAAAAGAAAAGAAGAGACAAGGAGAACCCACTGTAGAGGCTTCAGTCTTGTAAAACCTAACCTCGGAAGTGACACATACCATCCTTTCTGCCATGATTGGTCACTTTAGACCAGCTGTGGTCCACTGCAGGCCAGGGCTCCATGAGGGTGTGAACGCGAGGAGGTGGGACTGCTGTGGGGCGCCCTCAGAAGCTGCCTCCCTTAGACAACAAGGACACAGTCCGTCCTCACTGCTGGACGTAGGTGGTAAAGTCCCAGGAGCAACAGCTCCAGGAAATCACAGAGGGTGGGGAGGGGCATTTCCCAAAAAGGTCATGTAGTGCAAACCAAAAGTATACATCTGCCACAAATAAATACTGCAATCTACTTCCTCATCAACTGACTCAAGGAGGGCTGCATAGGGTAAGTTCTAATAAAAATAGTGCTGTGAATTATTTCTGTCTATCTGTAGATCATCATTTGTCTCTTAAGGATCTTTTTCTACTGCCAACTGACATTCTTATTCAGCGCTTATTGTGCAAAAAGCTTTCACAAGCAATTCGACTGTGGGCTTATAGATAGGTTTTGGAAATCTTGGGAGTAGATCAATATTTGAGTGTTTGTTTCATATAAATTTATTCTGACAGCTGCTTACTTCCTTTCCAAAATTCTCTTTTCTTTGGTGCTCTTTTAATTTTTTGAATTTATAGTGGGGAGAGAGCATCGCTGTGTCCTAGTATGTTTCCACCGGAAAGAAGCAGAGGCAGTGTGCAGGACGGCAGGAGCAGCTGAGCTCTCCACCGGACGAGACAGGGCTGCTCAGAAGGAGGCGTCTTGCTTGGTTTTGTGCATTTGGAGAGCTTTTCTACAGTTGGTTTTCCCAGAGTCTGTGTTTTCTCATTTGGGATGAATGGCATGCAGAGGCAAGGTGACTTTTTATGGCTTTGGTCTTTCATGGAAGTATAGCCGGCCACTGAGCCATCCGGACACTCCACTGCCCTCAGGAAGGAGAAACCACTGTTTGTCTTTCCACCGGCCCTGCCGTGCGAAGCCTGCCAGGCACCGTATAACCAATGCCCAAGACAGGCGATGAAAGGTTTGGCTTCACGGGAGCCTTCCCTCAGAGCTCTTGGAAAGTCACACAGGAGACGGATTACAAAGAAGTCTTGCTAGGGTTTAATCACACAAATGAGGGAACCCTGTTTCATGCCTCCTTCGACCAATGAAAACAAAATACTGAGTGTGAGACCTTGTGTTATCCAGTCATGAAGCCTGATTTCTTACATAAATCCTTTGTGTAAAATTGGGCACCCCATTGCCAGTGAATATTTTGTGCAATGTGGGAGAAGGTCTCTCCCTCTTGGGGCAGCTCAGTAGGTCACTAAGGTGACACCAAGCTTTGCCAGTCTCTGGGTAGAGGTTCCCAGGAATGAAGTATGTGGTGCAGTGTGGCAAAGACATGCAGTTCTATGCATTGGACGTTGCAACTGGTTTTCAAAAATGATTAGACATTTGAAAATGCCATCCACTTATATTTACTCTGTTTCTGACATTTCCCACCCCTTTGGCCTTCCAGGTAGCTGAATATAGGAGAATAGAGAAGGTGAAGAAAACCATCATTATTGGTAAATAGGCTCACTTTTCCTCCTGCCTGTTCCAATACAGACCAAAAAAGAAGGGAAAGGAAGAGGCCATGAAGATTAATTTGGTTGTTTTAGCTGCTATTCATGAGGCCTGATGTTTTCATTTTCTCTGTAATATTCCAGAATATTGGGGCAAAGCTTATCCATGACTGATGGATCCATAGAATGGGGGATCATTCCTGGAAGTTCTGGGAAAGGTGGGGTTAGGGTTAGGATGTCTCTGGAAGGGTAGGTAGGATATGGTGTGTATCCCTGCTTTTCCCTCGTACTTAGGCTCTGGCTTTTGATAGAGGCTCTGGAGTGAGGCAGGGCTTGAAAAAAGTCTCAAGCCTTGGTTTCAGACAGGCCTAACTTCAAATTCTACTAGCTGTGTGAGCTTGGACAGGTTACTTAACCTCTCTGGACTTCTGTTTTCTTATCTGAACAATGGAGGTAATCACTGATATGGTTTGACTCACCCAAATCTCATCTTGAATTGGAATCCCCATGTTTGGAGGGAGGGACCTGGTGGGAGGTGACTGGGTCACAGAGAGGAGAGAGGGCAGCTTCCCCCTGCTGTTCTCATGATAATAAGGGAGTTCTCACAAGGTCTAATGGTTTAAAAGTGCCAGTTTCCCTTATGCTGTCTCTCTCCTGCCGCCATGTAAGTCGTGCCTTGCTTCCCCTTCACCTTCTGTATGATTTTAAGTTTCCTGAGGCCTCCTCAGCCATGTGGAACTATAAGTCAATTAAACCTCTTTTGTTTATAAATCACTTAGTCTCAGGTAGGATCTGTATAGCAATGTGAGAATGAACTAATAAACTCATAGTACCTCCTTAACCCATAGGGCTGGAGTGAGGATTGGATCAGGTAATGCAGTGATTGGCGGGCCTTGGGGAGGGTCTGGTTCTCTTGTTCTAGAGCCCAGGGTGGGCCATCCTCACAGTGTGGCCCCAGGAGTTCCTGGGTCCAGAGTGGCAGAGCTGGTGTGTCCTTACTGCTCACAAGGTAGGCATCCTTCCTTGGCTCTTTTTTATTTTTTTTGAGATGGAGTCTCACTCCGTGGAGTACAGTGGCATGGTCCTGGCTCACTGCAACCTCCACCTCCCATGTTCAAAAGATTCTCCTGCCTCATCCTCCCAAGTAGCTAGGATTGCAGGTGCCTGCCACCATGCCCAGCTAATTTTTGTGTTTTTAGTAGAGACAGGCTTTCTGACCTCAGGTGATCCTCACTCCTGACCTCAGGTGATCCACCCACCTCGGCCTCCCAAAGTGCTGGGATTACAGTCATAAGCCACTGTGCCCAGCTCCTCTTTGGCTCTTAAGGGTCCAAATCCAGTGTTGTGGTTGCTGTTGTTTTTTAATCTGTCTGCATTATTTTCCTTTCGATGGAGGGAGGCTGTGATATCCCAAATGCTTTATCTTGGGCTGTAGGATCAGCCCTTGAAATTACCTGCCACCTACAGTGTTACTGGAAGAAGCAGCACTCTGCCACACATTCTTTTTTTGAGATTTTGCCTCAGTAAATCCTTCCGAGGCTCAGGCAGACAATTCATCCTATCATTTGACCAGGGTTTTTTTGTTAATAGAAGAAAGGTAGTAATTGTGGAATGCAGCCTGCAGGGAGTAAACAAAATACTTCCCTGACTAATAAGCCTTTCATTCATTTTCTCAATCTCCTGCTGGGTTTGTCTTTTTCTTTTTTAAAATGGAAAAATAATTTTGTTGTTTTTTTTTTTCCCTCATTGAAAGAACTTAATGGAATAAATATTCTAGGATATTTAGTCCTCTGCCTCCTTTCTCCTCCCTGAAGCTCTGTTTCAATCACATCAAACTGGCTGCAGCTGGGGCTTCAAAACCCAGCTGGGAATAAAACAGGATGGAGTGAGGCACCACCCTGCCATTTTGCTACCTGGGACTGCTCATGGTGGGGCAGGCTTTGTCCTAGACCCCAGAATAGCGGCGCTGAGTGTTCTATGTCCAGAGCTTTATGCAAATGCCTACATGCTTCTGCCTGCTTTCCACCCTGGTCCATAAAACTGGAGCACCAGTGCCTGAAGGCCACACTAATAAGGAGTGGGGACCCAGAAAACAAGCTCTGCCCAGCCCCTGCCTAGTTTGGTCTGCAGAGGAGGTACAGGCATTAGATGGGAGGCCACGGGGACCACATAACTAACAGCTGTGATGAGTGAGGCTTGGGGAAAGTAGGGGAGCTCTGGGTGATGGGATCGGGATCTGCTCTGCCCTGGATGCTCAAGGTCAAGGCAAATCACTTGAAAAAGGCATGGTTTGGAGCTCTGTATTCACAATCGTATTTGAGACTGAACTAAGGGAAGAAGAACAGTGAAGGGTGGGGAAGGGAAGGAGTTAGAAGAACGAAGTAGGCCGCAGCCCTATTTGTGAGCTGTCTGCCTCTCCGTGAGCGCTTTTATTACGGGAGCCCGGGCTCCTTCTTTCCCTGAGCTTCTGCAGACACTGACAGGAACGAGGAAGAGGCTGGAAGCACAGGGCTGTAGGACAGACCGATCCTCAGCCTCCGGAAGAGGGGCCTTTGAAAGCCCGGCTCTTGGGTCCCTGCTAAGGAAGCAACTTAGCCCGGCTGCCTGGGCACAGCCTTTCCACTCACATTGAGGACTAACTCAATGACATCCCACCCACCTTTGAGTTTGCTCGCATTTGCTGCCAGGACCAAGGCATAGCCATTGTCTTGGTCTTTCAGCTTTTGAACACTTTCCTCTACGTCCTCTATCAGGCAGTATCTAAACAACACCAAGAAGTGAAACTGAAGCAGTTAGATCCGTGGCCCCGTTTACGGTTTGGCAATGAGTGAGAGTGAAGGTGGCTTCCCTGGTCCCTCCCGGATGTTCAATTCACTCCTGCGTCAGTGAGCTCACCCCTTGTGACTGCCACATTAGCAACCTCACTCTAATAACTTTCCTGGCAAAGGCAGAAGTGACAGCCCAGCCTGAATCGTTACATCACTCCCCAACCCTTTCACAGCAGAGACTGCCTCCCACGGTTTACCATGGCATCTGAAAACACTCGTGGTGCTGAGCCTGGCATTGCCGCTGGCAAGGATCTGGCCCCTGCTGCCTTTCTGGCACCTGCTCCACCACACTTTCACTTAAACCATGTTCTAGGAAAACTGTACCCAATTTTTCCTGAACATTCTCGGCCTTTTCCCACTTCTCTGCTTTTTCTTAAAAAGTTCTGCTACAGTAATACCCTCCACATCTCTACCTGTTGAAATCCCATCGTCCTCCAGGACACAATGCAAACGTGATTTTCTTGATGAGGGCCTCCGTGATTTCTGTAGCCAAACGTGATTCTGGGCTTCCTTATGACTTTCTGAGCTTGTGTCCCCGTGTTCATTCCTGACCATGGTTCACACCCTGAGCCCTCATCTTTGATGTGGGTCATCAACTTTCTGGACCAACTTTTTAACAACAAATATGCATTGAAGGCTTACAGTGATCCCACTACATTGCAGATATTGGCAATGGAAAGAGGAATAAGAGACTGAACGTGTCTTTGAGGACATGAAAAATCCAGTGGACAGACAGGCAGGTAAACAGCTAATTACAATAAAATGTGCTAAGACACAGGAACAGGATTCTGGGAGTGCATGGAGATGAACAAGGGCCCAAAGCTACCAAACTTCCTGGTGTGTGTGAGGAATAGTTGCTAGTCTCTGGGTGGCTGGAGGAGGACTTGTGTAGGGGTGCACTGGGAAGTGAAGCTGGAAAACCCCAAACCCAGATAGTAAGGGAATTTGTGGGTCAAGCTTTTTTGCAGGCAATAAGAAAGCATCAGAAATCATGGAGCAGGGGAGCAATGGGTCAGAGCTGTGCTTCACAAAGGCTCCTTTGACCTGAGCAGGTTCTACTCCTGGCCCAATTGCAGCTGTTAGTTTTGGGCACCGAGCAACCACAGGGTGCCCGGCTCTTCCCTGGCAGCAGTGGAGTTCTGTCACATCAGCCATCAGTAGGGAGTTCCTGTCTCATTGCTTACACATGCATTCCAAAAGCCAAGTGCAGGAAGTGAGTGTGTGGATTAGGAGTGTGTCCAGGCAGAGATGCTGGCCCCAGCAGGACCTATAATCATAGTTGGGTCCACATATGGCCTGTTAAATCCTGCCTACTCCTCAGTAGGCATTGAGAAATGAGTGGACCGCATGGTGTGAGGTGGGAAGAACCAGGATATGGCTATCAAGTGTAGATGCTAGGACTGCCCTGCCTAGGGTGATTGAGGAGGTACTCAGGGCCATGTAGTAGCCTAGGTCCATGGAGTGGACCCACATTGGAAGGGCAAGGCGTGCTCAAGCGTGAGCTGTGTAAGCCTGCAGGTCTTGCCTTGTTGACTAGCACTCAGATATGGTTGACAGCAAAGAAAATGCCCAAGGGCAGCTGGAGCTTGCAGGAGCCCAGAAGTATATATGGGTCACTGGATCCTCATAGGGAAGGGGGTACAGCTGAATTCCACCCCGTGTGGTTGAGGACGCTGATTTATTTCCTGTTGCTGTCAAATCAGGCTCAGGTGCTAGAGGAGGGCAGCCGTGGCTGTGGGTGGCTGGAGAAGGCAGAGGCAGGAGAAATGAGGCAGGGCTGACAGTTGTCCTGGTATCGTGTAGACTTTCTTAAATTAGCTGTGCAGAGAGGAAGTAGGAAAGAAGAGCCAGAAAGTCAGCAGCCAGACTTTTCCATACCATCTGGGATGGGAAGCAGAAAGCTGCCAAGAAAAGCCATGTGCTGGAGCTAATTGGTAGGACTTGGAAGCAGAAGTAACATAGCACCCTACTAAATCAAGAGGCTTTTTTCTTTTCTTTTTGTTTCTCCCTTCTTTTCTGCTTTTTCTTTTCTCTTTCCTTTTCTTTCCCTTCTCTTTTTTCCCCTCTTGCCCTTCCTTTCCCTTCTCTTCCCTTCCCTTTCCTTCACTTCCCTTTTCCTTTCATTCTTTTCTTAAACATAGAAATCTGTAGAGCCTCAAAGAAATGGTACTGCTAAGAAATTACAGATCTAAACATTTGGGATAATAATGTAAACCAGCGAGCCAAGATTAAGCTGAGTCACATTTGATAGTTTAATGTAAGGAGATGCTAACTTTGAGTGCTGGAGTTTAATTTTTAAAAATCTTGCTACAAATTGGATTCCTAATTTGTTATGCTATTTTAAGGGATATTATCTTTAAGAGAAAATCATCGTAACTGGATCATTGCATGCCTTAAATTCTTAATTTAAAAAAAATTACTCATGATGAGGAATAGTTAACTGTGAGGTCTACGCCACTATATCGGGTACAACCAGCCACCTGGTGCAGGGAACACTCCATGTCTTAAAGGGATTAAGGAGTTTTTAGAGAGAAACATTCTTTTTAACCTTACTCAGATACCTCAAAGATCTCATAGAGAATTTGTACTTCTCAGGGGCGAAGTTTTTCTTTTTTGCTAATCTGTCCCCAAGCAGATGAAGGGACCGGGGCTTTAAGGAGTTGTAACTAAGCCGACAGCTAATGGTTTGCAAAGCCAGCATCTAACAAGGCTTTCTCCTCCCCTTCTTATTTCCTTCCCCCTCCCTCCATTCTTCTTTCTTTCCATCCATTTACTCTTTGCTTATGGCTCTAGTTCTTTTTAATTTTTTTTTTCCCTAAAGAATATCAATATAGGACGGACCTGCCCTTTCCAAACCTCCCTATTATGTTTCTGTTTCTCTAGAGACAGGGGACAGCATCATTAATCACAGAATAAAACTTCAATAAACCTTTTGGTTATGAAACATGTATATCCCAGACCATCTTCTGGAATAGAGTGGTTTAAGACAACAATATACACATTTTGTGTAATTGAAATGTCTTCATTGAGGGCAGAGTTGCAAGTCTCACATGACTTTTTTCCTGGAAACAGCTATATATTTTCCTCAGAAAATACCTGCCTGGACTCAAAGTTGCAGAGACACGGTTCGTTGGGATCCGAGTTGGCCTCTTCACTGTGACCATAGAGAATGGTGTGCAGTGGAGACCTTGAGGGAGGCTTGACCCCTGGACTCCAAGAGTAGCCAAATCTCCCGTTATCCCCAAGCTTTCATCAAAACTCCATTAACCATTACAGTCTATAATTAGAACAAGTAGTGCAGTGTTCAAGCTTGGGCAGAGAGCCAGATGGCTGATGAGGTGACCCTCACAGTGAGGACAGCATTCCTGGGGGAGTCCCAGGAGTGCAGGGCTTGCACCACTGTTTTCAGGGCATTATTGAGCGTGTGAGCCTTGAAGGGCAGAGGAGTCTGGGACACCCGAGTGTCAGGCAGATCCATGGAACCACTCTTCACTCTTCCAGGTGCTCACAGTCCCACCCTAGAGTCACTGGCTGAGATTCCTGGCAAAAGGAGACAGGATGTCAGCCTGCCTCCTGCCATCAGAAAGGGGGCCAGCAGCAGGCGTGAAGTCAGCTTCGCGGAGGTGGGTGGACCGGAGCTGTGACGTGAACAAAGCACATCCTTCCCGTTGTCCACTTCCTTGCACCCTGTTACTTACAGTTTGCTCTCCTACCAACACTCGATGTTACACTCTTTTGTTTATGCTTGGATTTCTCTCTCCCCAGCCAGGCTGAACCTCCATGAAGGCATCCTTCCTCTACCCGGGTTTCCATACATTCCTGCAGAAGAGCAGCCCAGTGCCCAAAGTCCTGCGGTTTTCTACAAGCCTGTTTGAGGTACAGCAGAACCATGGCTTAGAGACTTGGGATCAGAAAATCAGAGAATGCCCAGTTGCTCAGCCCAGAATCGGCTGCCCCACACCAAGTCTAATCCCCTGAAGATCCACCTGTCCCTCATTTTTCTAAAAGATGGACAGGTGAAGAATCTGAAGGGGGAGAAGACAATTCCCAAGAGTGCAAAAAAGTATCCCCCCAGCAGAAGCTGCCCCTTTAAAAAAGTCACACAAACTGCCCCTTTAAAAAAGTCACGCTGGATTTCAGTTCAGCAGTTCTGGAATGAGAAAAATTTGGATTTGAATCACTCCCTGGCTGTATGACCTTGGACAAGCTGTTTTACTTATGTGATTTTCAGAACAACTGGAGAAGGAGGTATTTTCATTTCCATTTAAAAAATAAGGAAACTGAGGCTGGGTGCATTGGCTCACACCTGTAATCCCAACATTTTGATAGGTAGAGGTGGGAGGATCGCTTCAGCCCAAGAGTTTGAGACCAGCCTGGGCAACATGGCATAACCTTTACAAAAAACAAAAACAAAAAATTGGCTGAGTGTGGTGGTGCATACCTGTGGTCCCAGCTACTTGGGGAGGCTGAGGTGGGAGAATCACCTGAGCCCAAGAGGTCACAGCTGCACAGTGACCCATGATTGCACCACTGTACTCCAGCCTAGATGACAGAGTGAGACCCTGTCCAAAAAAAAAAAAAAAAAAGGAAAATGAGACATGAGACTAACTGAGGCTTTGGGAGGAGTAAAATGTGTGGCGTGGCACATGTCCACTGCAGTATGTGGAACGTGCTCGGTGTACAGAAGGTACTTGCTGTTGTTAGGGTTTATTTCCTTGGATTAATGATGATATGAAGAAATCTCATGTTTCTATAGCTCTTCAAAATTTACAAAGGACTTTTAATTATCCTTAAGAGAGTAGTATCCATTTAAAGAGTTGGTCCTGGAGAAGCAGGCCTTGCCTTCCTTATAGTTAATTGATTTTTTTTTTTATTTCAAGAAAGATAAGTCCTTTCTGACTCCTTGCTCACACTGATGCTCTTGTTGTGCGCCACTGAAAAGAGGCATGGTCTTCGTACAAAGCCCTGGGAGAGCATAGCTCTCTCCTTTTGATCCCAATGTCCCCATGTGACCCAGACCAGAGATTCCAAGAGAGGCAATGGTATGGAGACCCCCACTGGGGCATGCCGTGTGGAGATAAGGAGGGGCTGGATGTGTACCCCTCAAATGGAAGAGCTTTCCCATGAACCCCAGTTCCTTATTCCCAGACCCTAAACAATTTATCATTTCATTTCTGTCTTTTGGTCTTCTGCAGTGGGTTGAATGGTGTCCTCCTCCCCAACAAAAAGCACATCCACTAGGAATCTGACTGTAATTTTATTTGGAAAAAGGGTCTTTTTGGATGTAATTAAGGATCTCAAGATGAGATCATCCTGGATTATTCAGGTTGACTCTGAATCCAATGACAAGTATTTGTATAAGAGACAGAGGAAGAGAAGATATGGGCACACAGAGGAGAGGGTCATGGGAAAATGAAGGCAGAGATTAGAGTGAGGCTGCCACAAGCCAAGGGATGCCTGGAGCCACCAGAATTAGAAGAGCAGTTTTCCCTGGAACCTTCAGAAAGAGAACGCGACCCTGCTGAAACTTTGATTTTTGGAGTTCTAGGTTCCAGAACTTCAAGAATAAATTTCTGTTGTTGTAACCACACAGTTTGTAGTAATTAGTTACAGCAGCCCTAGAAAACTAATATACCGTCTCTCTCTCTCTCTCTGTCTCACACACACACACACACACACACACACACATACACACACACACACACATACACACCGCACACACACTTCCACCTTTAAAAAAAAGGAAGAAGAAGAAAAAAAGTCAAGTGGGAGAAATATTGAAGTATTCATTTGCACAGAAAAGTAACGTCTCCCGCACTTGAGGGTGAGACTCCTAGAAGGAATTTTCCCCACCTTACTCTTTATCTGCTCCCTCTAAAAGGTTGCAAAAAGGCTTGTGGGTTTATTCAGTCATTTTAAGTGCTTCCTGCATTTGTATTCCCCTCAAACTCATCCATTTCTCTCAATCACAGAAGGGACTTGCCGAGCAGAGCCTGACATTTTCCAATTCTTGGGTCTGTGCCTGGAATCAACAGCCCTCACCAGTAAGGCAGAATGAATTCCCGGGATGTCAGTGCAGAAGCCCTTGGGTTGCCTGGCTGTGGCTGCCCTAACCTCCCCTGAAGCCAGTGCAGGGTGATGCCAGGCTCCATGTGAAAAGATGAGTGCTCACTGAGCAGGATCATGAATCCTGCCTAAGCAGCCCTGGGAGCTTCAGGAGAGTCGACACTAGAGTGGTCCCCTTCTCTCAGGATGGCTAACTTTAAGAAAGGTTAGACCAATTTAGGGTGCAGCTTTGTGTCTGTTTTCTGGCCAAAATTTTAGTTTATGCAAAGCCCACAAGAATTCTGAAAGCTTTCTTATCTGTGTATGGGTCCAGGGTTTCCATGATGGGGAATATGGCTCCAGTGTGGCTGACATCACTGGTTCATCAAATGAGCTAGACTTGGTGCAGGGTAAGCAAAAATAAAAAATAAAAAACTGATGCTTCCTTGTCATCACCTCAACTCACCCACATATATATTTCTTCAATTCATAGCTTTCCTAACCAGGCTTAGGTCTTAATAAGCAGTCTAAGTTTTTTAGGGTTAAAAAAAAGTCTAGATTAATCTGATATGAAAGCTCTCAGGTCTCCCATTTAAAGTTTCTTGCCCTCTGTCCAGCATCGACCTGCATTGGTCTTGGAAACCCGCAGTGGGGAGATAGCAGAGCTAGCTGCTGCTTCAGGATTTGTCTCTCACCCTAAACTCATCTCCCATCCCCTAGACTGGCCTGGTCTCCATGGGGAGGTAGAGGAAGAATGGGGAGACAAAGTGTAGGAAGGAGAGACAGTACCCAAACGCTAGCTCTGATTATTGTGAGTTCTGTGAAAACGTTCCTCTGGGGAACCACCTTGGGGTCCCCTGCTCACTGCACAGTTCATGGGTGCAGAGGTGCAGGTGATACCCCCTGCATGGCTCATGGGTGCAAGTGACACCCACTGCATGGCTCATGGGTGCTGAGGTGCAGGTGATGCCTTCTGCATGGTTCCCAGGTGCAATGGTGCAAGTGATGCCCCTGCATGGCTCACGGGTGCAAAGGTGCAGGTTCTGCCCTCTGCATGGCTCATGGGTGCAATGGTGCAGGTGATGCCCTCTGCATGGCTCAGCGGTGCAAAGATGCAGGTGATGCCCACTGCATGACTTATGAGTGCAGGGGTGCAGGTGACATCCACTGCATGGCCCACAGGTGCAATGGTGCAGGTGATGCCTCCTGCATGGTTCATGGGTGCAATCATGCAGGTGATGCCCCATGGGCCTGCCATTTTGATTGCTCCTCCCAGCTTCTGCTTTTGGAGATCCACCCTTCACAGTCTCTTCATTTGTGGTCACTTCTGGCTGCAGGTGGACCTGTTGGGAGAGACCCTTTCAAGACAGCTCAAGCCTCATAACCTTCTGCAGCATCCACTCTGGTTCATGGGGAGCACGCGCTCACTCCTCTGAACTCTGGGAAAGCAGGCTGCTCACACTTTGTTCTCTCACCCTACACCCAAGGGGGCCTTAGGTCAGACTTTCGTTTTCAGAATGCTACAGACAGGCTGAGATCAGGCACCCCTCTCTCTCTGGGTCCTCCAGATTCCAAGGGCCACATCACGTTCTGCAAGTACTTCCCTAAAAGCCCCCTCACCTGACTTAGGAGCCCCTCTCCTTTTCCTAACAGGGATGAGGGAACACCCAGCCCTCCAGACCATCAGGAATCTGCCTTGCACCTGCTCCCTGATCACTCTCACCCCAGGTGCAGAACCTGCAGGCAGCCCTGGGCTTGAGGACACACACTTGTTTTAGGGAACCCATCGGCAGTCCTCTGGCGCCTTTTGTTGAGTGCGGATGCATTTGTTACCTCTGAATCTCCTCTTTGGGGCATCTGTGGAGGACTCACCGACGACACCTTCAGAGCACTCTCATTCCTTCAGTCCTCCCTGTGGCCATTCTATATCCTTTTTAAACCTTACCACCTGGCATTCATGCATTCTCCTTCAGCTCAGAAGCTCCCCCACGGAATAACTGATTCGCCCCAGTCCTAAGGCTTTCTCAAGAAGCTACAAATTCTGCCAGTCAGTGTCACTAGTGTCTGTCCATCTGGGCATGGTGACCCTCACCTGTAATCCCAGCTACTCAGGAGGCTGGGGCAGAAGGATTGTTTGATCCTAAGAGTTCGAAACCAGCCTGAGCAACATGGCGAGACTGCCTGCCCTGGCTTCTGATGACTTCTCTGGAGAGAAGGCTGAGATGGGGTCAGAGGGAGGAATGAGGACGAGGTGCCTGTGGGTACCTCCATGTCAGGGAGGTCCGTCTCCACCTGCAATGCATGGCTGTGGGTGCTTTTCAAATGCATACAAGAAGACTTGGGGGCCACGCTGGGTGCTTCTCTGGCTGAACCCCCAGTCTAGTCTGCATGAGGGAAGGCATATTTCTCCTGATAACAATACTTTGACTGGAATCTCTGCCAAACAATGACCTGGAGCTATGATGCTACGTCTAGTCAGATTCCCCCTTCTGTATGAATGGTATCATGTTCCAGTCATTCCTTCTGGAGTCGCAACAGAGGAACATTCCTTTTGTTGTCCTGTTGGAGACAAGTGGGATGTCACCTGGGGAGGAGGGAGAGGGGAGAGGGCAGGAGTTTGAGGCAGAGGATGGAGCAGGAGCCCATTTTGGGAACCGCATGTGGTAATGCTTGGCTGGCTGTAGCATGCATCCAGGAGAAGGGGCAATGGAGAAAGGCAAGGCTGGGGGCATCCGGGAGAAGGGTCAATGGAGAAAGGCAAGGCTGGGGGCATCTGGGAGAAGGGGCAATGGAGAAAGGCGAGGCTGGACGAACAAGCAAGAAACCAATTACATGGGGTCTTGGTGGTCACACCAGGGATTCTGAGGTTTAATCTAAAGGCAATGGGAACTTCAGATATATTTGGGATTTTAAAGACGGATGACATGAGCTGATCTATGAGGTGTGTTATTTATCCTGACGTACTAATACAGCAGCAGATCAAGGTTGTCTTCTCTGACAGCAAGGCCTCTCTTCTGCTGATTTTCTATATTAAAATTTGCCTGCTGGGTCATGGAGTCATGAGAGGACAGATAGGATATCTTACTACTTCTGTAGCTAAGCTCATCAGCCTCTCATTGTACTACTTTGAAAACAGAATGCACATGTTTTAAGGTGTTTATGCACACAGACATATTTCTAGAGCTAATTCTTGAAGTATGCACTGGCTGATAAGCACAGGCTTCGAAGGAATTCATTGAAATTAAGAAAGTGGGATGCCCTGGAGAGACAGCTGGGAGGTGGGGGCGGCAGGGTTGTGACTTTGTTTAGCAGGAGGTAGGAGAGAAAGGAGTCTGGCTTGGGGAAAAAGGTGGATGCTGGTGGCCTTCCCTGGGGTGGGAACACAGCATGGGCACATGGTGTATGCAGAGGTGCACAGTGTGATCTGGTTCCTATTAGGGTCCCCACCCTGCTAAGAATGGTCGTGGACCCCCACTTCACTGGACAGCGCTCCATCCCTCCCTCATCCTAATTTCACTAGGGGATAACACAGTTGTAGAATAATTCTCAGGAGTGGCTTGTCCCTCCTTCCTCAGCCAGAGCCCAATGGATACACCAACCTCGAGGCCCAATCGCCATAGTGTTGCAAGGGGATTCCGTATCTTGGGATGCTCTTTGGGTAAGGCAGCTCCTGCAACATGCGACGTCTACACATGTTAGAATAAAATGTAACTTTGAGGTCTACATATTGGATGTTCCACCCTGATTTAGCTCCATTTGGTCTGCCATTTGGGGAAACTGTGTCCAATCAAAGGTCTAATTTTATCAGATGTACAAAGCTCTTATTTAGCTTTTTCTTTTTTTTAAATTCGTTATCTTTGCTTATTTAGCACACTCAAAGTTTAAATAGACTGAAGAAAAATCACCTATGGCAGGGGATGGCTAAATATCAATCCTGTTTTCTCTTCCAGCAAACTGGGAGATTGCATTTTTCAAATTCCATTGTACTTAGGTGGTGCCAGATGACTGGGTTTGCACCTCGGAATGTGGTGGGAGAGATACAAGCTGCTTCTGGGCTTGGCATGAAAGCCTGTCCATCCTCCCTCTTCCCCTTCTGTGACAATGTGGATGCCCATGTGTTTAAGATGGTGACAGAGAGGCCGGACACCATGACTCACGCCTGTAATCCCAGCACTTTGGGAGGCTGGGGCAGGTGAAGTCACGAGGTCAGGAGCTCGAGACCAGCCTGACCAACATGGTGAAACCCCATCTCTACTAAAAATACAAAAATTAGCCGGGTGTGGAGGCACGTGCCTGTAATCCCAGCTACTCAGGAGGCTGAGGCAGGAGAATCACTTGAACCTGGGAGGCAGAGGTTGCAGAGAGGTTGGGATTGTGCCACTGCACTCCAGCCTGGGCAATGAAGAAGAATCTGTCTCAAAAAAAAAAAAAAAAAGATGGTGG
Source organism: Cebus imitator (assembly GCF_001604975.1). Classification (NCBI taxonomy): domain Eukaryota; kingdom Metazoa; phylum Chordata; class Mammalia; order Primates; family Cebidae; genus Cebus; species Cebus imitator. Next base: position 1,067,732 of record NW_016107336.1, read on the forward strand.
CAGCATAAGATGGAGCTTAGATTCCTGAGTCGCCTCCTGGAAGAGAGCTACCAAGTTGCTTTCCATGTGACTTAAGTAGGGAATAGGCCTATATGGTACCAAGCCACTGAGATTTAGGGGTTGTTGTTGCAGTTATTTATCCTGACATACTAATACAGCAGTAGATCATGGCTTTCTTCTCTGACAGTAAGGCCTCTCTTCTGCTGATTTTCTATATTAAAACTTGCCTGCTGGGTCATGGGATCATGAAAGGGCAGACAGGACGTCGTACAACTTCAATAGCTAAGCTCCTCAGCCTCTCATTGTACCACTTTGAAAACAGAATGCACATATTTTAATGTGTATATGCACACAGACATATTTCTAAAGCTAATTCTCGATGCACTGGCTGACAAGCACAGGCTTCAAAGGAATTCAGAGATACTAGACCACAGTCAAGAAAAACGGAGTTCAAAACATCTGCGTGCTTCCAGACAGGACATTTTTTTCAGAATTGGAAGTATAATGATGACCCCGCATGCGGCGTGCCCTCAGACCAACCCCCATCTCAGCGCTTCTCTTTTGGAGGGAGCGACATTTGTTATACCTTAGAATTCACCCTGTCACCATCATCAAGGGTCAGCATGCAGGCAGTGAGGACTCAAAGGTAGGATGACCAGAAACGAAAGCGAGGAATCAGAACCATTGTGTATGTAAACAGAAGACTGAAGTTACAATACTTGACTGTTTTGCTTTTTTCTATGGGAGGGAAGTTACTTTTGTCTCCACTGAAGGTTTTTTTCATGATGTATTCCCATGAAGGGCAATACATCATGAAGGGCAGGGAACCTGTTTCTATGAAGGGCCACTGAAACCACAGGCAGAAAAAAAATTCACTGCATAAGATTTTTTTTTTTTTCGAGGCAGAGTCTCACTCTGTCGCCCAGGCTGGAGTGCAGTAGTGCGATCTCAGCTCACTGCAGCCTCCATCTCCTGGGTTCAAGTGATTCGCATGCCTCAGCCTCCCAAGTAGCTGGGATTACAGGTGTGCGCCACCATGCCCAGCTAACTTTTTTCTGAATTTTTAACGGAAATGGGGTTTCACCATATTGGCCAGACTGGTCTCGAATGCCTGATCTCAAGTGATCCACCTGCCTCAGCCTCCCAAAGTGTTGTGATTCCAGGTGTGAGCTACAGTGCCCAGCCACAGTACAAGATTTTTTTTTTTTTTAAATATTCACATCCCAGAATAAATTATAAAAGCTTATTATTTCTAGTTCACAGCCACGTAAGAGAAATAGACATGGACCTGTTGGTATAGAGGAAGGGAGGGATAACTGGCCAGGTCGAGACAGAGAGGAAGAATTGATAAATAATGGCAAGATAAGAGTCCCTCTCTCTGTCTCCCTCCCTCTTTCTCTCTTAATTTCTTTGTTTCAATCTCTCTTCCTCTCTCTCCCCATGCACATACCGTAAAGCTATAACTCATATTTTGAAATAAGAAAATATTGTCTGGAACATCTCTAAAATACTTTACCTTCTCCCCAAGATCTGGAAACCGCAGGTGCTTTGGAAACTCTCTTTTTCTCATTTTCTGATTTAAAAAATCAGGTTAAAAACACCCAGCTCCATGTTTTTAGCCGACCCGGGTATCTATAAACGAGCTGTGGTACTCCTCATTTCTAAGTATAAAGTCGTTCTCTCTTTTTGTGGTTTTAAAAAACTTTTCAGGCTAAAATCATAGATTTGAGATTTAAATTTTGCGTGTTGTTACTAGAAAAGCCTCTGAAACATGTGGATTTATGCTCTGTATGCCAGATGGGAGGCAGTTGGCGCCAGCGCTGACTCATGGTTTGGAAGCTACATATTTCCAGTTTGGGGTTGTGTTGTTTTGCTTTTGTTTTTAAACCCGGCATCTTTCAATAGAGCTTGGGAGAGGAATGAGCAGAAAAGGATTCCAAGCCATTAACCGTTTGGGTGATGTGGATCCCTGAATTTTCCAGCTCTGGACTGAATCTCCAAGTGATCGCCTAGTTCTTGCACTCAAAGCTTGTAGGACACAGACTGACCCTCAGTGGGGCAGAGCTGCCTGGGTTGTAGGGTATGTTTGCCGGCTTGCTGTTGCTCACTGTCCATTTTAGGCAATGGCTCCTCTGCAGCTTGACAGCTTGTGATCACCTGCAGAGGATGGAAGTGACAGCTGAGCCTTGCACCAAAGACATAAGCTTCCGTAAAAGGTTTGGGGAAGCCAGTTAAACGCCGCCTGAATTTAGATGACTTATGGATTCAAACCCTACTTTTGTTAGATGATTTGTGGGTTTAAACTGTAAAGTTAATTCAATCAAACATCTAGCAAAAATATTTAAAAATCAGCTACATGAGTCTGACATCACTGAAATGAGACCCCTTCCCATAATTTGATTTTATTTTCTCCTTACGGTTGTCATTGGAGAAATTTTTGCCCCGCAGAGTGGGGAAGCTGGGGCCAGGTGCCATCCAACATAACAACTGAACTTAAACCAGAATCCCTCATCAGCTTTGGTTTTAATATACTCAAAATTTTATGCATTAATGGAAATAATACCTACTTGGTATTTAGAGACACAGTCTCACTCTGTAGCCCAGGCTGGAGAGTAGTGGTGCAATTAGAGCTCACTGCAGCTTTGGACTCCTGGGCTCAAGTGATTCTCCTGCCTCAGCCTCCCAGAGTGCTGTGATTATAGATGTGAGCCACCATACGTGGTATATTTATATCTCTAAAATAGTAGAATAAACAATTATCCTTGTAAATAAGAAGTTGACTTCTTGAGTTGGTTTTATTAGGAAAATGCATATTACAGACACATTTCCTCTACCATCATTTAAAAGAACTGAATTTCACCTGGGTGCAGTGGCTCTCGCCTGTAATCCCAGCACTCTGGGAGGCAGAAGGGAGCCGTTCATGAGGTCAAGAGTTTGACACCAGCCTGGTCAACATGGTGAAACCCTGTCTGTACTAGAAGTATAAAAATTAGCCAGATGTGGTGGTCCATGCCTGTAATCCCAGCTACTCAGGAGCCTGAGGCAAGAGAATCACTTGAACCTGGGAGGCGGAGGTTGCAGTGAGCCGAGATTCTGCCACTGCACTCCAGCCTAGGTGACAGAGAGAGACCCTGTCTCAAAGAAAAAAAAAAAAAACAACTGAATATTCATAATTTTCCTGTTTGATGCCCTATGACTAATATGACTTAGAACAGGATGCAGGGTCAGAACAAAATGAGAAGCCAAAAATCACACTCTGTAGCTGGTTTGTGTGTATTCTGGGTATTTATACTCTGCAAACCGTGATGCTTCGGTACCTGCAGTGTGTATCCATAGATCATGGTTGAAATTCTACACCGAATGAACTTATCAGCTGCCTTTTTTCATCATGTTCATTGCCTCTGACAGATCTATCGCCAGCTGGTGTTGACTTCTCCCTACGGTGTGGGAAGATCATTAATCTTGTATTTTTCTCTTACTCCAAGGGCTTTTCTTCTTCTTTACTGAGGTTTTAAAACAGATTGTGCCTGTTTCCACGGGCCTTTGAGAGATCTGTCATGTGTCCTCTTTTAAGCAGGTCGTGTAAAAACCAATTACTTGAGTATAGCTGGGGTCATGGGCAGTAATTCTGTTGTCAGGGTGGGAGCCTTGATTTTGTCATCCTTCCCGATGTCAAAATCAGAGTGAGGGCACCACCAACAGAAGCATTTATTGCTTAGCAACTGAGAGACGCTTTCAAGCCATTCAGATTGGTGACTTCTCCAGGGCTGGCGGAGCATCTCCATCTTGCCTCCTGGGCTGCATTGATAAGGAGCTGGACATCTCACCAAATCCGCAGTGAGAACTGCCCATAGTGAGTGAGAATGCAACTCCTGAGGGCCTCAGTCACCAGTGCAGACCTCTCTGTAGTTGAACTTCGCAATGGGCAAGTCTCTTGGCTGTGGAGAAAGGACTGTGTCTGCACAAGCAGAAGAGAGAAGTGTAATAGAATTATCTGGTGGAGGCAGGTGTTTAGACAACTGTGAGTACTTGCTGAACGAAAGGACAGGTGTGCAAAACTGGACAATACACCTTAGACTTAATAAGCCCTTCCTTCCCAGTGGCTGGTTATTTGTTTATTTCTTCCCCAATTATTGAGGGAATCATCTCAACTGCCCGTTTTATATCATTTCCATTTTCCGTAGCAAGAGGCTTATTGCTTTAGTATAATCATCTAAAAGTGATAAGGACACACCACTTATTGAATGTTTATACTGCTTTCACCCCACATTAAAGTTCTTCATGGGATTAAAAGCAAATGATGACAGAGCTGCAGAGACCAAGGCTGCGTGCTCGCATCAGACTTAATCTTCCAACAAAACACAGCTCTTCCATGTTCCTTTTACCTGGAGCCTGAGAAGTGGGAAGTGACCCACTGGTGCCCACTCCATCATCTCCTTTAAGCTCTCATTCTGAGACCTACCAAACAGATTGCTTTACCACATTGACAAATCCGTGCTGAACCCTCTTCTGTGCTCAGTCTTGAGTCTTTTTTTTTTTTTTGTCTTGCTCTGTCCACCCAGGCTGGAGTGCAGTGGTGTGATCTCGGCTCACTGCAGCCTCTGCTCCCCAGGTTCAAGCAATTCTCCTGCCTCATTCTCCTGAGTAGCTGGGATTATAATTATGCACCACCACACCTGGCTAATTTCTGTATTTTTAGTAGAGGTGGGGTGTCACCATATTGGTCAGGCTGGTTTCGAACCTCTGACCTCATGATCCTCTTGCCTTAGCCTCCCACAGTGAGCCACTGTGCCTGGCCAGTCGTGAGATCTTCTTTGGACCCTCTCAGTCACTGAGAGTGCCATTCATTCTCTGATTGACATCCTTTCTTCTTTGAGATTTGATGAAAAGCACCGCATGCTCTTGACTGTGACCTTGGAATAACAGTCTTGGCTTTCTCCTGGCTGTACCTTCAAGTCACCTGAGTGAACGTCATTCTGGTTGTATGTGGTGCCATGGCCCTTCTAAGCTAATTCTGCCCCCTCTGTTGTTGATTTTTACCCGGTTCAGTGCAACCCTTTGAACTGGAACAAGACAAAAGGCGCAACTAATAGGGTGGTTAACAGCAGGATGTTCGTGATCTTTAAAAAGTCTGGTGATATACTGGAAAGAGTTTAATAATGCATATGAAAACACTGGCTTGCTGTTGACCTCTATGTACTTTATTTTGACACTGAGTCTCGCTCTGTTGCCAAGGCTGTAGTGCAGTGGCATGATCTCAGCTCACTGCAACCTCTGCCTCCTGGGTTCAAGCAATTCTCCTGCCTCAGCCTCCCAAGTAACTGGGATTACAGGGGCCCACCACCATGCCTGGCTAATTTTTGAATTTTAAGTACAGACAGGATTTCACCATGTTGGCCAGCATGGTCTCGATCTCCTGGGTTCAAGCTATTCTCCTGCCTCAGCCTCCCAAGTAACTGAGATTACAGGCATGCACCACCACACCCGGTAACCTCTACTTTTAAGCATTCCTCACCACTATGCCCAAAAGAAATAGTCAGGCCCCTATCCACAGAGTTCTACCGGGGATGTGATCACTTCTGCTCTCAGGGCCTCACCTTCCTCATCTATAACATGGATGAGTGAGACCTGATCTTAAGATCTTTCCTACCTCTATGATTTTGAAGCTATGAGAAACTGGAGTGGGTGGGAGGGGGGATGAAGGTAGCTCTCCCCCATTCTGTGCCTAGAAAGATGTGTTACAAGTGTTGGCGGGGGAGGGGGACAGTATTTTTAAGTTTTTAAGTCAAAGGTGATAGTTCTCCCATCATTTTTTGAACACTGCCTGGTGTAGGGCTGAGAACCCAGAATATGTCTAAGAAGTACCTGCTTATTATTGGTCTTGTCATCATCTGGACCATCCCTGTTGTCACGGCTACCCCACATCAGCCCTCCTGTGTCCCATACACTGTGCACCCAGGGTACATCAGCTCACTTAATCTGTATCGTAACCCTGCAAAGGAGGCCACGTTCCCATTTCAAGTGAAGAAAATGGAGACTGAAGAAGTAAAGGAACTACCAGTAAGCGGCAGAATGGAAATCAAATCCAGGTACAGACGTCCAAGGCACTCTTTTGGACGTCTTTTGAGTCGTCCAAAAGACATGAGTATTTTGGATTTTGCTTTTGTGCAAGGCTTTAGCCAAATGGTGTTTGTGAATCAGACATCAAGCAAAATCTCCCCTGGGTGAGCGCCAGTGACCTATCTCAAATCTCCTCTTCCCATCTCTTCTTCCCTGTTTCTGTCTTCTTTCTCTTGACACCACTGTTCACTCTGTAGCAGCAGTGTGTTGTATGTTTATCTGTTGGCCATCCATCTCTCTGGCTACAGCATGAAGTACATAAGAGTGGGGGCTTTGCTTTGTTCCCTACTGTAATTCCAGCCCCTGGAACAGGATCTGCTACATCGCAGCTGCTCAATAAATACGAGTGAACGAATGAATGTGAGGAGACAAGGTTGGAGAAAGCAGGAAAAGCTGCAGGGCCCTGAAAAGGAAAGGATGGGATGTAAAGAGAGCCAGAGGGAAGGATACAGGAGGCCAGAGGCCTGGAGTCCCTGCATGGGGACAAGTGGTGGGCCAGGAGGCAGCTGGTGCCCAAAAGGCATATAGGCCAGGGAGAAGCCCATTGGCACTTTGGTGTGGTCAGCAACAGAAGCCTCTTTACCAAATCTCCTGAAACACATCTTTCCATATATGATGTAGCAGGTTTTTTGGTTTTGTTTTTTTTTTAAATCAGGGAATGCTATGTCTTACCCTACTGCTGATTGCTGAAGGCTGAACCCCTGGCAAGAGCATTTAACCAAATCTAGGTGACCCAGAGAAACACGTGTATCCACCAGGCATTGAGTCACATTAATGAGGTGACACTCAGCCGGGCTCAATTCTCCAAGTTGCTTTTTTTTACCGCTCACTCTCTCCCTGGGGAAGCATGGACCACAAGAGGCTGGTCACGGAGATGACATTAATTATGAAAGGTGTAATATCCCAGTGAACATAAACCACTGGCTCATTCACAGCTATTTCTGAGAAGAGAATTATTTTGCTTTTGCTCTACTGGTTCTTTCACTTAAATCTAATGAGATGAAAATGGGTGTGACAGTGTTTGTTAAAGTGCAGAATTCCATTAAAACGTGGGGAATTGATATTATTGCTGGAAGAGGAAATGGCTGCTTTCTTTTGGCAAGGCTTTGGACATCAGAGTGTTTGTTGGCTGTGAAAGTGAAAAGGGCTTTGTGTGCACCCTGTGGAATAGATTCTGCCCCAGTTACTGATGAATCCTTTTAAGGATGGAAGCCAGGACAGTCAGCCAGCGCTTCTCTTGGTCTCCAGAGGGGGTGCCACTGAGCCAGACACAGATTTCCTCCTAGCTTCTCCCTGGAGCGTTCCCTGGGGCCAAGGGAGCTTTTGTGTACTGCAACTCCCCCAAAATAGCCTTCTTAAGTGTTGCAGGCATTGGGAAGATGAGACGGGGTAACGCTGATGTTATATATGTCTTATAAATACCGCCTCCTAACTCACGAAGTGCTCACATGGTCTAATAGCCTTTGATGCGATTTTCCTGTACTATGTGAGAAATATAAAGTCTCGGGAACGGATGTAGGTCATCAATGGTCGTTTTATGTTCAGAAAGGAAAAGAAAAAATGAGACAAAATACCCTAGATTGCCAGCTTCTTTTTTTTTTTCTTCTTTCTTTCTCTTTCTCTCTCTCTTTCTTTCTTTCTCTCTCTTTCTCCCTCCTTCCTTCCTTCTTTCATTCCATCTTTCTTTTCTTTTCTTTTCTTTTTGAGACAGAGTTTTGCTCTGTCGCCAGGCTGGAGTGCAGTGGTGTGGTCTTAGCTAACTGCAACCTTCGACTCAAGCTATTCTCCTGCCGCAGCCTCCTGAGTAACCGGGATTACAGGCACGTGCCACCACACCCAGCTAATTTTTGTATTTTTGGTAAAGACGGGGTTTCACCATGTTGGCCAGGATGGTCTCGATCTTCTGACCTCATGATCCGCCTGTCTCGGCCTCCCAAAGTGCTGGGATTACAGGCGTGAGCCACCATGCCTGGCTTGCAGGTTTCTTTTGTGAAGTATGGTTTTAGTAATGAGTACATTATGTAGATAAACGCATTTTTAAAAAGCCCAAAACCATAAAAACAAAAACTCTCTTCAGATTTTAATGCCCTTCATTTTCCACAGAAGCTATGTATTTCAAAACATTCCTGCTATGGAAATTCTGTCAAGAATTAGGAAGTGATTAAAGTCTATGTTTTACAACTCTTATGTACGGCCTGAATTCTCCACTCTGCCACCTCCCCAACCACTTCCTGAAACTTCCTGAACCTCTATCATACTAAGATGGGTCTGAACGTCCACGTGATTAATTGGGAGGCAGGCAGGAAGAGAAACTAGATAGCACAATGTGTGAATAATATAACATAGTACATAGAGAGTGCTCCATACACAGTAGTGGCTCTGAAGTTACCATTATGCTTTAATGTGAGATGGGCAGTTGTTTTTTCTTTTTTTTAAGACAGTCTTGCTGTGTCACCCAGGCTGGAGTACAGTGACATGATCTCTACTCACTGCAACCTCCACCTCCCAGGTTCCAGCAGTTCTCTTGCTTCAGCCTCCCAAATAGCTGGGATTACAGGCATCTGCTACCATGCTTGGCTAATTTTTTGTATTTTTAGTAGAGATGGGGTTTCACCATGTTGGCTAGGCTAGTCTTGAACTCCTGATGCCAGTGATCCACCCACCTCAGCCTCCCAAAGTGCTGGGATTACAGGCATGAGCTACCACACTCAGCCAGATATGCGGGTTTTCCATCCAGCACCTGCAGCGAGGTAAAGCCAGCAGGCAACAGTAATGACTCTGGGAGAGGGCTGTGGATGGCAAACTGTTCAGCTGTTGATTCTGCCTACAGGAAAAGGGCAAGCCGGTTACCACAATGCCTATCAGATGCCCACCCTACATTTCTGGCAGCAAAAGTAGGTTTTGTGCTTTCCCTATGTGTATCAGACGTTATGGGGGTCATGTGGGGGTATAAGACACTTGTGTAAATAGTGATTTTCTGGTTTTTGAGTTTTACTAAAGACTCATTTATGCTGGTTGAACCAGATAGCTGGCTAGCTATCGACTCTGAATTTTAGAGTTTATTTTTTTAAACAATAGGGTCACTGCTGTAGGTTGGGGGTGTTAAATATTATTTTTATTATTTTATTATCTATTATTTCCTCCCTGCCCATGAGCAGCATACTATTTTTTTCTCAGGCCCCATTTTCTCAGCAGCTACTGTGTCTGGACGTACATTCTGTTAAAGCAAGGGACTGCTTTATGAATCAAATCTCTGGTTAGTTGAGTGAAAGGGGATCGTCATGAAAACATTCCAAATAAATGCTCTTTATGCTGCGAGAAGTCACGGAATTCTTATTGCTGGATGCCTAGCTCAGTGATTCAGCCTCACTAATAAGCCCTGGGGGAAAAAATACATGATTGTGTCCTAACTGAACTCTGCCTTCTCACCACGCAAGAGCACTGTTTCTGCCCGAGTAAGGAAAGAAAATTCTCAACAGAATAAGTATTCTATGGCCTGGATATAATAAATAATAAAAATACTATTAAGAAGTTTTTACTGGCTGGAGGTTACTGGGTAATTTACTCACTTAGCAATTGTTGGGGATGCTTTCACGTTGCCCTGTTGGGTGTTTACTTAGGAGCTTGGACCGGTGAACTGTGTCTTGCTCTCAGTCGCCCTCTGTTGGCTGGAACATGGATCGTTCTCTCCCCGCGGACTGAAGAATAATGACGGACACGTACAAATATATTCAACGGGCACATTATGCTCATCTGGATCCCCCCGCCTAGGAAAGGCTTATTTGGATTTCAAATTAGCAAATTTTTAATGAATGCACACTCTTCACTCTTTATCTGCCTAATTTATCTTCCTAGCACTCATATACACCCATCTGACATATATTCACTTTTGCGCCTCGACTTACGAACCCATCATAATTTGAAAATGTTATAAGTCAAAACTGCATTTAATGCACCTCGCCTACTAAATATTATAGCTTAGCCTGGCCCACCTTCATCATGCTCAGAACACTTACACGAGCCTGGAGTTGGGCAAAATGATCTCACACAAAGCCTATTTCATAACAAGGTGTTGAATATCAAATGTAATTAATTGAATATTGTACAGAAAGTGAAAAACAATGGTTGTATGGGTATTCAAAGTAAGGTTTCTACTGAATGGGCATGGCTTTTGCAACACGTTGAAGTAAAAAAATTCTAAGTGGAGCCATCATGAGTTGGGGATTTGTATTTGTTTATTCACCTTTTGTCTGTTACCCTGATGAGACCATGAGCTTCATGAGATCAGGAACTTTTGTTTGGTTCACTGCTGTGTTTTCAGGGCCTAGAAGAATGCCTGGCATACATAGGTGGTCTATGAATGTTAGTTGAATAAATGAATGGGCACTAAGCATATCTAAGAATTGGGTACTGTGGTAAAAGATTAATAAGAAGTGTGGCGATTCCTCAAGGATCTAGGACTAGAAATACCATTTGACCCAGCAATCCCATTACTGGATATATACCCAAAGGATTATAAATCATTATATTAGAAAGACACATGTACACATATGTTTATTGTGGCATTGTTCACAAGGCAAACATTTCAGCTTGACAAAAGTCTCAGAATTGTCTGAAGTAGTTTTGGGCTGCTTTGCTCATCATGGAAGTCATAAAAACTCATTTTCCTGAGCCCTTTCCTATACGGAACCACCCCAAATGCCCATCATTGATAGACTGGATAAAGAAAATGTGGCACATATACCCATGGAATACTATGTAGCCATAAAAAAGGATGAGTTCATATTCCTTTGCAGGGACATGGATGAAGCTGGAAACCATCATTCTTGGCAAACTGACACAAGAACAGAAAACCAAACATGGCATGTTCACACTCATAAGTGGGTGTTGAACAATGAGAACACGTGGATACAGGGAGGGGAACATCACACACCAGGGTCTGTCGGGGGGTGGGGTGCTAGGGGAGGGATAGCAAGCGGTAGAGAGATTGGAGAGGGACAGCATTAGAAGAAATACCTAATGTAGATGATGGGGGGATGGATGCGGCAAATCACCATGGCATGTGTATAACTATGTAACAATCCTGCACGGTCTGCAAATGTACCCCAGAACTTAAAGTATAATAATAATAAAAAAAGATTAATGAGACATTGTTCTGGCCTTTTAGAGGTTCACAATCTAGAATTGGACCAAAAAAACACTGTGATTGGAGGAAGAACTGTTGACACCAGCCCTTTATAATCTAGAGGACACTGGCCCTAGGGAATCATTCACACTTATCTTCAATATTTGATGAGCTGTCTGTGGAAGAAAGATTAAACTGGTTCAGTTTATTTCCAAAGAACTTTCCAGTTGGTAGAACGTACAAGGCAAAAATTTCAGCTTGACAAAAGTCTCAGAATTGTCTGAAGTAGTTTTGGATTGCTTTGCTCATCATGGAAGTCATAAAAACTCATTTTCCTGAGCCCTTTCCTATACGGAACCAGAGTCCCAGGAGTAGGTCCCAGGAATCTCTATTTGATAATAAGCTCCTTGGTGACTTGGAGGCAGTCATCTGCAGACTGTTGTTAGAGAATCAGGGATTGGACTGGGAGACTCAGGGATCAGAGGAGTAGTAGAACTAAATGATCTGAAAATATAGGATTTTATGGTTCCAGAAGATCATGGAACTCTCCTCTTAATAATGGTAATATTAGTCATTGTGGTCTTTGCTGGGACTGCTACCCAACAGAAACCCAAATCAAGAAGGTCGGCATGGCAGTCTGGCAGATGCTTTAAGCAACGTGGGGTAAAACTTCATGCATTCTACCACCCCGCAGAGGGTAGAGATGATTGACCTTCATATGCCCATGCCCAAATAACCCACCTTACAAATTGCTGTCTTGTAGTCGAATTTGTAGTGATGGCTGGCAGTGCTGGCTCACGCCTGTAATCCCAGCACTTTGGGAGGCCGAGGCGGGCAGATCATGAAGTCAGGAGTTTGAGACCAGCCTGGCCAACATGGCGTAACCCCGTCTCTACTAAAAATACAAAAAAAATTAGCCAGACACGGTGGTGCATGCCTATATTTCCAGCTACCCTGGAGGCTGAGGCAGGAGAATCGCTTGAATCCAGGAGGAGGAGGTTGTGGTGAGCAGAGATTGCACCACTGCACTCCAGCCCGGGCGACAGAGCAAGACTCCGTCTCAAAAAAAAAAAAAACAAATTTGTATTGATGATGTCTACATATCTCGTTTCTAATTTAGAGCACTTAGAGAGGAAACTAAAATAATGGGTCAACTTGTTTTAAGGAGAACCATCAAATTGAAATGTTTGTTGAACTGATAAGGTTTGGCTGTGTCCCCACCTAAATCTCATCTTGAATTGTAATCCTCATAATCCCCACGTGTTGTGGGAGGTAATTGAATAATGGGGGCTGTTTCCCCATATGTCGTTCTTGTGATAGTAAGTTATCATGAGATCTGATGGTTTTATACACTGTTTTTGTTTGTGGGAGGTTTGACAATTTATACCAGGAGTAGAGAAAGGTGTTGAAGGTGAATTGCTCACACATCTCAGCTCCTAAAGCTAAAAATATTTATTAAGGAACTCAGACAAGGAGGAATGAGGAGCTCTTATTATAGAAGTCGTAGCATGCGTTGACTCATCCATAGTAAATACTCATTAAATATTAGGCCTGAGCCTGGTGCAGTGGCTCACGCCTGTAATTCCAGCACTTTGGCCGGCTGAGGCGGGCAGGTCACGAGGTCAACAGAGTGGGACCATCCTGGCCAACATGGTGCAATGCTGTCTCTACAAAAAATACGAAAAATTAGCTGGGGGTGGTGGCACACACATATAGTGCCAGCTACGCAGGAGGCTGAGGCAGGAGGATCGCTTGAACCTGGGAAGTGGAAGTTGCAGTGAGCCGAGATCGCACCACTGCACTCTGGCCTGGTGACAGAGCAAGACTCCGTCTCAAAAAACAGAAAGAAAACAAAATATTAGACGTGATAATTATTTATTGAGTGCAGAATTGGAGAGGGACACAAAGATGAATAATCTATTGCCTCTGCTTTCAAGGATCTTGGAGTCTAGCTTTGAGGACACAACCACAGTGAATGTGACAAGTACTATATTAGAGGTTCTTTAGGACATGTGGCAGGGGAAGGTACAAAGGTGTGTGTCTCTGGTGTCCCCAGCACAGTCTGACCAGAGGTTGTATGAATGCGGCTAGTTACCTTCCCTGCCCAGGGAAGGCATTTCAGATAGAGAGTAAGTAAGCTTTCTAGAGCATCTCCCTTGCACCTTCGCCCCTTCCCCCAATACCCGGTGTTAACTCAGTGCTTCCTTGTGCCATCTAGTTATGCTGAAAGGAGCAGCGTGGTCTCTGGGGTCTCTCTCCTGCTCAGTCTTCTCATAGTCATGCCCAGCACGTCCATTGTAGACTGCTGGCCCTGTGCTTCTCCACTTGGCCATGGGTGGGGCTTGGCGTTGGCCTCAAATGCTAAACAGAGAGAAGGAGATATCTCTGTCCATCTATGTCCACATTACAGATTCATACATGCACATCTAAGGGAGAGCGATTCTTACTTAACAGCAACACAAGTTCTACTTGAAAGCCCCTGTTCTCCCTTTCCCTTACTACCAGTATCATGGTTAGACTGCTGGGCTGAGTGGATAGGCATGGAGAATGGGTGGCAGAGAATGCCAGACTACCAACCAGTGCAGGGCAGGAGAGATGAATGAGGGGAGCTGAGATGGACCAACCAGCAGCTGTGAGGCACAGTAACACTTACAGGATGTCGAAGCCAGGCTTGAGCTGCTTCTCCTGGGGAGCCTCCAAATCCAGAGGCATGATGCCCGCACATCACACTGATCTGTCTGCTGCTATCAGGAGGGGCATGGGGACCAAAGCTGTCAAGATGCTCATGAATCTAACTGCTGCCCAGAGTGAAGCAGCAGACTTGGGAACTTGAGTCCCCGCTTTGATTCGCCATTGCTCATGCAGATGGGACTCAGTCTTTTTCCTAGAAGGATGCTCAGGGGAGCCTGGCTTTCCTTCTCCACCACACACCCTGGCTTTCTTCACATTTAGACTGGGGTATCTAGTGAACATCTGCAATGGTAAGATGATGCCCTCTTTTCTGTCAATCCTCTGATCTCCTAGGTTTCGCAGGGAGGCAGAGCTAAGAAAGCGTGTGTAGATTGTGGTCACCTGGGTGATCTCTTTCACAGGACTATACACAAACACACACGCACACAAATGGTAGGAAGCGAAGGGGCTCCATTTTGCTAAAGCAAACAACACCTCTCTCTGTGCCGTTGCCCCTGCTGGCCAGGCAGTGAATGGGTCTGCCACACAGTGAGAAGGATCTAGCCATTGTCTTTGTTTGCATGTCTCCTGCTGTTGCAGCACCTGTTCAGGGGACCCTGGGGGCTTTCCATCCTTGTTTAAGCTATGGAGTATGCTCATTTCCCCGGCTTTGGCTTCATGTAGTTTTTATTTGCTGTGTAGAGGAATTAGAGAGTGCCATGTAGCTGTGCAGGGTGAACATCAGCTCATTAAACTTTCTGAGAATCGGACAGTCCGTGAAGATTAATTATTGGCTCTGCCTTTTCTGTGCTCTGTCATTAGGCAGACATCTCTGTTGCTCTGAGAAGTTAACACAAATACTTAATTAAAGCTAACCTTGCCTCCATTTGGAGGCTATTCCAATAGCTTCCGGCTTCTCAAAACACAGACAACACTTCACCGAGTGAGCTCAGGAAGGTCCCAGCGAAGCACAAGGGAAGAAATTGAGGGTGGGGTCAGGGAGCTGGTACTCTGCCTGGGGAAAGGGTGGTACCGTCCGTCTCAACTGGGGCGCCTATAACTCCCATGCAGTGTTCCTGCCCAAAAACGTCAGGAGAGCCTAGAACCCGTACTTGTTAACAGGCATGGTGGTTTCAATGGAAGACATAATCCCCAGAAAACCTATGGCATTGAATTCGAATGGACTTCTTTCCGCTGTGCTATTATTCAGTTAACTAAACACAGACATCTGCACATCAGGAATGAAAATGTACATTTTTGGAACACTAGGATTTGAAACACTCAAAGCCAGCCATTATCGGTATTTGGGCCTGGTTGATTGGATGGGGTGGCATGTCTTCCTGTTTTTGCTTTTTAGTAGAACAGGCAGTGTCTTTCACACGAGTTATTTGTAAAATGCCTCGAAAAAAAAAAGCTGTTTAAAATGGTGGCTCAGTTTCAAGCCTAGCCCATAATGCTTCTTTAACCCACGCAGTGCTGTGCTGCACGGCTGGTGCTTCGCTGGTCTACTGGAAACACATCCTACATCCTTTGTTTTGTGTCAGTGGCAGCCTCTGAACACTGGAAAGGGTTATCCCCGACCCAAGTTTCCCTACTGGGGCCACACATTCCAGGTGCGAAGGAATGGACTGGATTAAGTAGAGCCCACATCCACTGTACTAGAAGGTAAGGATACTGAGATGAATAAACTGGGTTGCTACCTTGAAGGAGCCCATGGGTTGGTGAAAAAGGTAGATGAGGCTGGACACAGTGGCTCACGCTTATAATCCCAGCACTCTGGGTGGCCAAGGCAGGTGGATTACCTGAGGTCGGGAGTTCGAGACCAGCCTGACCAACATGGAGAAACCCGTCTCCACTAAAAATACAAAATTAGTCGGGGTGGTGGCACATGCCTGTAGTCTCAGCTACTCAGGAGGCTGAGGCAGGAGAATCACTTGAACCCAGGAAGTGGAGGTTGCAGTGAGCCGAGACCACACCATTGCTGAGATAGTGCCATTGCACTCCAGCTTGGGCAACAAGATTGAAACTCTGTCTCAAAAGAAAAGAAAAGAAAAAGATAGATGAGTAAACCAGCTGTTTCACTGCCGTGTGGGACTCAAGCTGCTTTGGGAGCACAGAAGGGATCATGTCCACAAAGATGTTCCTGATTAGAAAAAAGAAATCAAGGCCGGGCGTGGGCGCTCATGCCTGTAATCCCACCACTTTGGGAGGCCGAGGTGGGCAGATCATGAGGTCAGGAGTTGGAGACCTGTTTGAGACGTGGTGAAACCCCGTTTCTACTAAAAATACCAAAGTTAGCCAGGCATGGTGGTGTGTGTCTGTAATCCCAGCTAATCAGGAGGCTGAGGCAGGAGAATCACTTGAACCCAGGAGGCGGAGGTTGCAGTGAGCCGAGATCGTGCTACTGCACTCCAGCCTGGGCGACAGAGGGAGACTCCATCTCAAGAAAAAAATGAAAGAAAGAAAGAAAAAAGAAAAAGAAAGAAAGAAAGAAGGAAAGAAGGAAAGAAGGAAGGAGGGAAAGAAGGAAGGAAGGAAGGAAGGAGGAAATCAAAGTAGAGAATGAGGCAGCAATACCGAAACAGCAGTTCTTTCATGGGTATAACTAATCAAGTAATAATTTAAAGAACTGTGAGTTTGCACAACACTTTACATGCATTCAAATGGATTGGATCCTCACACCAGCTATGAAAGAAAGGTAGCATTTATATTTATACGAGCCAATGTGTTTAGCATTCATTAATTGAGTGCCCACTGTGTGCTGGCACTGTGCTAGGCTCTGGGAGAGCTGTGAACAGAGCCAGCTGCCTGCACCTTGCCCTCTAGTAGGAGGTCAAGCCATCCTCAGTTGGTGTGACTTCTTTGTGATCATACAGCTAGTGAGGGAGGCAACAGCTGGTACTGGGCCTTCTGTGCAATCGGCTTTTCCACCATTGAGAACACATTTTTCTGACACTTTTTCCAGCACCCCCAGATAACTCTGCTTGTTCTATTGGCAACAATGACACCAGCAAGCAGAGGTTGTCACTAGGCATGCAATAATGTGAGATTTCAGCAGTGCTTAAACTAGGGAAGGTTTCGGATGCCAGAGCAATGGTGGACAGGAATGAAAGAGGTGGGGGAAATAAACCCCATGAAAGGAAAGAGGACATTTCCCCTTATACCCAGCTCATATTGAAAGTTTGGAAATGACTGAGTTAAGCCAGCCCACCATGTGCCTTAGTATAGCTTGTTCCATCTCTGGCTGTTGTCTGGCATTTTTTAACAATCATAGACATTTTCAGGATATATTAAGTCATTTTTATTTTGGTGGTTCATATATAGCCAAAGTTGGCAGGATTGGCTTACTTTGCCTTTATTGGAGCTCCACACAAAGTGGTGCACTGATAAATGTTTGTTCAACAACTGGCTTTCTAGGAAAAAAAAAGGCAAATACATAAGCACATACATTTGTCATAAATTTTACTGCTATCAAGTTGTGTAGCACACAATTCACAAATAAGTAGACAAGACTCTCGATTGTAAATATTAATAGCCAATTGATTCTTACAAAAGACTTTTGTTGATTTCTGCTGAACTGTTGTATCCATAGTCAACCTGTGGTTGTAATTCAACCATGATTTGACAAAAATCAAGCTATGAACTAATGTTTGATTACTATACCATTCAGCAAAGTCACTCAAGGCATTAACAAATGACTGTATTCTATTTTTTTTTTTTTTTTTTTTGAGATGGAGTCTTGTCTTGTCACCCAGACTGGAGTGCAGTGGCGTGATCTCAGCCCTCCGCCTCTGGGGTTCAAGTGATTCTCCCGCCTGAGCCTCCTGAGTAACTGAGACTATAGGTGCCCACCACCATGCCCAGCTAATTTTTGTATTTTTAGTAGAGACAGGGTTTCACCATATTGGCCAGGCTGGCCTCAAACTCCTGACCTTGTGATCTGCCCGCCTCAGCCTCCCAAAGTGCTGGGATTATAGGCGTGAGCCACAGCACCAAGCCATGAGTGTAGTTCTAACATGAATGCTGGTGGATGTTTTTGTTTACTCTGAATGAACAGAAAGGAAACCATGAAGATGTGGAAACTTCATTCATTAGTCAATGTGAGTGACGGCACTGAATTAGATCAGCAATATTTTTGAATCAGATCTCCCAGTATTTTTGAATACTGGAAGAATATTTCCTCAATTCTACTCACAACCTAGCAGCCACAGACCCACTTTTAAGTTTTATGACACACTTTTACATTTAATCTGTATCATTAACATTTCCTCTTCACCTTTTTAAGTATAGACAGGGAACAAAAAAGGAAGCCCTGATTTTTAGTGTTTGCCATTTTTGGTGGTGTGAATACTCCCGGCATGGCTGATTTCATGCCACCATTCGTGACATTACTGAACACGGTGACGGGAAGAGAGGTGCATACATATCGTTATGTAGGATTTTGACAATACAGGTCTAATAGAAGAAAATAACTCTTAGAGAGTAGGGAATAGCAAAATGTAGCAAAATTATTTGAAAGAGATGTTTTGAGTATTTATGACCTTTATTTTTATTTTTATATTTTTTTGAGATGGAGTTTCTCTCTTTTTGACCAGGCTGAAGTGCAATGGCCCAATCTCAGCTCATTGCAACCTCCATCTCCCGGGTTCCAGCAATTCTCCTGCCTCAGCCTCCTGAGTAACTGAGATTACAGGAATGCCCCACCATGCCCAGCTAATTATATATTTTTAGTAGAGACAGGGCTTCTCCATGTTTGTCAGGCTGGTCTTGAACTCCTCAGGTGATCTGCCCCCCTCAGCCTCCCAAAGTGCTGGGATTACAGGCGTGAGCCACTGTGGCCGGCATCACCTTTATTTTTAATGTAATTTAATTGAAATTTTATATAATTTAGTTTATAACAATAGCTGTATTTAACAACCAGCCTGCAAAATCCTGAAAATTCATCAATCTGTTCCCATGTAGTACAAACTGGCTCCAGCACCCCACTACCGTCTGCATATCACTCACATTTAAGTGGAAAAGATTAGTTTTTTTATAAAGTGCTGTGACACTTGCCTTGTAAAATGAAACTTATGGCCAGGCACGGTGGCTCATGCCTGTAATCTCAACACTTTGGGAGGCCAAGGCGGGTGGATCATGAGGTCAGGAGTTCAAGACCAGCCTGGCCAACATGGTGAAACCCTGTCTCTCCTAAAAATACAAACATTAGCCAGGTGTGGCAGCGTGCACCTGTAATCCCAACTATTTGGGAGGTTGAGGCAGGAGAATTGCTTGAACCCAGGAGGCGGAAGTTGCAGTGAGCCGAGATCATGCCACTGCACTCCAGCCTGGGCAACAGAGCAAGACTCTATCTTGAAAAAATAATAATAAAATAAAATAAAATGAAACATATGAACAGGTGCTCAATATATGTATGTTAGATGAATGAATTTAGAAGAATATTTGTGCTAATCAAAGCATGCTCTTGATTTTTACAAAATCATACACCTGAATGTGGAATAACTGCATCTGAACTGGCAAATACTGTGCTTACTCTAATGAGCCTCTTTTCTCAGCTACAGTGTGGTTTTCCACCCTTCTAAAGACACAGCTTGAATTTTGAAACTAGGTCCCTGCAATTTGATCCTATCTTGTTTGACTTGGAAGAATAACTCATAACAAAGCTGATTTTTAAAATATTGGTAGGTTCCTTAAGACTCTGATTGTGATGTCTGCTCAGGTGAGCACCTGCTAATTAGCTAGCTGGGATCTGGTCCTTGGGGACTTGTCTCACCAGCTGCTTCAGATTGTTTACACTGTGAGACACTCACCTTTATCCCTGCAATTAATTAGGGGTGGAGCCTTTGCAGTCTTGCTTTTAATTCACAAATGACAAACACATTTCCCCTCAGCACGCTCCTCTCTGCAGTGTTATTCTGTAAGTGATCTGTTTGTGGGTTACAGAAGGCAAGCCTAGAGCTGTATTGAAGTCACTGCTTTGCAGGCACAGAATAAGGAAGCCAACCATCGGAGGAGCAGGGACCTATGGCACGACGGCTCTTTTGTCTTTCATTTAGTCTCACTCACTCAAATAATTAATAAATAAGCACCAAGTGCCCACCTGGAATCTGAGCAGTGTGATTATTATTAATTTTTTTTGGAAACAGAGTCTTGCCTTGTCACCCTGGAGTGCAGTGGCATGATCCCAGCTCCCTGAAGCCTCAACCTCCTAGGCTCAAGCAATCCTCCTGCCTCAGCCTTCTGAGTAGCTGGGCCTACAGGTGTGCACCCACCACACTTGGCTAATTTTTTGTATTTTTTTTATAGAGATGAAGTTTTGCCATGTTGCTTAGGCTGGTCTTGAACTCGTGGTCCAAGTGATCCGCCCTCCTCAGCCTCTCAAAAATACTGGAATTACAGGCATGAGTCACTATGCCAAGCTGTAAATTCTTAATATTTAAAAAACTACATTGACTTTTTCTTACAGAGACAAACATAATCATCACTGACTGTAGAAGACAGTAATGAAATACAGATAAGACAAAAGAAAAAATCCATAATTCACTCTCAAAGATGTTCTCACTAAGTCTTCCAGACTTTTTAGTCTGTCTATAACATAAGGCTGCAAAATTGGGACCATACTTAATATAAGGATGTGGGTTTTTTAACTTAAAAATATATAATCAAAAAAATTACTTAAAAACTTTTAAAAAATGTATTTTAGCGATAAAGTCTTGTTCTGTCTCCCAGGCTGGAGTGCAGTGGAACTAACCTCTTACTTCCAGGTTCAAGCAATCCTGCCTCAGCCTCCTGGGTACCTGGGACTGCAGGTGTGAGCCACCGAGACCTGTTAAGAGTTGCTTTTAGTAAGGCTTTAACACTAGTTAGTCCAAGGAGGAGACAAAGGGTTAGATTCATTGTCTTGAAGGGAAATGAAGCGACCCTTTTTGTAATCCTGTCCACTCTGGAAAGGCAGTACTGCTGCCGAAGAAATGGAGTGGCCGCCGCAAGCCCTTCTGCGTAGCATACGCTGTTCATGAAATGAGGTAATTGGAAGCCTTGGAATCTTGTCATTGTTTTCTTGTGGTGTCAATTGGATTAGATTCTTTAATTTTGGAAATTAGACTGTTGTTAATTAATACATATTTCTGTAGTTGCTTCCTTTAGCTTAGTGGTAAAAAAAAATTTTTTTTTTTTTTTTAATGCAAGGTTGTGGTATTACCTGTGCTAAGAAGAAACAGAATAGAGCTTTAGCGGCAATACTGCCTTTAAACTTGAGGGAGCAATGATCTGGGACCCAGCCAGGAGAAGAGGCAGCAAGGTCAGAAGAGTTCTCTGAACAACTCTCCATCTAACGCTGGAGACCTGTAGGCATCGCAGCCTCCTTCTGTCTCTGAGAAAGTTGTGGAGATGCTAAGATTAGGTTCTGAGCTCAGCTGTTGATAAACAAATACATAGAGGCAGGCAGGCAGCCTGGGTGGGGTGGGAGTGGGCTCCTTCCGGGAAGCTGGAGAGCAGCAGGGAGGAGGCGTGCTCTCCCCTACTTCCCTTCACTGCCCTTCCCCTAGGGGTCATAGCCCACATCCACTATCACCTGTAGCCCAGGCTTCTCCCTCCTCTGAGCCACAGACACTCTTGGCCAGCTTCTTAGGTGGCAGTTCTACCTGATGTTCCCCGATCCCCTTCACACTGAATGACGAAGGGGAGCTCATTGCTACCCCACACCATCAACTCCCCTCCTGCTCCTCTTCCTGGGTCCTTGGGAACCGTGTTCTTACCCCTCAAGTCTGTGGGTCTCCTTTTTTTTTTTTTTTTTTTTTTTTTT
>NW_016107336.1:1089481-1115045 GCF_001604975.1 Cebus imitator
AAACTCTCTCTATAGTCTGTCTCCACTGTCTGCCCCACTGCTACTGGCTTGGGTCAGGCCCTCATGATTTCTCACCTGTACTAGCACAATGTCCTCCTTTGAAGACAGTGTCCCTGCCTCCAGCCCGGCCCCTCATAATCATCCTTGTCCTGGTGAGCTGGCTACAGCCTTGCTACTGCACATGGGGTCCCTGGACTGGCTGCTTCAGCATCGCCTGGAAACGTGTCAGGAATGAAGAATCACTGCCCCTATGTTCCCAATCAGTGAGGGTCCTGACTGAAGATGGAAAACCCCATTGATTTGAATAAGGAAAATTTGATATAACGAATGAGCAAATGGATAAATAAATTGTATCCACTTATGCAATGGAAACTTATTCAGGAAACAATATGAATGAATCCCAAGGGCATGATGCCAAATGAAACACTCAAGTCTCAAAAGGTTATAGGCAGTATGAGTCTATTTATAGGACATTCAAGAAAAGGCAAAACTTTAGGACCAAGTTCAATGATTTCCAGGGGTCAGGAGGGAGAGGATTTTGTTACAAAGTGACAACATGAAGAAATTTTGGGGGTGTGGAAGTGCTGTGTATTCTCATTCTGAGGTTGGGTACACTTGTCTGCATTTGTATTAAAACTCATGGAACTGGCTGGGCACAGTGGCTCACACCCATAATTCCAGCACCTTGGGAGGCTGAGGTGGGCAGATCACCCGAGGTTGGGAGTTCGAGCCCAGCCTGACCAGTATGGAGAAACCCCATCTCTACTAAAAATACAAAACTAGCCGGGTATGGTGGTGCATGCCTGTAGTTCCAGCTACTCGGGAGGCTGAGGAAGGAGAATCACTTGAACCCTGGAGGCAGAGGTTGTGGTGAGCCGAGATCGGGCCATTGTACTCCAGCCTGGGCAACAAGAGTAAAACTCTGTCAAAAAACAAACAAAAATTCATAGAACTGTACATCAAAGAAAGTCAAGTGGACTACATGTAAATTAAAAATAAATAAGTATAGTAATGCATTATTAACCATTGAATAAAATCAGAAACCATGAGTTCATATTGATAAAACTAAGCAAATATAAAATATCTTACCCCAAACATTACAAAGTAGGGAAATATTAAGCTTACAGTGGAGAAACCTGGCCAACCCACTTTAATAGAGTGACTAAAGGTAACGTCATCAGTAACGTACTAAGTAGAATCATTTGCCATCCAGTGAGATGCAACATGAAGATCACAGTCAGGGCAAGCTTCATGGACTTCCGCGGTAGCACAGGAGCCAGTGCTCAGAGGGGCATATGCTTAGTTTAATGCTCTGCTGTTGTTTTCTTGAAATTCTTTTTTTTTTGAGAAAAATTCTTGCCCTGCCGCCTAGGCAGGAATACAATGGTGTGATCTCGGTTCACTGCAACCTCCGCCTCTTGGGTTCAAGCAATTCTCCTGCCTCAGCCACCTGAGTAGCTGGGATTACAGGTGCATGCCACCACACCCAGCTTATTTTTGTATTTTAGTAGAGATGGGGTTTCACCATGTTGGCCAGCCTGGTCTCAAACTCCTGACCTCAAGATCCACCCTCCTCAGCCTCCCAAAGTGCTGGGATTACAGGCGAGAGCCACCGTGCCCGGCCTGAAATTCTTAATTGTTTAATGAGGGGTCGGTCTACATTTTCATTTTGCAGTGACCCCTACGTGTATGTAGCTGGTTCTGAACACAGTATCCTTTCTGTGATTTTCCTGCCATAGATGTATAACCTGAATTTGATCATGGCGAAACATCAGCCGAAGCCAAATTAATGGGCATTTTACAAAATCAGTTGCTTGGACTCTTCACAACTGTCAAACTCATGAACGTCACTGAAAGACCGAGGAGCTGTTTCATGTTGGAGGATGCTAAGGTAACATGACAAGAAACTGCAATGCAGGTTTCTGCATTGGGTCCTTTGGCAACAAAAAGTGTTGTTGGGACAACTCATGAAACTTGACTGGGGTCTGAAGATGAGGTAGCAGGAATGTACCGGAGTCAACTTTCCTATCCTGATGGTTGAATTGTGATTATGTAGGAGAATGTCCTTGTTTGTAGAACGTCCAAACTTAAATATTTAAGGGTGATGAGGCATCACGCGGGTGTCTTACACTCTAATTGTTCAGGGCAGACATTCTTTGTGTTCTTTTTGCAACTTTTCATGAAGTTTGAGGTTATTTCAAATAAGAAAGAGTGATGGGGAGGGAACAGAGTGATGGGGGAGAGGGAAGCCTTCTCTATTAAGGTGACATTTGACCAAGACCTGAATGAAGTGAAGGAGCAAGTCACTGAGTGTCTGTAGGAAGCACATTCCGGGCAGAGGGAGCAGAATGGCACCAGGTCTGTGAGGAGGACATATGCCTGAAGTGTTTTGAGAAATAGCCAGGAGGCGGGGGGGGCTCATGCAGAGACCCGGAATGAGAACGTGGTAGCAGGTGAGGTCAGGGAGGTAACAGGGACCAAATCGAGTCCCAGCGAGGATGTTTGGCTTTGTTCTCTGTGCTGGGAGATGTTGGAGTGTTGGTCAGAGGAGCAACATGACACGACTTGTATTTTACAAGGATCACTGTGGCTGATGTGTGGAAAATAGACGGCAGAGAGGCAGGGGTGGAAGCAAGGACACCAGTTGGAAGACTAGGGGAATAATTCACTTTCTGGTGGATAACAGGGCTGCAGAAACCTTCAGAAAGGCTGCGAAGAGCCACTGTCGGCCCACAGCACAGAGCACTGGGCTCTGCCCCAGTGGCAGTGATGGCATCTGACCACTTCTGCATCCTATGCCCGTCTTCCCCTGGAGGCCTACCAAGAGGTGTCCGTCACAGAAGCTGTTCATGAAGGGGCAGTTCTGATCATGACTTGCTAGGAAGGTTGAAGAGCCAGCTGGTTGCATTGTTAATCAAATTTTTCTTTATTTGGCACAATGCTAAAGTGTCTTTTTAAATGAGTGATCGTAGAACCAAAGACAAGCTCAGGGAGAAATATAGTAACTGTCAGATCTTGTCTTATTGCTGGAGCTGCCTGGCGACTCCAAACATTTTTGTGTGCAAAGCTTGCCTTGTCAAGGCCCTTGAATGAAAGGGTCTTGAGGTTTTATCTGATCCCACCCAACAACTAAGAAAAAAATTGAGCATTGACCTCTGATTTTTGGACCCAAAGGGACCTTAGCGAAAAATGATTCCAGTCCCCTCTTTTCCTGGATCTATCAGATGAGTGATAATTTAAAATTTAGTTGGTTTTGTTTTGCTCCAAACTTATCCCGTGAAGTTCCAATGATGGAGAAAGATTTGGACTTAGGTGCTAGGAGTCGTGTTCAACTTTCTTCTTGGAACATCCAGTAAAAGTCTCAAGGATATTATCTAAAAGACAATTTCATATCTTTTTTATGTTTGGACAAGAATGATGCTTTAATCTATTATACGATTCTTTTCAAACACAAATATATGCTTATGGTATGCTACGTAAAACACACATTTTAAAAATCCAAGAGCAGGCTTACACTTGAAGAGAACATTTAAAAAATGTTTCTTCCCTGACTTTAATAAATGCATATCTATTGTAAAGTGCATTTCCATTGTCATTCTAAGCCTATGAGATAGTTAATCCCCCGTGTACAAAGCAGAGACCCAGCTTGGTTAGAGGATGATTTGCTTTAGGTCGGAGACAAAGCCAGTGACCTTGGCAATGAATCAGCTAGTTAGAGTTGAGTGATTTCCAGGTCAGCACACAAGGGCTCTGATCACTGATTTTGTTGGCTTGATAGTGACTGAACTGGTTCTTATTCAGCCCACAGTACCTGTTCTTAAATTCACTGAGAAGGGTGGTTTATGTTCAAATTTTGTTTGTAGAGATTTATACCATTTAGAGGGTAGAGATAAAAATACGATCTCCTTCCTTAACTTTTAGGATTATAATTCTAGGGAAGATGAAGCATCGTTTAATTCTAAAAACACAACAAAGAATACGTAAGCTTTAATATAATAGCATTGCCATGAATTTAATCTTTCAAACAACTTGCAAAAAATGTTGGGCATTGCTATGGTCTATATGTGGTCTATATGTGACCCTCAAAATTCATATGTTGAAACTTAATCATCAATTAAATAGTACTAAGAGATGGGGCCTCTAGGAAGTGATTAAATCATGAATAGATTAGTGCTCTGATAAAAAGAAATTTAAGGGAGCATTCTAGTAGTGCCTTTTTGCCCTTTTCACCCCTTCCACCATGTGAGGATACAGCAAGAGGTCCCACACCAGACACCAGTTGCAAGTGCCTTGATCTTGGACCCCCCAGTCTTCAGAACTATAAGAAACAAATTTTTCTTCTTATGAATTATCCAGTCTCAGATATTTTGTTATGGCAGCACAAATAGATCAAGACAGGCATGCTGTAATGTTGTGATATGTCAAAATTGGAGTAGCTCTGTCAAAAATTACAGGGATTTCTTGTGGCTATAACCTATGTTTGCATCTTATTTCCTGAAACCATTCATAGATCTACTTACTTGGATCACATACTTCCAATACGTTTTGTCACCTTACTAGACTGAATAAGAAAAATAGAAATATCTGGGTTTTGAGTATATTCACCATGTGCCCTTAGGTTTCTATGCCTATGAATATTCTCATTGGTGGGTCTAATTCTCATCTATAGGTTACTGCCTTTTATGGTCTGAATAGTTTTTCCCCAAATTCATATGTTAAAGTCCTAACCCCAAAACCTCGAATGTAACTGTATTTGGAGATAAGGTCTTTAAATAGGCAATTAAGTTACAAGAAGATCTTCAGGGTGGTTCCTAATCCAACATGACCAGTGTCCTTATAGGAAAAGGAAATTGTGACATAGATATGTACATGCATAGAGGAAAGACCATGTGAAGATACTGGAAGAAGATGGTCATCTATAAGCCAAGGAGAGAATCTTCAGAATGAAACCAACCAACCCTGATCTCGGACTTCAAGCCATCAAAACTGTTAGGAAATACGTTTCTGTTGTTTCAGCCAACCAGTGTATGGTACTTTGTTATGGAAGCCCTCATAGATGAATACAGATTTTGGTACTGGGAGTGGGGTACTGATATAACAAATACCAAAAAATTCAAAGTAGCTTTGGAACTGGGAAAGGCTAGAAGAGTTTTGAGGGCATATTAGAAAAACCTAGTTGCTTGAAGAGCCTGTTGATAGAAATATGGACATTAAATATGCCTCCGGTGAGGTCTTACATGGAAATGAGGAACATGTTTTGGGCACTGGAGGAAAGATGATCCTTGTTACAAAGTGGCAAAGAGCTTAGTTGAATTGTATTCTAGTGTTTTGTGGAAGGTAAAACTCGTAAGTGACAAACGGGTATTTAGCTGAGGAAATCCCTAAGCAAAGTGTTGAAAGTGTGGCCTGGTTTCTCTTTACTACTTATGGCAAAATGTGAGAGCACAGAGTTAAGTTGAAGAAGAAAGTGTTAAGCAAAAAGGAACCAGAAATTGAAGGCTTGGAAAATTCTCAGCTATGTATATTGCAATACATGAAGAGTTAAGTTAAAAGAATGTCTTTAGAGTGGTCCCTACTCCAATATGACCAGTGTTATACAGTATTGAATAACAATATTGTCTTTTATGTCACAGGGTAGCTATAACGATCAAATGTAGTAAGTTATATATGTACTGTAAGATCTTGGTAAACTATAAATTGTTCTACAAAGATAAGATGCAACAAAGATAAGATGAGGCTTGGGTCATTACAGTCTCAATCCAGCTCTCTTTCTAATAAACATTGTCTCATGCCAAAGACTTCTAGACCTCCAGCAAATCAGATCAATAAGCATTTAATTAAATACTCTTAATATCACATGAATAGATACAATAAGGCAGCCAGTACAGTAGTTAATGCCTGTAATCTCAGCACTTTGGGAGGCCAAGGCAGGAGGATTGCTTGAGGCCAGGAGTTGGAGACCAGCCTGGGCAATATAGAGAGACCCTATCTCTACAAAACATAACAAAATAAAAAAATTAGTTAGATGTGGTGATATGCACCTGTAGTCCCAGCTACATGGGAGCCTGAGGTGGGAAGATCACTTAAACCTCAGAGTTTGAGGCTGCAGTGAGCTATGATTGTCACTGAACTTCAGCCTGGGCAATGGGTCTCAAAATGAGGACTAGAAAATAAGCAGAAGGCACAGCCTTTCCTCCATAGTTTCTAGAAAGCAAAAAATAAACATATATCTCAACTAATAAACTACACAACAATCTTGGGATAATACGTTTTCAGCTTTTCACATTAATTAATTGGTTAACCTCTAAAGCAAGTTGATATTCTTCCTAACATCTTTTGGGAAAATGACAAAAGCAAATTCAATTTAGAATCTTACAAGCTTTTATTCTTTTTTGTTAGTTTGACACAGACACATTTTTTTTTCTTCATAGCTTCTATTATTCTCTTGGAAGAGCCAGGTTTTCAACTCAGGGGCTGACATCACAGTCTGTAGCTCCTGCCAAACATAAAAGTTTTCTGATGGAGAGTATTTGTTAATTTGGCCACTGATTTAATTAAAAACTTTTCCAGGAAGTGTAAAAGACAAGGTTGTTAGATCTTTATTTGCAATTGTGAAGCAGTCTAGAAACTTGAGCGATGATTTCTACCTTTAGTACAACTTTTTAGGAAGCTCAAAGCATGGAGTCTCCTGAGAGTGGAAAGCTTTCATCCTTTCCTTCCTTGTTCAACCTCACCATTGCTTTTGGGGCTAAAATTCTGTCTTCCCCTAGTCACAGGGGTAAAAACTTTCACAAAATAAGTAATAATAATTTTAAAATAATGGAGGGAGACCAAACAGAGCTCTGGTCACTGGCATGCCGGCTCACACCTGTAATCCCAGCACTTTGGGAGGCTAAGGCAGGAGGATCACCTGAGGTCAGGAGTTCAAGACCAGCCCAGCCAACATGGTGAAACCCTGTCTCTACTAAAAATACAAAAATTAGCCAAGTGTGGTGGTGTACGCCTGTAATCCCAGCTGCTGGGGAAGCTGAGGCAAGAGAATTGCTTGAACCCAGGAAGTGGAAGTTGCAGTGAGCCGAGATTGTGCCACTGCACTCCGGCCTGGGAGACCGAGCCAAAACTCCATCTGAAAAATAAATAAATAAATAATAATGGGAAGAAAAGAGAGAAGATAATTGAAGGATACCCAGAAACCTTTCCCATCATGTCAGCAATTTACCAGCTACACGAACATTTGCTTCCAATACAGTATCTGCATGGATCATATCAACTGACTAATATTCATGGGAGTAATGCTTTTCATAAACCTTTTTGCTTTCTAAGGAATCTACTTTAAAGAAAAGATTTCTGGATATGATGCCCCCTTACTGCACTTCTGAGAGGTGTTATGGAAACGTAATTACACTCTCCATCAGAGGTTTAAGGGAGCCCAATGGCGAATTATTTTGTAAAGTGTAGAATTTTCTTTCCATTTGAAGAATCTCCTGCTCACTTTTGATTTTTAAGTTTGAATTTCCATGTATTTGTCTCAGTCAGAGACATAAATCAACACATGACCCGAAAGGAATACTGGAGGGCTACACAGGGATCTCTGGCAGAGCAAATCTGTTCTGATTCCGCACCACCCATCTCCACTCATGACAGAGCCACAGCATGGGACAGTGCCTCCGTTCAAGAAAGGGTACTCTCCACATATACACCATGGAATACTATGAAGCCATAAAAAGGGATGAGTTCATGTCCTTTGCAGGGACATGGATGAAGCTGGAAACCATCATTCTCAGCAAACTAACACAAGAACAGAAAACCAAACACCGCATGTTCTCACTCATAGGTGGGAGTTGAACAATGAGAACACATGGACACAGGGAGGGGAGCATCACACACCCAGGCCTATTGGGGGTAGGGGGATTGGAGAGCAATAGCACTAGGAGGAATACCTAATGTAGATGACGGGGTGTTGGGTGCAGCAAACCGCTATGGCACATGTATACCTATGTAACAAACCTGCATGATCTGCACGTGTCTCAGAACTTAAAGTATGATAACACAATAAACAATTATTGAAAAAAAAAAAGAAAGTCCACTCTCAGTGTGTTTGGCTGTGCTGGCATACGCTAGTACACACATCCCAGGAACCCCAGAAACTGAAAAAAGAGAAGCTGCTTTCCCAAAACAAGATTTGTTTCTAAGATCAGCTTATGATCCTCTTTCTCCCTTTATCTTTCTTAACCCTAAACACCAGTTTTACTATCCATCCATCCTAACAAGGTCAATTAGCCAAGACCTTCCCATACTGCCTTTACACTTTCATCTTCCCTCTTTTAGCTGCCTTTAGCAGCCTTATTGATGGGGTTTCACATCTCCCTATATTCTGTACAGGCTGTGTGTTGTATATGTCTGTGGGTGTGTATCTGTGTCTGTGTGTGTATCTGTGTCTGTCTCTGTGTCCCTCTGCGTGTGTATGAATCTGTGTCTGGTTTTGTCCCTGTGTGTGTATATGTGTCTGTCTCTGTGTGTGTGTATCTGTGTGTATGTTGTGGGGGGTATATATGGTGTGTTTCTCTATATTCCTTTTCATTTCTCCCTAACTGACCATGCCCAGATCGCCTCTTTACTCCTTCAGATAAAAAGCAAAGGGCTTTGGGGAGGCCGAGGCAGGAGGTTCACTTGAGCACAGGAGTTAGAGATTAGCCTGGGCAACATAGCGAGACTTCATCTCTACAAAAAACTTTGAACAAAAATTTTAAAAAGCAAAGAGCTTTGGGTAATACTAACAGTAGTCACCGCTAGCGTCCACACGCAGCTTCCTGTGCACGCATCAGGCAGCTCATCAGCTGTGCATCTGTGAACCACTTTAATCCTCACCACAACCATACCAAGGTGGAACTCATTTTACAGATGAGGAAACAGATACGTAAACTCTTGTGAAGAAATCCAGAGGAGTCCAAGCGCAGTAGCTCCCAACACCTTGGGAGGCTGAGGCAGGTGGATCACCTCAGGTCAGGAGTTCGAGACCAGCCTGGCCAACATGGTGAAACTTTGTCTGTAATAAAAATACAAAAATTAGCTGGGCGTGGTGTTGGGTGCCTGTAATCCCAGCTACTGGGGAGGCTGAGACACAAGAATCACTTGAACCCAGGAGGCGGAAGTTGCAGTGAGCTGAGGTTGCACCACTGCACTCCAGCCTAGGCAATAGAGTGAGACACAGTCTCATTAAAAAAAAAAAAAAAAGAAGGAGAAGAAATCTAAAGGAATGAACAATGAAATACATTGTCCCTCAAATGTGATCCCCCCTTAGGCTCACATTCTTCAATATATATACATATGCCACTTACTATATGCAACTATTCTAATTCTATAAATTACTACTGTATCTTAGCTCATTTACCTAAGGGACAAATGGATCTTGAAATTGTTTTTTTAGAGTTAGGAAAGGAGAAAAGAAGAGGAGAGGGGTCATGAGTTGATTATATAAGAATATATATAGAGAGAGCATATACAGAGGACAGGCTTGGGAAAATCCCTATACCATAAAATATTCCATTGCATCCTTCATGTAACGTATTCAGGAGCCTGTAGCTTTTCTTCGTTCCTCCAACGCAGTCAGTTACAGGGACAGCAGTGATGAGTTGACCCGCTCACAGAGCATCTAAGGAGCGCTGACACTCAGTAATCACATTAAAATTTTCCTTAAGGTTCTCCTCTGCCTCAGGACTTGAAACTCTGCAGGCTTCTACCTGGGTAAGCGCACATCTCCATGGTACATTACTGCCACCTAGAGGTGATGTGTTGAAACACAGATTCTAGATAAAGCAATGCTGAGAACAAAACAAAATAAAAAGTCACGCCCACCCCGTCCTAAAGCAGGCTGTTTTAATCCGAGCGGTTTAGATTAAAAATATAATGGACTTTAAGATGACATTCCTTTCTTCAAGATGCTGAACTTCGCATCTCTGAAAGTGGGTTACCATGCAATAATATTAAAATTAAGGTCAGTAGCTCTCAAAATAAGGAAGAAGGAATTTGAGAGAGCGAGACAGAGAGAGAACATGTTTTGAAACATGTTCTCCACAACCTTTGCAGTTGTAGCCACCATGTGAAAGATGAGGAAACTGAAGCTTAAAGCTGTAACAGATTTCTTTTTCTTTGCTTTTCTTTTCTTTCTTTCTTTCTTTCTTTTTTTTTTTTTTTTTTTTTGAGACAGGGTCTTGCTCTGTTGCCTGGGCTGAAGTGCAGTTGGTGTGATCTCAGCTCATTGCAACCCCTGGCTCTTGGGTTCAAATGATTCAAATGATTATAGGTGCTTGCCACTACCCATGGCTAATTTTTTATGTTTTTAGTAGAGATGGGGGTTTCACTGTGTTGGCCATGCTGGTCTTGAATTCCTGACCTCAGGTGATCCACTTGCCTTGGCCTGCCAAAGTACTGGGGTTACAGGTGTGAGCCACCACGCCTGGCCTGTGACAGATTTCTTGCGTTCAAATTACTACTAAGTCATTTTGGCAGGATGGAATACAGGACTCTGGTTTTTCATTCCAAAATGAAATCATAACATAGAATCAGTGTAAGCCTTAACATAACTCCACAATTAATGGTGGCCTTCCAACTGCCCCACCCGCAGTTCTGTGAGGCTGTGTCCATGTGCTGCTCTGTGTGAAGGTCACCCTTGGTAAGACCTGGTGGCTTTGGAGTTCTTTCCTGGGAGCAGTGTTGGGTATACACCCATCTGCACATGTCCTTTCCCCCAACTGGCAGATGCTTGTCAGGTAGTGGCTGAGGTCAGAGGGCAAAGTCTGTGACAGTAGAAGTAAGTGGAGGCGCTGATCTATGAGGGCAAAGAAGATCTTAAAACAGGCTTTATTATAACATGTTCTCACCCACCACTGCTCAGCCTGGGAGGTGGAAGGAAGCTGTTTTTGTTAAGTGAAGATGTGGCCCGGATGGAGGAAAGGAAGGAGAGTCTGTTTTGTGATCTTTCTTGTGCTTGGACCTCACTGGATAGGTCTATGGACCTATTTATTTATTTATTTTTAGATGGAGTTTTGCTCTTGTTGCCCAGGCTTGAATGCAGTAGTGTGATCTCGGCTCGCTGCAACCTCTGCCTCCCAGGTTCAAGAGATTCTCCTGCCTCAGCCTCCCAAGTAGCTGGGATTACAGGTGTACACCACCACACCCAGCTAATTTCGTATTTTTAGTAGGGACAGGGTTTCTCCATGTTTGTCAGGCTGGTCTCAAACTCCCAATCTCAGGTGATCTGCCCGCCTCAGCCTCCCAAAGTGCTGAGATTACAGGCATGAGCCACTAGGCCTGGCTGGACCTAGTCTTAAAATAATGGTTTCGAATGCATAAAAGGAAAGACATAGGATTGTAAAGGAAACTCATTATGTGCAAGTGAAGTTACCACATTCTTTAAAAATATGTGATATTATATTATATGTGTGTATCAGTCAGCTTGGCTGCCATAACAAAATACCACCGTCTGGTCAGCTTAAGCAACAGACAATGATTTCTTACAGACCTAGAGGCTAGAAGTCCAAGATCAAGATGCTGGCAGATTTGGGTTTTGGTGAGAGCCACTTTCTGGCTTGGCTTGCACAATTCCACCTTCTCCCTGGATCTCCACATGGCGGTGGGGAGGGGAGAGTGGGGGGGGGGAGGGAGGGGAAAGGGGAAAACGGGGGGTGGGGGGAGAGTAGGGGAGGGGAGAGTAGGATAGACCGAGGGAGAGAGTGGGAGGGAGAGGGGAGAAAGTGGGAAAGAGAGGGAGAGAGCAGGATAGAGAGAGAGAGAGAGAGAGAGAGAGAGAGAGAGAGGGAGGGAGTAAGGGAGAGAGAGAGAGAGAGCAAGCACACAAGCTCTGGTATC
Organism: Cebus imitator; assembly: GCF_001604975.1. Classification (NCBI taxonomy): domain Eukaryota; kingdom Metazoa; phylum Chordata; class Mammalia; order Primates; family Cebidae; genus Cebus; species Cebus imitator. The sequence continues at coordinate 1,101,350 of NW_016107336.1, forward strand.
TCCTCCTCTTCTTCTTGTAAGGGCACTAATCCCATCATAGGGACTCCAGCCTCGAGATCTCATCTAAACCTAATCACCTCCCAAAGATCTCACCTCCTAAATACCTACCTTCACACTGGGTGTTAGGACTTCAACATATGACTTTGGAAAGGGGGACACAAACTTTCAGACCTAACCACCACCATACTTGTGAAGGGGTGATAAGCATAGGTGTATTTTGAGATATCTGCCACAAGGAAGGATAACATGAAAATATTGGTAATTTCCATTGGTGACAAAGTCTCAGGAACTTATTGCGATTTGTTGCTTACATACATAATCGAGAAAATGCTAAATTTCAATAGGAAGTTGGTAAAAATAAGTATGTATTTTTTTCCCACCCACATTGGCAAACCCTGATTGTGATGGTTAACACTGAGTGTCAACTTGACCGGATCGAAAGATACAAAGTATTAAACCTGGGTGTGTCTGTGAGGGCGTTGACAAAGGAGATTACAATTGAGTCAGTGGGCTGGGAAAGGCAGACCCACCTGCAATCTGGCTGGGCACAATCTAATCAGCTGCCAAGTTGGCTAGAATAGAAAGAGGCAGAGGTGGGAGGATCACCTGAGGTCAGGAGTTCAAGACCAGCCTGACCAATGTGATGAAACCCCGTCAGAATAATGTGAAAAGAGACATTGGGCTGGGCGTGGTGGCTCACGCCTGTAATCCCAGCACTTTGGGAGGCTGAGGAGGGCAGATCACGAGGTCAAGAGATCGAGACCATCCTGGCCAACATGGTGAAACCCCGTCTCTACTAAAAATAAAAAAATTAACTGGGCGTGGTGGCCAGCTAATGTGAAAAGAGAGACTGGCCAAACCTCCCAGCCTACATCTTTCTCCGTGTCGGATGCTTCCTTCCTTGGAACATCAGACTCCAAGTTCTTCAGTTTTGGAGCTCAGACTGGCTCTCCTTGCTCCTCAGCCTGCAGATGGGCTATTGTGGGACCCTATGATTGCATGATTTAACACTTAATAAACCCATATATATATATATGTGAATATATATATATATTCCGTTAGTTCTGTCCCTTTAAAGAACCCTAATACATCGATATTCTGTCCATGGGCCTTAGTTTATGAACCTCTGCCTTAGTGAATTCAGCAGAGTTACTGGTTTGTAGTCAGCAGGCTACAAGGAGTTTTGGAGCACCCTGCAATGGACTGTATTAAATAGCCCTGACAAGGTGCCCGGAGAGACAACTGTGATTGCGTGGGCAGGGACTGTCACACACGCCACCCCTGGCCGCATTGTTCATCTCCCCCCAGCCATTTCTGGAATGGAGGACATGAGTCAGTTGTAAGGTCTGGCCCAAATCCAGTGTCTTTTTCTCACTGTGTGGCCCTGGATGAAAGGGTGAAAGCCAACATCAGTGGGTTGAGGAAGCTCCTGGCCAGAGACTTCTGTCTCCAATAGCGAGATCTGCTTTTTTGTTTGTTTGTTTGCTTCCTGGATGTATTTTCTTTGTTTTGTTTGTTTGTTTGCTTCCACAGATTTGCATTCCTTAGGGAAACAGTGAATTTCTAGTTTTCAAGGCCAAAATGAATCCTTTCATAAACAGAGTAAAAGTTAAAAGTCAAAAGAGGATAAGGAGAAATTGTTGGAAGGGTGTCAAATCTCAGTAGAAACATCTTTCTATACTAGAAGCAACTTTTCTGGAACATTTTCAGTGTGTAAACTAGTAAGAGATGGGTCAAAATCTCTTTTCAATCTTGTTAGGGAAAACCGTTGACCAATTCTAAAGGGACTGTTTTAAAGTGTTTCTTTGAGTCCATCCTGAAATTAATGCACTCAGGGAGATGTTCTAATTAAACTCTCTAATAAAAAAGAAAAATGCCCCATATCACTTGATTTGATGCTTCTCCTGCCTCCAAGTTAATAGTGTCATTGGTGCCTTTTCAAGAATTAAGAGCTTAGGTTCATGGAAGCCTCTAGTGCATGCAGGTTTGATGTTCCCTGTGGTCAGGTGCCCACACTGTGGCTTTTCTGCAACAGGCATGCTTATGTGCCAGGGGCTGGCGAGGGAGGGATGGTGATGACCATGCTGGGGAGGAAGGTGGGCTCCTGGCTGCAGGCACATTCAGAAATCTGTCCCCCTCCCTCACCTTTCCAAAAGCAAGGCCTGCTTTAATGAGGTGGGAGCAGGAGGGAAGCAAAGGCTTATCACAAGGCAAGCAGACAGTGGACAGAAGAAGGCAGAGAAGGGCAGTTTATGGAATTCATTTGGAGTTATAAAAAAGTTAGTTGTCACTGGGTGTGGTGGCTCATACCTGTAATCCAAGCACTTTGGGAGGCCAAAGTGGGCAGATCGCTTGAGCCCAGAAGTTTAAAATCAGCCTGGTCAACATGGTAAAATCCCATCTCTACAAAAAAAGACAAAACTTTAGACAGGCCTAGTGGCCCAAGCCTGTAGTCCCAGCTACTAGGGAGGCTGAGATGGAAGGATCACCTGAGTCTTCGAGGTTGGCCGCAGTGAGCTGTAATCATGTCACTCACTGCACTCCAGCCTGGGTGATAGAGCAAGACTCTGTCTCAAAAAAAAAAAAAAAAAAGTTAGTTGTGGCCGGGTGTGGTGTCTCAAGCCTGTAATTTCAGCACTTTGAGAGGCCGAGGCGGGCGGATCACCTGAGATCAGGAGTTCGAGACCAGCCTGGCTAACATGGTAAACTCCCCTCTCTACCAAAAATACAAAAATTAGCTGGGCGTGGTGGCACATGCCTGTAATTCCAGCTACTTGGGAGTCTGAGGCAGGAGAATCACTTGAACCTGGAAGGCGGAGGTTGCAGTGAGCTGAAATCATGCCACTGCACTCCAGCCTGGGTGGCAGAGAGAAACTCTACCTCAAAAAAAAAAAAAACAAAACAAAAGAAAAGTTAGTTGTCCCAATGGTGTTTTTATGAAAAGGGAAATTCTCAATATGGTGCAGACACACCCACTGATTCCCCTAATTCTAGGCTGTTAGCAGGAAAAGCCAAGGGGATTTTTAAAAGCACATGAGCCACATTCAGTCAATAAACTGGGCATGTGCTCCACTCCTCAGCATCTGACTCACGTTAACACACAAACCAACAAATTCTCCAACCGAAGCAAGAGTGCAGCCTGACCAAAGGGCCTCTTGGTTTTTAAGGGTCTTTATCTTTTGAGAGGATAGACACTAAAATAATTTGTACTGGCCGAGCACAGTGGCTCACGCCTGTTGTCCAGTACTTTGGGAGGCCAAGGTGGGCAGATCACCTGAGGTCTGGAGTTCGAGACCAGCCTGGTCAACATGGTGAAACCCCATCTCTACTAAAAATACAAAAACTAGCCAGGTGTGGTGGCGCACACCCGTAATCCCAGCTACTTGGGAGGCTGAGGTAGGAGAATCGCTTGAACCAAGGAGGCAGAGCTTGCCTTGGCAGTGAGCTGAGATCACTCCACTGTACTCCAGCCTGGGTAACAGAGCAAGACTCCATCTCAAAGTAAATAAAATGAAATAAAATAAGATAAAATAAAATAATTTGTACTGAATAAATGAAGACTAGCTCAGAGGATATAAAAGTGTAAACATTTCATTTGGCAAACTCTCTTTTAGTTTTTGTTTATACCTGAATATTTTAATGCAAATATAAACATAATATACCTTTTTATATAATTTATATTGTTTCAATATAATATGTATATTTTCTCATGATAGCCTTTTTAATTATCAAGTAGCTGTATACTTAGAGATAACATACCATGATTTATTAATCATGCTGCCATTTTTGCATGTACATTTTTTTCCAAATTTTTTTTGCTATTTTGGTGTTTTTCCTTCAGAGCTTTTCCCTTCATTTGAATTAAGGAGGCATTTTTGGGATAAATTCTCAAGAATTGCATAACTGGAGCATGGAATATGAATATTTTGTTTATGTGAATATATATTATCAGTTTGCTTTGCCAAAGAGTTGTATAAATTGACAATGTCAACAGCAACGAAAGGTGTTCTAATTTTATCATAAATTCACCAGCATAAGATCCTGTCTTTAAAAAACCTTTGCTAACTTATAAGACATATGATGATTCTTTTTAACATTTACATCTGCTTACTGATGAGATTGGACGTTTCCCCATATATCTGTTTCCTATTTGTAGTTTTACAAATAGGAAAACTGGGGGATTTGGGGTTATTATTGCCCGTATCTTTCCCAATTTATCCAGTGGGTATTTCACACTTTTAAACCATCAGTTCTCATGAGAACTCATTCACTATCAGGAGAACAGCAAGGGGGAAATCCACCTCCATGATCCAATCACTTCCCACACCAGCTCTCTCCCCCAACACTGGGGATTACAATTCAACATGAGATGAGTGTGGAAACACAGAGCCAAACCGTAGCAGAGGGTTCTTGTACCTCACACAAGAATTTGTGTGGGTCCATAGAGTAAAGCGAAAGCAAGTTTATTAAGAAAATGAAAACACATGGGAGGCTGAGGCGGGCGGATCGCGAGGTCAAGAGGTTGAGACCATCCTGGCCAACGTGGTGAAACCCCGTCTCTACTAAAAAAATAAAAAAATTAGCTGGGCATGGTGGTGCGCACCTGTGGTCCTAGCTACTTGGGAGACTGAGGCAGGAGAACTGCTTGAACCTGGGAGGCCGAGGTTGCAGTGAGTTGAGATCGTGCCACTGCACTCCAGCCTGGCGACAGAGCGAGACTGTCTCAAAAAAAAAAAAAGAAAAAAAAATGAAGAAACAAAAGAAGGCCTCCTCCATAGGCAGAGCGGTGGCATGGTCTTGACTGAGTATACTTAGAGTTGTTTCTTGACTATATGCCAAACAAGGGGTGGATTATTCGTGAGTTTTCCAGGAAAGGGGCAGGCAATCCTTGGAACCGAGGGTTCCTCCCCCTTTTAGACCTTATAGGGTAACTTCCAGATGTTGCCATGGTATTTATAAACTGTCATGGCGCTGGTGGGAGTGTCTTTTAACATGCTAATATATTATAATTAACATATAGGAGTAGTGAGGACAATCAGAGGTCACTTTCATCACCATCTTGGTTTTGGTGGGTTTTGGCTGGTTTTTTTTTCCCCCACATCCTATTTCATCAGCAGGGTCTTTGTGACCTGTATCTTGTGATACCACCCCTGCTGACCTCCTATCCTATCCTGTGACAAAGAATGCCTAACCTCCTGGGAATGCAACCCAGTAAGTCTCAGCCTTTTTTACCCAGCCCCTATTCAAGATGGAGTCACTGTGGTTCGCATGCCTCTGACAATTTCTCCTTATGTTTTAAATCTGAGAAAAGTGTCATTGTCCCCATATTTGTTTAACGTTTTATTCTCATTCCTGATTTTCAAAAGCAATTTTTAATATTTAAAAAATTTTAATCTATTACTCCAATTGTCTAGTAATATCGTGTCTAGTGATATTTCTCAAAGTGGGGCTAGAGACTGTTTGCATCAGAACCATTTGGGGGCATGTGTTAAAAATCTAGCTTCTTGGACACCTCAGATTTACTGCATCCAAATCCATTGAGGGAGCCCCATTCTAATCAGGAGAGAAAGCATCACATGAACTCAAACTGAGGAACACTGTACAAAATACCTGCCTAGTACTCTCCAGGATAGTGAAGAGCATGAGAAACCAAGGAAAAGACCGAAAATCAGGCATAGACTGTAGGAGACATGATAACTAAATGTATGTGCTGTTCTGGATTGGATCCTGGAAACAGAATAAGGACATGTATCGAGACACACACACACACACACACACACACACGCACACACACACGAGCGCTGCCTTTTAAAATGCAAGGACTGACCCTATACCAATCAAAGGAATATGCCCTGCCTCTTTCCCCCAGGTTAGAACTGAGTTATGTCCCACTTTAGGTCTTGTCTCTTCTAGCATAGATTATGATGTTCATTGATGCCTAGCAGTAAAAAAGCACAGATTGGATTTGAATCCTGACCCCATCAGTTACTGAAGAGGTGACCTTGGGCAAGTTACTTCACCTCCTTGTGCTTCAATTTCCTCATCTGTCAAATAAAAATGATAATCATATTTCTGTCATAGGTTATTGAGAGGATTAATATACTTGGAATAGTGCTGGGCATGGGGTAGATACTATATAAGTGGTAGAAATTATTCATTCATTCAACAGTTAAAAATGCTTTTTCTATATGTCTGCAGTCTTATCTGTAGATAGATACACAATGATGGGCAGGAGTCAGCTTCTGCCTTCAAGATAATCTGCTGTAGAAATGGGGCAAAACACATATCTTCCTTGGGAAACTGCCTTTGCAAAAAATTAAAACTGAGGAAATTTTGACAGTGAGAGAAATCTGCCATGGCTGCCTCCATCTTGTCTCTGGCCTCACAGGCTTGTCTCTTTGCTTATCCCTAGGCATGGGCAAGGAGAACTCATTGGGCAATTTATTAGCTCCAGTGGGTGCTCAGAGGCAGGACTCAAGATCTCTTCTTCTCCAAGAATCTAACATCTAGTGGATGTTAGGATGAGCCAGTGTGTACAATTTGGGTTTTCCATGGGATGTTATGTGCACAGGGATAAGCTACTGCAACAGGGAGGTATTTCAATGGGATTCTGTGGTTTCTACTCTGCAAACTATCTTGAACTACATGAGATTAGAGGCCAAGGAAGAACAACATGGGCAGATATTGATTTCCTGGAGAGATTGTCAGGTCTGAAGGTCCTGAAGACACAGCCTCTAGTACTCATGGTCCTTCCTGAGTTTGGGAGGGTTATAGATGTGACGTATTGGATTTTGTATCTTCTCTATGTTTTCTTGCAATTATAAACAAGCCAACCAACTAATAATAGAAATGGGGTCTCACTGTTACCCAGGCTGGTCTTGAACTCCTGGCCTCAAGCAATCTTCCTTTCTTGGCTTCCTAAAGGGCTGGGATTACAGGCATGAGCCACTGTGCCCAGCCTAAGTCACTTCTTAACTCTGCTTAAACATTCGAATTGTTGGGATGGAGACTGGAAAAATGCGGATGCCCAGGTATCTTCTGAGGGAGTCTCATTTCATTGGCCTGGGGTGCAGCCTGAGCATTAGTTTTTAAAATCTGTCTCTCCTGGGATTCTAATGTGCAGGTCAATTTGACAACCACTAGGCTAGAGGAAACGTACTAGATCACACACACACACACACACACACACACACACACACACATACACACACACAGATTTAATGTCTTGAAATGTGTCTGCTCAAAAGCATCATTTAATAACTTCGTGTCTTTTTGTATAAAAGGTCACAGGGTATTTACTTCAAAGGAAAATGTCTTCTGATCTGGGAATGATCCCGTTAAAGGGAATAGCTCAACTCAAAGTCAAGGTCTAACTTTTAAATGAGATTTATATTCCCCTTTCCCCACAGTTCCTTCTTGCAATTTAAATCACATAATGGATAGTCATAAATGGAATCACAGTTTCCTGCAGGGACCCTGCTCTAATTATTGGTTGACTCTTGATTAAGAACCAAGCATGACATAAATTAATCAGAGAGACATGTAGCCGTCTGCCAGAAGACCACCTGTTCTGTGGTTAAAATCTCCTTATTTCATGTAATAAAACCACAGTTCAAGTCCAGAACTGGGGCCTCATATGTCACGGATTCGGATTATAAGAAGTTACCTAAACCTACATTAAACGAAGATGCATCACATCAGAACATAGCCTCAGTGTCACAAACTTCACCGAAAACTAAATCATGCCAACTGTGATAGTTACCTCAAAAGACTGTTCTGAGAATTATGATGAGATCATTTATGTGAAAGAACTTATTGAAAATCACAATGATAACCACTGCTTTTTGAGTTACATTATCTGTCAGACCCCATACCTGGCACTGGGCAGACGTCATTTCACTTCGTTCTTATGGTAACCCTTTGAGTGAGGAATTAACTCATTCCTCATTCAAGGCCACACTGCTGGGGAGCCGGGATACCAGGACTGAACCCAGTCCTTCCTCCCACACATGTCCTTCCCACAAACCCTGCTCTGTCTTTTACAAGTGCCACGCAGCTAAATGCAAGTATTGTGATTAATGTTCTCTTAGAATACAGAAAGTTACTCACAGGATTATTTGGGAGGCGCAGATAGCTTTAATAAGCTGCCTAAGGAGGTTAGAGCTGACAGTTTTATTTTCACTTATGAAAAACTTCTGACACTGATAGGGACATTCCGTCTTTCTGTTGCCCTTGGAGTCATTGTGATAGGAAAATGTTTTTGTGTTTGATGATGAAGGTTGGTATTGAAAGACCTCAGATTTAAACTCTCCCTAGATCTCCAGGATATAAGTGAAAAAGCAAGGTTTCAGAAACAATAAAATGCCAAACCATACATAAGAAAGAGGGAAAACACACAGCGTCCTGTTTGCTTAATTTTGTATATGGAAGGATAAAGCAAACGCTAATAAAAACGGTTATTATCAGGGAGAAGGGACAGCTCAGAGAGGTGCGAAGGGAAGCTGAACTCTCTGAGTTCACATTTCATTGATTTGACTTTGGACTTTTGGAAATGTTTTATATAATTACACAATAAAAGTGAATAAAAATAGAAAACAATCCTGCAAAATGGAAAGCAAAGTGGAAAAAATTAACCTTGTTAATTTTTAAATTTCGACTCAATTTTGTTGAGCAGATGGGTCAACCATATATAAAGGAACTATTTCATGTGACTTTAAAATACTGTACTATAAATATATCTCTAGTGGATTATACCTTAATGGATGAAATAACTATAAATAAATTTTTTTTTATAAGATGGGGTTTCACCATGATGGCCAGGCTGGTCTTGAACTCCTGACCTCAGGTGATCCACCCACCTCGGCCTCCCAAAGTACTAGGATTACAGGCGTGAGCCACTGCGCCCGGCCCTATAAATAAACTTTAAACTGTGTTCTATAATAATACTTATTAATCACATCTTTATTTGGTAAAAATATTGGTATTGTTCATTTGAAACATGTCTGTGTATATATATGTGCAAATAGATTATGTTAAAGTTATTAGGAACCAAGTTTTCAGTTTAAAAGGGTTGCAGGCATAAAATTAATGTACATACAAACCCAATAACTCTAAATTTAAGTTGACAACATTGATATGAACTCATGATGTATTTTCTCTTATAAAAGTATTTCTCCTACAAGTTCGTGCTTGTAATCCTGGTACTTTGGGAGGATGAGGCAGGAGGATTGCTTGAGGCCAGGAGTTCAAGACCAACCTGGCCAACATAGCAAGATCCCACCTCTAAAACAAAATAAAATTAAAACTATTTCTCACCACTGTTCGCTAAAAAAGTCTATAAATAATCTAGAAATGGGCATTGCTAGCACTCAGATATTTGTCTCTAAATGCCAATTTCCAATAAAAGAAACCAACATTCTTTGGAGGAATAGCTGATTCTAGATTTGGGACAAGAAGTGAACAAGAGGAACCTAGAGCACATTGATTTACTAGAAAGCAAGGAGACTGTCAAAGCCTTGGAGGTTGCATCATAAGAATTCTGGATTGGGAGGATGAGGAAGGCAGGTCACCTGAGGTCAGGAGTTCAAGACCAGCCTGGCCAACACGGTGAAACCCCGTCTCTACTAAAAAATACAAAAATTAGCCGGGCATGGTAGCACACATCTGTAGTTCCAGCTACTCGGGAGGCTGAGGCAGGAGAATTGCTTGAACCTAGGAGGCAGAGGTTGCAGTGAGCTGAGATTGTGCCCCTGCACTCCAGCCTGGGTGACAGAATGAGGCTCCAAAAACACACAAAAAAGAATTCTGGAAATCTGGAACCAATTTGAAGGGATTCTCACTGGGCAAAGAAAGATGGAACATTTTGAGCTTCAAAAAGAATAATAGCCACAGCAAATAGAATAACTGCAATGAATCATGCATGTTAAAATCCACAAGTTAATTATAATACTCCAGTCCTCATTGTTCCCTTTTGGAAGATGCTCAGAAACCGAGTCATTATTTTAAAAGCCAATAAAGAAAATGAGTGAATATTTATCCTGTCTTGCCTGTGTGAACTGTACTTCAGGGTAAGCAAGTAGTTGTTGCAAGAAAGTTCTTTATGAAAGAGTTTCAGATAATAAATGCCAAAGAACTAAGAATTTTAAATTACATTTTCAACCTCTAATGAAATAATGGATCCAGGCACTGATCAGCAACGGCAATTGATGCCATTACATGCAAAGCTGACGGGAAGATTTAGAGGGTTGTGTCAGAGGCATTAGAACCAGAGAGACGCCATCTTGAATAGGGGCGAGGTAAAATGAGGTCCAGACCTGCTGGGCTGTATTTCCGGGTTAGGCATTCTAAGTAAAAATGTCAAATATTGTTAACATGGTAATTATAGTTGTTGAATATCAGACTGAAGACTAAAAGGAAATGAATTTAAGAACTGACAGTAGACAGCTATTAAAATGTTCCATAATCCTGTGAAGGCCATAAAAATCATTACTAAGTCTTTAGCAAGAACTTTGAAAAGGGATCTTCCAACCACCTTGGGAAATCACTAAGGGAGGCATTGGCGGTGTGGCAAGGACATTTATGAGTCCCATGACAGTGGCAGGATTGCTGTCCACTGAGGAGGCTTGAATAAATGGAGTGTGAAAGAAAAACGTCGAGGAAACCTGAGCTGCAAAGTGTCAGCACACCTCACGAGGCTGGGGCGGCAAAGAAGAGAGTTTGGTGAATCCTTTTTGCAATGCAACTGACAGTAATTCCAGTGCACATGTCTGAACTAGGGTTAGAATAAGCAGCGGGCAGCCCCGGTGAGTAGAGATGTCAAACAGAAGCCGCAGGTGAATGGAACGTCGTCCTTGAGACTTCCATTCTGCATGGACATTGACTGACACCTCTTGGAAAAGTTTGGAGTTGACATTTATCTGAGCCCCCAATCCTAAGAAATGCTATTTTTTTTTTTTCTGTAAGTAAAAGAACACAATTCATAGTGGACACGGATGTAATAGCTGTCTACTGTCAGTTCTTAAATTCATTTCCTTTTAGTCTTCTCTCTGATAATCAACAACTATAATTACCATGTTAATAATATTTGACATTTTAAAAAGCCATTATGTTACTTTAATCCTCACAACAATCTTATAAAGTAGTATTTTTCTCATTTTACCACTGAGGAACAAGGCTCAGAGAAGTTAAGTGATCTACCTAAGGTCACATAGCAAGTTGAGTCGCAGAATTGGGGCTCAGCTGAGACTGTCTGCTGTCGGGGCTGAGAAAACAATACCCTATAATGTGGCACTTAGACATACTGAACTAAAGAAGGAGCCTCAAGGTCTCTCTCTGACATACCCCCAACTTCCTGCCTCTCTGATACTCTTTCCTGAAGGACTCTGTCTAGAATTTTATTTTTCTGTAAGGGAAAGAACACACATTCAAAGTGGACACTGGGTGGAGACTTCCCTGGGAGGAGGGGATGGAAAGCCTGAGGCTTTGCTTCCCCCCTCACATTCACCTTTCCTGCAGAGCTGCATCCTTAAAGGGAGCTGTCTGGAGGGCCCCAGCTGCTACATCCATGCTTACCTAAAGGGGTGCCATTTGCCTTATAATTCTCTAGCCCAAGGTGAGGTCCATGGGGGTGAATGAATCAGTCCTCAGTTTTCAGCACTGTAAACCCTCCTCTCATTTTAACAAGTGGTTCCTAAAGAAGAAAAAGCCTCTAGGACAAATAAAAACAAAACAAAAAGACCCAGACATAATGGCAGAGTGTCAGGTGATGCTGCCACAAAGTTTTAGGGTCAAGATCTTGTCACTACTGTCTTAAATGATAACTATAGGCCACCCAGAGGGTGTGGATGCCCTCGCAAGTGAGATTCCATTCATTCGTTCATTCAGTCACTCATTCACTTGATGAAAGGATACTGAGCACTTCCTCTGATACAGACACTAGGGATGCTGTGATAAACAGAGCATGACTCCAGGCTCTGAAGGCGACAGCGGAGTGTTGAAGTGTGTGGGCTCTAGGACCAGGATGCTGTGTGACCTTGGCCATGTCATTTGATGTCTCTGTGCATGAGTTTTTGTATTGATGAAATGAAGAATTTAATAGACTCTTCTTTCCAGGGAGATACGGTGAGGAAAAATGAGCAAATACATGAAAATTTGCTTAGACTGCTGTCAGGTACCTGACGTACATGCTTATGCTATTGTTATTTATATTATTACTTATGCACTGGTGGCAATTTTTCCAGATTTCTGGATATCAGAGTAAATACATAAATAAATAAAACCTCCATCCCAGGTGAGTAGTTTAAAAAAAAAAAAAATCCATACACTGCCTTGTTGCAGTGCCTGGAATGTGTCCCCTGAAATAATTTCAGGACCCACTGCCTCTGTAGCTAGAAGACGATTTGTCCAGATTGGGCATTTTTCATTCAAATAGCCCACTTTCCTCGCCAGCACCCTCCCGCACCCGACTCAGCTTCCACTGACGCACAGAAGCAGGGCTGCTGGGTCAGTTACTCTCTCAGTTCAGCCAGTGCAGCACATCTCAGCTTAGCCTTCAGCTCAGCACAGAATGTGCTCATGTCCTCACTCATCTGGAGCCCATGCCTTTGTTCTGGTTTCCTGACAATGAGACAGGGCAACTCATCTCATCTGATCTTCTGCACACAATACCCATGATTCCTACACATCCCTGTTCCTAAAATCCTTGAAGCTCCTACCCGGGAGGATTTCCACTGGGAAGAGGAGAAATCATGGCCTACCATCATGTAGCAGTCCAAGCTCTCTAACAGTGGCATGCGTGGGGTTTCAACAAAGAGAATCTCATGAACTGGGTTTGCTGAGGAAGTGGCTCTGACTTGGGAGACTTTGGATTTCACCCGGTGAATGAGACAAGGGAGGTGGGAAGGGGTCATCCTGTCCAAATGGAAATTGTTAATATTGTCCCCTGCGGCACCTGCTCTTCCCTATGTGTAAATAAAATAGAGAATTTTATTTGTTTTTAAAATTCTCTCCTCTTCTTTTCCCCATTGGTGAAGGAGGGGGTCCCACCCTAGGATTACAGGGATGGCCAAAGATGCACACTGGCAGATGAGACCTGCTGCCGTGTATTAGTCCAATATGCTCACAGCATAGCCGAGGAGGACATGGCATGCCACACAGGGCCACAGAGAGGTTGTGCTCCAAGCAGAGTGAACACCCAGGGGCTTTGGACGAAGTCAGGCTTTGTAGCAGCAAGAAGGTGGAGTGCACATGGTTTCCACAGGAGGATGTGACTGGCTTGTTTAATAACTGCATGGACTGGCAGAGAACCCACTACTCACAGACAAGCAGAAATGCATCTGTTTCCCTTGAAAATGAAGGCTGTTTGGCTTGGGGCTCTTACCTGCAGGAGCACAATGGGGAGAACTTGCAGCCAGGCCACTTAAGGCCCTCCCAATTTGACCAGATGTCACGGCCACACATAATGTAAATTTTAGGCCCTACACCACGTCATCAACTACTCGGTGGCTCAAACAAGAGTGTGGGTCTAACGCTTGACCCCTTCCTCTTTCTCACCACCCACAGCCAATCAACCATTGCATTCTACTGTTGGTATCATTTTAACATATGCAATCCATCCACTTCTTACTGTCTTCACAGTTCCAGTAATTTTCTTTCTTTCTTTTTTTTTTTTTTTTTTTTTTTTTTTTTTTTTTTTTTT
>NW_016107336.1:1115390-1132130 GCF_001604975.1 Cebus imitator
TCCTCCCCAGAGCACCCGGCGTGGTGAGCACAGCACGTGCTGTTTCCACCTTACTTGCAATCTGGGTCAGGCTACTGTGCAGTGCATGCCTTACACACCTGTGTGTCAGCCTTTCGTTTTATCTGTAATCCTGTTTCCCCTCTTATTGCCTCATTGCTTCGGGACAAATCTAAACTCACTGCCTTGAGGTGAAATGCCTCTTCCTTCCTGCACCTCTCTCTCTCTCTTCTCTCCTCTTGCACATTTTTCCTGCATCGGCCACAGTAAGCTGGTTCCAGTTCCTAGATAGTCACTGTCTACCTTTGGGCCTTTTTACATTCTTGTTGCTTTCCCGGGCTCCTTTTTTTTTTTTCCAACACAAACTCAGTCTCCAAGTCTCAGGGGAGCCCTCACTTCTCCCATAAGCTTCCTTGGCTCTGGCTGAGCTTGATTTGGGCACCTCCAATGCACCCTTGGGCTTAATCCTGTCATATACTTCCTACGTGTTAGTATTTGCTCCTCTCCCTACTAAGCCCATAAGACCCTCAAGGTCAGGAACTGTATATTTTCACCACCACACACTGCCAGCCTCAGGCACAGTGCATGGGACAAGGAAAACACACAGTGAATCTGTCAACCAAAGGAGGGCCATTCCACTCAGAGGAAAAGTGCTGGTTGTTATCAGCGATTGAAGGCTTACTCTGGGCCAGCTTTAGTGCCAAGGAGAGGGAGAGAGAGGGAGAGAGGAAATAATTTCAACTATATGTATATGATCAATTTGTCTCTCAGTTCAGCCGGCGCAACACATCTCGGCTTAGCCTTCAGCTCAGTACAGAACATGCTTGTGTTCTCACTTATCCGGAGCCCATGCTCTCCTGGTTTCCTGACGAAACCAAGAAACTCACCTTATCTCATCTTCTGCACACAACACCCATGATTCCTGTGCATTATGTTCAAATATATATATATTTGAATATATATATTTGAACATATATATATATATATATATTTTTTGAACATAATGTCCCAAGTGGGTTTGAACGGGAGATAGGAGTTTTCACTTTTCTCACCTGATTTCAGATCACCAGCCTCTCATGTAAGCACGTTGCTTCTTTGAGGGCAATTTTCGTGTTTGCAGATATGCATTTTTCATATGAAATGCCAGCCAACAGCTCTCAGCTAAAGAAAGAGTGATCTGTCCCAGTGCTGGCTGGAAGAACCGGCCCCGTGGCAAGCTTTGGAGAGATCACAGATTGGTCTCCAATATGGTGCGTGTCTACATGAGTTTTCAAGGGTAACTTTGAGTCACTGCTTTCATTAAATGTGCTGACTTTAGACTTATCCGCTGCCCCAAACATGATCCCATAGCAGTGGGCGCTGGTTTTGCCATTTTGAGTTTGGCTATTTTCAAGACAATTTATCAGGTAAACCCCAATTCTAAGTTCTTTTAGTTTCAGACACTTTTCCTTGCCTGAAGTATATGACTCGTTCTCTCTTTGCTAGTGACTATTGTGTTAGCGATGGTGAGGAATAAAGGAACCAGAAATACTGAGTTATAAAATTTAGAGCTGAAAGCAACTTAAGCATTAGGAGATCCAAATCCCCCATTTTACAATGAGAGAGCTGAGGCCCATGGAAAGGTACAAAACGTGTGAAAAGCACAGGATCGATACAAAGAAATCCAGGTCTACTTCTTTATTCAGTGCTTTTTGAAAGGAGTTTCAGATCAGGAAAAGCCCAGTGGATGCAGATATATTTGTGTTTGCCCTTCAGTTGGTCATGAATAATGCTGCTCACTTATTGTCTGCGTTAAATGCCAGCCTTGGAATTAGGGCTTTGATAGAATGATTAAATTTGTACCTTCATAAATTTTGAATTTAAGCTTGCGAATAACTGAAGGAAATATCTGCCTCTCGGGTAAGGATGAGATGGAAATACTCCTTAAGGTGGATTTGGTATCACAGAAGTACAGATTCCAGAGTTTCTAGTGGAGATCTCGGAATTCACACCTCAGGGGGCTTCACAACTTTAATTGCGAGGCTTTGAAAAAATCTCCAAAAAGAAACTGTTGCTTGAAGCCTGTGTTTAAGGAAACACAGATGTAATACTGATGCTAGCAGCCACTTAAGAAGTAATGCCACGCAGGTCTCCCAAGCGATTTATTGGACAGGTCTAGAGGTTTGCAAAATGGATTTTATTCCATTTATATTTTGGTTCTTAATCCTCTTTTACGCCAAATACTTCACATTTCCATTTAGTATTTCAGAATCTATTTAAATAAATCACTAGAGCTTAATGGAAAATCAAAATCAAATTAAATAAATGGGCTAACTATTCAGCTGCTAAGTTTTACTTTAGCCATTACAAGGTTGGGAAAAACCACAGGGCAATTTATAACTAACCCGACTGCTCAGCTAGAGACCTCTATATCAGCTGTCCCCTCCTGGGCATACTCAACCCCTCTCAAATGACACATGGAGAAAACATCTGTTCTTTGACAAATACCTACATAAGAACAATTTAAATTGCAAACCCAAATCAATATCAAATGCACATCCTGCTGCATTTTAAGTAGAAATAGGGGAGATAGCAATGTAGAATTCGTTGCAAATCATAAAAGTTTATTTACCAAGCTTAATGCTCAGAAGGGAGTTAAACTCCTTAAAATAGAGAGAGTGCTACATAATGTTGAGAATTAAAGGAGGAGTAGCGAATCTGAGTGAAGAAACCGTGTTTTCCTGAACCCATCTTTCTCTACAGGGCCTCGAAGTTTCACCAGCATCTCTAGAACTCCCTGTTCTTTCTCCAACCTTCTTTATTAGCAATGCTGTTATTCCATCTTTAGGATCACTGCCAGACCAAAACTCCCTGAAAAGGTGACTTCCCTTTATCTCCATTTTTTTTTCTTTGAGATGGAGTTTTGCGCTTGTTGCCCAGGCTGCAGTGCAATGGTGAGACCTCGGGTTCACTGCAACCTCTGCCTCCCAGGTTCAAGTGATTCTCTTACCTCAGCCCCTCCATTAGCTGGGATGACAGGCATGCGCCACTATGCCCAGCTAATGTTTTGTATTTTTAGTTGAGACGGGGTTTCTCCGTGTTGGTCAGGCTGGTATCGAACTCCCAACCTCAGATGATCTGCCTGCCTCAGCCTCCGAAAGTGCTGAGATTACAGGCTGAGCCACCGTGCCTGGACAATTTCCCTTCATCTCTTAAAGCTGTCTTGTCCTTGTTTTCCCGCTCTTCCTTCCCTTTCTTCTCTTTCTCTATTTCAATATGCTGAAGGCACTTCTAGCTGGTGGCACAACCCCAATTTCTAATGATTTATGAAAGTAAATTTCTGAGTCCTGGGACTGTAGGTCAGCTGTGCCTCAGCTGTGTCTCACCTGAACTTTTTGGGCTCCTCTAGACTTGATGGGGTTTGGTTGTAAGCTTCAGGTCAGGTTCAAGTCCGCTCTGTATGTTTTTCATTCTAAGACCCAGGCTGGAGAAGCAGTGGCCACTGGGGGCATCCGTTTCTCATGGAGAGTAACAGGAGTGCCGGACAGGAAGTGAAAAGACACAGTCCCTCTGAGTCTGCCTTTGTGCTGGCATGCCACCATTGTGCCACATCCCATTCCTTGGTCAATGTACGTCCGATGGCCCAGCCCAAAGTCAAGGAATGGGGAGATGTATTCCATTCAGGATTGTGGGCGAGGAGCATGAAGACTGACTGAAGACTAATACAAACTACAATAGGTGGGAGAAGGTGGAGGGCAGCGATCCTTCAATCACTCGTATAAAGAATCATAAAAAGCTGGGCGCAGTGGCTCACGCCTGTAATCACAGCACTTTGGGAGGTCAAGGCAGGCAGATTACGAGGTCAGGAGATCGAGACCATCCTGGCTAACATGGTAAAACCCCGTGCCTACTAAAAATACAAAAAATTAATCAGGCGTGGTGGTGTGCACCTGTAATCCCAGCTACTAGGGAGGCTGAGGCAGGGGAACTACTTGAACCTGGGAGGCGTAGGTTGCAATGAGCCAAAATTATGCCAGTGCACCCCAGCCTGGGGAACAGAGCGAGATTCTGTCTCAAAAACAAAACAAAACAAAAACCATAAACTAGTTCTCCAATGTTTGTTATGCTAGGGATGCTCTGCCCTTATTTCAGCGCTCAGGGTTAGTGCCTCAACTTCTCTGGAAAGAGAAGGCAGACAGAAATATAACTAGTCAATAGTCATCATAATAATGCTTGGAATTTATTGTGCAATTGCCATGTGCACAGGTACTTTATACATATTCATGTAATGAGTATGCAACTCATATCGGACTGCAACAAATGTAACTTTTTATGACTACACTTAATTTCTATTTCAGTTTCTGTTTAGTGCTCTCATTCCAAAGCGTTTCAGAAATCTAATCTTTTTCCCAGCAAGGGTGGAGGTGATGGGGCGGGGTGTGGTGTGGTTATCACCTGTCCGTGCCGGAGTGGTCCTGTGCGTCCTCACTCCCGCCTGGCCTCCAGTCACCCATGTATGTAGCATTGCCACTGCCGCCACCTCACCATGATGAGGCCCCGTAGGTCTGGCTCTCCTTGGTCACTCGTTTGCCCTTCTAGGGAGCAGGGACAGTATCTGGCTGTGCTGGCACAGTCCCTTTCTGCCTGGCTACGTCACCCAGCAATTTCTGCTCTATTGCTTCCCCCCATGCTGGGCTCAAGGGACTTTGAGGTCTTAAGGTCTTCAAAGGTTTCACACACGTTCTTGGGTCTGTAAAGCTATTGGGTTCCTATCAGTCATCCTTTCCTCAGTGGGCTTGGCCCAACGTGGGGTGGAGAGGGGCAGGAGGCAGAGCTTATTCTGGAATTATGTTACAATGATTAACTCTCTTCATTCCTATCTCTTCTCTCAACCTGTGGAATCGTTTCTGGGTTCATTTGGGGTGATTTGGCTTTATGGAATGTTCCCAAATGTGTTGTTTACGGCACAATTTTATGTCCTGATACCTTCATCTTTATCGCAGGTGGAAAAGTTCATTTTGAGGCAGATGAAAGAGTTCTCCAACTTTGACTTAGTGAAGAAGTGGAAAAAGGAGAATTTATAGGATTCAAAAGCTACAGCTTTCTTCTCCAGGCTAAACTGACTCTACGAAAAAAGCAAGTTTTAAGTGGAAAAGGGCAAAAGTTTGTTTGAGCTGCTGTAACAGAAATACTAGAGACTGGGTGGCTTTTAGATGACATCTATTGCTCACAGTTCTGGAGGCTGAGAAGTCCAAGATCAAGGTGCTGGCAAATTCAGTACCCGGTGAGGACCTTCTTCCAGGTTCAAAGATGGCATCCTCTCACTAGGTTCTCACATGGTGGAAGCAGCAAGAGTGTGCTCTCTGCCCTGTTTTGTAAGGGTACTGATCTCATTCATGTGGGCTCCCCCTTCGTGACCTAATCACTTCCCAAAGGCCCCACCTCCTAATACACATTGATATGTGAATTTGGTGGCAAGGGGGAGACAAAAACTTTCAGTCCCTAACAGGGGTCTTCTGGCATCTCAACTCTAGTAGGAAGATTGCAATAACTTGTGTGGGACCAAATTGAAGAGAATTTCTAACAGGATCGTCTGTTGGGTGTTGGGGAGATGGCCTCAGTTTGTGGGGCAAAGTGGGGATTGAGCATTTTCAGCTCTTGCTACAGAATGCATTCCAGATGGAGAGAGTTTGAGAAAAAGTCCACCCCCTGCTCCCAAAACTGGATCCACAGAGGTCCAAGACAGCGGTGAGAGGCTACACTAAACTCACTGATTGTGCAGCCTTGGAGTTTGGGAAACAGACTTCAGTTTCTGGGTGCCTAGAAAGCATGTATAAACACAGTCAGTCCCTCTCAGTTTCTGAAAAGAGCTGATGAATGTCAACAGCCATTCCATCATGTCTGATCCTGCCTTAAGCAGTGCTTCTTCAATTTCAAGAGATGTTACTCCATAGCTGAGCATTGGGGAATAAACTTTTGTGACTAGCAATAAAAGGCATGTTCACACACACTCATATGCCCACACACACACACACACACACACACACACACACACACAGTCTACATAAATGATTGACTTGGGCGAGACATCTCATTCTCTTTATTCTCTGTTGGAACCACATAATTTTTTTTTTCTCACTCTTGGTTTCTCTCTCATTTGTCTTGCATTGTGGTGTTCTAACCAAGCAGTATTCTTGCTATTATCACCAAGGAATAGGGAATAGGAAATCAGGCTTTTTTCTTTATTCTTTTTTGATATAACTGTTCACATTTTTTCAGCCTCAAAGCATTTTGAAAGAAGTTGGAAGTTAGAACACTTCTCGAAGTATGACTGTTTGTTACTTAGCTTGTCTGATCCATGTAAAATAGGAGTAATGGGAATATTGATCAGGAGAAAAAGGGGAGATGCAAATCTGCACATGGGGCATCACCTTATTTGCATTAAAATATATACATAGAAACTTACTGGAAGAAAATATGCCAAGATGTTGATAGTGGTTATGTCTGGGCTGTGAGATGATGGACAGATCTGAATTTCTTGTTTATATCACCCAGCTTGATAGCTCTTTTCACTAAATTTGTTTCCAGATGACTTTTTCTGTTTCCAAAATCACATTCATTCCCAGAGGACAAAGACTTGCTGCCTTTAACAATATATTTTTTTAATGTATAGCAAGGCTTTGAAGGAAATCATAAAAAGATTTTCAGCACAGTTTTGACCACTGGCAATTCTTTGCAATAAATGGATAAGGTGACTGATTTGAAGGAACAAGATTCATTTCGATGTATAATTTCTGGCATATTGCAAAATCAGTTGTGGTGGTTTGGTAGCCATGCCCACAGCTGGGGGGAAAGCAGGCTTAGTCCATTGTTCTTTTGATATTTTTTTGCACTCCAGATCAATGTACCATGTGAATGTAGTAATCTGACCAGTCGTCTGGAAAGTTCCTGTATATGAAAAGTAAATTTGTATCTTAAAAAAACACCCTTTCATTGAATGCTTTTATATAAAACAAACCTTCCTGACTTGTTATATAAAAAGAGGAACTATACTACATTGAAACTAAACTGTGGAAAAAAAATGTGGTTCTGAAGAATATTCTCTGGTCTTAAATATAGAATATGAAAATCAAATATGATCAGCTGTCATACACAAAAGTATATTTTATTAATAAAAGGAAACATAGAGCACTGTCAAGCTGGGAGTAAACATTTGCATTACACAAGGTTTCGCTTCACAGGCTTTTAAAACTTGATCTTACCCAAAAGGCCGAGGAGAGATTCACAGGCCTTTTAAATAGGTGGCTTCACTATCTCTAACTTATTTCTATCGGCGTATTTTGGCTAGAAGAGAGAAATGCTTATATTTACTATCTCACAGAATTGATAATTTGAATATTATCTGTATTAAAAGAAGATAAGGCATATGATACTGAGTATTAATAGGTCAGAAATATTTATCTGATTGACGACTCAGTTAGATTTGCTTTTCCAATGGATACCCCATAACTATTTGAATATCTCTATGTCTACTGTGTGCATAGCCTTATACTAATTCCATGAATACAACGCTAATGTGTTTCCAGCTAACATCTGGAAGGCTTATTCTGCCAAAGATGAGAGATCACAGTACAGAATGTTCCCAACAAGGGTATTTTATTTTCCATCCTGTACTCACATGGTTCCTGTTCTCAGTGACTTTATAGTCTTGTCGATAAGGCTTCAAATATGCAAATATTGAGTAATATATCAGGCTGAGTTCTAAAAAGTGTTATATTGACTATGGACAGGGGCCCAAGTATAGGGCACACAAAAAAAGGATTTGGGGTGCTCAAATTGTAGAGAGGCTAAAGGAACGAAGGAAGATGTCACAAAAGACGTGGTTTGAGGTGTGTACCATGCAAGGATCAGGTAGTCATTTGTCTCTAGTCCAAATCAGACCTCATTTTGGCAATTTTATTCATCATCAACTACCACAATAATGTTGTATAACAAGTAACGCCCCAAGTCTCACTGGCTGACACCACGAGCATTCATTTTTGTTAATTCACAGGCCTATGGATTGGCAGGGACTCAGCTGATCTTGGCCGGGCTCTGCTGGGCATGGCTCCAGGCTCCAGGTCTACTTTGGACCTGCTTCATATATTTTGTTCGGGAACCGTACCACCCGGGGCATAGTCTCACGGTGATGGTAGAAATAGAACAGGCCAAGTCAAATCATGCAAGCACATTTAAAACCTCTTTTACATGACTTCCACTTGCATCTGTTATTCAAGGCAAAGCCCATGGCTGAGCCAAGCTTCCACAGGGTGAGGAAAAACACTGGGCTCATTCTAGGAGAGCCACTGCAAAGTCACATGGCAAAGGTCACGGCTGCAGAATTCTGTAACAGGGAGACAGTGAAGAATGGGAAACAAGAATTCAATGTACTGCAGTCACATTTTTGAAAAAAAAAAAGTGGAAAAACTGCAAACAGTATAGGAAAAAACAAACCAAAAAAAACATACAGTACAGGAACCAAGTGAAGAATGCAGGTGGAGAGAGTCATGTTTAGCTGGCCTGAAATGAAAAGACTAACAGTAGTCACATCCACCACTATCTTTGAGTTTGGAAGTTTGTGAGGGGTCTAATGCTGACCAGTGGACCTTCCTGGCTGCAAAAACAAAAAACAAACAAAAAAAAACAGTAGACTGGAGTTAAATGAGAACTTGAGTTGGGAGAAAAATCTTCTTTCTTTGGGAGATAAAGCCCAGGTAGCAATAACTGAAGGAGGCAGAGTACTAGGGAGTACTAGCTCTTCAGGGAGAGCGATGCTGTGTCTTGTCTTGCGGAGGTCCCTGGACAAGATGAACATTTCAAGTCTTTTTCAGTTCCAGGTTTCTGTGATGTCAGTGCAACTTCCCTTCCCAAAACCCCACAGTGGCCAAGCATCACAGTGCCACAAGTGAAAAGACCCGTGACGCCCTTTGTAAGTTCTTCTTTTGGTTTCTCTGGCAAGAGGCAGATGGAGGAGGAGAGAAAGGCCAGAGGTCTGTTTCAGGGTTGTTGTCTCTGGTTGTCTGACTGATGCCAAGACACCACCCCTTGGAGCCTGGTTCGCGACACCCAGCTGCATGGCATACTTGAAGGGCATGATGTGGGGATAACAACTGACCCCTGGCTGAGCACAGTGGCTCACGCCTATAATCCCAGCAATTTGGAAGACCGACGTGGGTGAATCACCTGGGGTCAGGAGTTCGAGATCAGCCTGGCCCACGTGATAAAACCCTGTCTCTACTGAAAATACAAAAGAAAATTAGCTGGGTATGGTAGCACATGTCTGTATTCCCAGCTACTCAGGAGGTTGAGGCAGGAGAATCGCTTGAACCTGGGAGGTGGAGGTTGCAGTGAGCTGAGAAAGCGCCACTGCACTCCAACCCCGGGGGACAGAACAAGACTCTGTCTGAAACAAACACACACACTAACAAACAACAAAAAACCAGACCCCTGATTTGTGTCGACTGCACTCCATACAAAGGCCAGCTTCTATTGCAACTTTCCCCTACAGATCACAGGACCTCAGAAGTCATCTAGGTGGAGCTAAAGTGTTATAGAACCTCACTATCCCTCGGTATTCTCAGTGTACAATGAGGATATACCAGCTACCTCAAAGGATTGTAGTGAGGATTAAATGAGAAAACATATATGAAGTTCCAGTACAGTATCCAGCACAAAGTATTTAATAAATGGTTACTTTATACACACACACACACACATACACATACACACACCCATACACACACATACACACACACACACACCCATACACACACACACACCCCCATACACACACACACATACACATACACACACTCACACACATACACACACACCCATACACACACACACACACACACACCCATAAGCATCCCAGTATTTGGAAGCAATCAGATAATTTGTTTTTTCGTTTTGAGAATCCTGTTTGCTGTTGTACAGACGGTGCTAGCCTCAGGCAGTGCCGCAAGAACAGATCAAGGCCCTGATTAAAACATTCCTCAGTGGCTCCCAGCTGGATATGGCTGCTTACAAAGTCCTTACAAAGAAGTGTTTATCAATAGGCAACATTCTCTGGCCCCGCCCCACCATGGAGGTACAGCAGGGAATCTTACAGGCATCCCCATCCCCGTTGCCCTCCTGTGCCCAGACATACACTTGGCCCCAACGGGCCTCTGACTTGCTCCGCGGGGAAGATAGCATTGTGTCCATTGCTGTGGGCCCCACGGTGTGAAGCATTATGGCTTGGAAACTCTATATACCCAGTAAATGAATGCTTGTTGAATAACTGACCGAACATGCCCCACGTCGACCTGTCTCCTCAATGCACATCCATCATCCACCTCAGCTCAGGGACCTCGCTGATTTTCAGAACATGGGCTAAAAACTACCATAGGGTATCTAATCATACCTTCTGGGTAGAAGGTGTTCTCTCGTAGGAGGCCTTAGCCAAGTTTGAGAATAGGGGCTTTGGATGGAATGAGCTGCGTAACGGACAGCACTGGCTGGACCAGCCACTGGGGGTGTCTCTGGCTGAAATTTAACTAAGCTTCCATAGACCTTTCACCAGATTTACTGAGAAATGTTGATTTCCTCTGTTAAAGCTTACACGTCAATTCAGGGAACTTCCCCCTAAGTGTTGTGAGACTAAACGTGGCTTCTTGTGGGTTCCACATGGGAGCTCACCAGGATGTCGCCCAGCCTTTGTAAAGGTCTGCCTGGTTTCCTGTAGCTAGTGGTCAATGCCAGCAGCTGTACCTGTACCCAGCACTGGGAGGCTCGGCCTGAGCCCTCACCCAGCCATAGGCTGCCAGCATCACTAGTTCCCCTGCTTGGCACCTAGTGGCTGCCTTTTTTGGCCTCTAAACTTTCTTCCTCTTTCTTCCTTGTGTCCTCAATCCCTGCAGCTCACCATTGGTCCATCTGCCAATCACTCGCTCTAATGTTTTTTTTTTTTTTTTGAGATGAAGTTTCGCTTTTGTTGCCCAGGCTGGAGTGCAATAGCACTATCTTGGCTCCCCGCAACCTCCGCCTCCCGGGTTCAAGTGATTCTCCTGCCTCAGCCTCCCGAGTAGCTGGGACTACAGGCGCCCACCACCATGCCTGGCTAATTTTTGTACTTTTAGTAGAGACAGGGTTTCATTGTGTTGGCCAGGCTGATCTCGAACTCCTGACCTTGTGATCTGCCCACCTCAGCCTCCCAAAGTGCTGGGATTACAGGTGTGAGCCACTGCGCCCTACTACTAGTTTTAATCTTATCTGAGTAGATACCGCAGGTTATATATTTCACCCAGCAGAACTTGAGTCCCAATTCCCATTTCCTTCCTTTCATCCATGAGCTTTATGGGGGAATTTGCATGTACAGTTGTGCCTGTGAATTCAGAGGCCCTCCCACTGGGGGCCAGGCGGTCATGTCCTGAGTGAGGCAGGTAAGCAGCTTGGGAAGCTGGGGCAGACACCTGCCTATAGAGCAAGAGTTCTCTTGTGGGAGGCCCATGGCAGTGTGGGACCCTAAATGGTCACTGGAATCCACCCCCAGGATTCTAGCTGCACTGTGCAGGGGTGGGTGAAGGCAAATTGAGAGCACATCAGCCGCTTACGCCTGGACAAAGAGGGCATGTGGGTCACAGTGCTCGCCAGGTGTTCTCTAGTCTTGCTTGTTTGTTGTCAAGAGAAGGCAGAATTCTGCATTGAAAAAACCCTCTGTGATGGCCAATTAAAACAGCCTGTGGATTTTTTCAGGGCCGCGCACCGCTGGGGGAGGACGCTGGCTTACAGAGGCCTCTCCTGAGCTTCAGTCCTTCCACTCCCAGGAGCACTATTGTTAGCTTCCCTTTCCATGCAGAAGGCCACCCATCCACACAAGTGTGTGGATGTCAGGGTCTGGGCCCACATCTTCTGACTCCAAGTCCATGTATCTTGCTGCCATGTGGCTGATTTCCCAGTTGCTGAGTTTGCCCGGTACACATCTTGATGGCTGATACCTGTAATAACAGAAGCTTCATTCAAGTCTCATTAACCCTGAGTCTCAAGGTATGAAACATATTAGGCGATGGGAGGGGGCCTAGCTTGTTTTCTCTTTCTCTTCCACCAGGGACATAAGCTGTACCATGGGTGAAGGCCATCTGTCACACTGACTGTGTAATCTGAACTTGGACTCAGAGGTTCTGAGTGTTTCTTTTCTTTCTTGTTTTTTTTTTTTAATTTTTTTTTGAGATGGAGTGTTGCTCTATTGCCTAGGCTGGAGTGCGATCGCATGATCTCAGCTCACCGCAACCTCTGCTTCCCAGGTTCAAGCGATTCTCCTGCCTCAGCATCCCAAGTAGCTGGGATTACAGGCACCTGCCACCACGCCCAGCTAATTTTGCATTTTTAGTAGAGAAGGTGTTTCTCTATCTTGTTCAGGCTGATCTTGAACTCCTGCCCTCAGGTGATCCACCTGCCTCAGCCTCCCAAAGTGCTGGGATTACAAGTGTGAGCCACCACGCCCAGCTGAGGTTCTGAGTCTTAGTGCCACCCTTGCTATTATCTTCCAGCATGATTTTAGGCTTGTGCTTTCACTCTACTGAGACTCAGATTCCACATCAAGAATAGGAGAGATTTGAACTAATGTATCCACTGAGATGGTTTAAATGCATATTATATAAAACCTACCTCAAGCAGGCATAGGCAAGAACTTGATTACTTCATGCAATTCATTAAAAAGGGTAGGGGCTTGATCCAGGGGTTTGAACAATATTTCCAGGAACTGGTCTGTTCCCCTCTTAGCACTGCTGTCTTCCTTCCACTTCGGCTTCATTTCAAGGCTCCACGTGATGCCAAGAGGGCTGCTGGTTACTCTAGGTCTACTACCTACCAGATGCTAGTGCAGAGAAAAAGAGGGAGGTGGCCTTTCTCTGAAGAGTGACAGCTAAAGGCTGTGGCACATCAGTGACTCAGTTGTGTTAAGTGCCCACCCCTGGGCCAGTCCTCATGGCCAGAGAAATGTGGTACTCCAAATGTCCAGACTGTCACATGCCCACCCCACATATGGGTGGGGCCCATGAAACACACATGGGAAGAGGAGGTGAGACGAGTGCTTTTCCAAAAAAAAAGCAGGGCATGGTTGCCCAAAGAATGGCAAATAGGTACTGGGTGTTAAGCTTCATTATTGATGTAATGTTACTGTTGCCAGGTAGAATGATCAGATGGTTTCAAAAGTCAAAATGATATAGAAAAGCGTGCTCAGACAGGGCGCGGTGGCTCACGCCTGGAATCACAGCACTTTGGGAGGTTGCCGCGGGCAGATCACCTGAGGTCAGGAGTTCAAGACCAGCCTGGCCAACGTGGTGATGCCCCATCTCTCTCACTCCTCTGGGCGTCATCGCGACAAGCGGGGAAAAGCCAGAAGGCAGAGGGAAGCCAGAAGCCTCCAGCCCCCGGTCTCCCCAGGCAGTTTCCCATCCAAACCCCAGCTGGGCCTGACCCTGCTTAGTTAGGGAAGAGGGCACCCAGTTCCCAGCTGGGGCGCCCTCAAGCTGCTATGGCGCTCGGGGGCTGCCAGGATGAGCACCGTGGTACATGGGTGTGATGGTGCCCGCCTGCAATCTCAGCTACTCTACTTGGGAGACTGAGGCAGGAAAGTTGTTTGAATCCGGGAGGCAGCGGTTGCAATGGGTTGAGAAAAAAGAAAAAAGAAAAGCATGCTCAGAGAAGCATCAACTCATCCCATACGTTTTCCATCCTATTCCCTTACACTCCTTGGAGGAAAATAACTACAAGATTTTTTGGATTTTTCTTCCTTCCCGTGTTTCTTTTTGTAGAGAGAAGCAGATATACTCAAGTCTTATTATTTCCCTTCTTTCTTCACAAAACATAGCACCCTCTATATACTCTTTTGTACCTTGCCTTTTCACTCAACAATGTCTCCTGAAAATCATTCCATATCAGTTCACAGGGATCTTCCACGTACTTTTTATACCTGCTTAGTATCTCACTGCATGTGTGTGCGGTATTTTATTCCAGTACTCTATACTTAGGCATTTAGGTAGCTTCCAATGTTTTGCAATTATAAATAATGCTGCAGTGAATAAACTTGGGCATTTGCATTTTTATATAGTGGAAGAGATATATTTGAGGCATATTTGTAGAAGTAGAATTGCTGGGTGAAAGGGTACATGCATATGTGGTTTTGTTAGATGTTGCTGAGTTCATCCCCAGAGGGGTTGTACCATATTGCAGCCCCACCTGCAATGTACCAGAGGGCCTGTTTCCTTAGCCCGGCCAATAGCGTGTATTGGTAAGCTTCTGAACTTTTTTTTTTTGCCAATTTGATGAGTTCAAAATGTACATTTAATTTACATTTTACTATAAGTAATTTTTTTTTTTTTTTTTTTAGACAGAGTGTCTCTCTGCTGCTCAGGCTGGAGTGCAGTGGTGCAATCTCGGCTCACTACAACCTCTGCCTCCTGGGTTCAAGCGATTCTCTTCCTCAGCCTACCTAGAAGCTGGGATTACAGGTGCATGTCAACACACCTGGCTAATTTTTGTATTTTTAGTAGAGATGGAGTTTTGTCATGTTGACCAGGCTAGTCTTCAGCTGCTGACCTCAGGTGATCCATCTGCCTTGGCTTCCCAGAGTGCTGGGATTGTAGGTGTGAGTCACTGCGCCCAGCCCTACTATCAGTAAATTTGAACACATTTTCCTATGTTTAAGGACCAGTGTTATATCTCTTTTAATGAATTATCTGTTCATGTCTTTGGTCTATTTTTCTTTAGGATTTTTGGTCTTTTGTTCTCAATTTTTAGAAGTTTTAAAATTTTAAAACTTTCTAATCAGCATCTGCAAATGTTTTTCTGTCTGTTTTCGTGTTTTCACTACGTTTATGCCTTTTTTAAAAAAAACCTTTTTTTATTTTGTAGTGATATTTACCAGTCCTTCTTTTGTAGCATCTGGATTTTGGTCATATTAAATAATCCTATCCAGGTTATACAGGAGTTCACCCATGTTCTATTCTAGCCCTTGCATAGTTTCATTTTGCATCTAGGTCTCTGATTCATCTGGCAATTATTCTTGTGATAATGTGAGAAATAGAAATTATTTTATTTTTTTCAAATGACTATCCAGTTGTTTGAATACGCTATGTTAAGAAGACTGTCTTTGCCTCAGTGATTTGGGGATATTTGGGGATAGCACCGTTATATAACCTGGATTTCTATAAGCATTTGGGTCTATTTCTTGACTTTTTATTTTATTTCATTGATCTTTCTGTATTTTTATGGGTTAGTACCACAAGTACCACACTGGTTTCATTACAGGGGCTTCACAGTGCACACTAATATAATGTAGAACCACTTGTCTTTCAAATAGAATTTTTTTTTTTGAGAGAGGGTCTCACTCTGTCACCCAGGCTGGAATGCAATGGTGGGATCTCAGCTCACTGCAGCCTCAACCTCCCGGGCTCAAGCGATCTGCCCGCCTCAGTCCCCACAGTAGCTGGCACTACAGACATGCACCACCACGCCTGGCTGATTTTTTGTTGAGATGGGATCTCACTATGTTGCCCAGGCTGGTCTTGAACTCCTAGGCTCAAGCATTCTGCCTGCCTTGGTCGCCCAAAGTGCTGGGATTACAGGCCTGAGCCACTGCATTTGGCCCAGATAGAATTTTTTAAAGATAAGAGTTCTTGCAGAATATATGTAGGCTGATGAGAATAAGCAAGTAGCAAGTTGGGTCAGGAGAGAGAGGAGATGGTTGTGAAGTCCTTCAGTAGGCACAAGTGGAGATGTCTTGGAAAGGAGCCAGAATATACAGATTGAGGAAGTTGGTAGATTTGTTGACGAGAAGGATTCTCTTCTGATTTTGTTTTCTGGTGAAATAAAAACCAAGGTCAACAGCTGAGTGCGGAGAGGAAAGAAAGATGAGAAATAGTCATCTTGTGCAGGGGGACTGCAGAGTGATTGACTAGGGGATTACCCAGAGGGTGCTGGGGCCCACTTGAGTTTTGTGGTCATAAATATAAAGGAAGAAGTAGGTGTAGTTACATGTTTTCCACCAACCTTGCACATGGCTTAGGTTTGGGAGCTGAGTAGGCAAAGAGGTAAGTGTAAGCAGACTTGGGGTTTAGCCTCACAAGCATGACAGATGGGGCAAGGGGTTAAGTGTGGAAGGACCTGGATGCAAGGGAGAAGGAAGAGGCCCCTGGGTCCAAGCTGGGTAAGAGGGACAGATGTGAAAAAGATGATGGTGCCAGTGGATCAGAGATCCCAAGAAAATGGCTGGAGCCTATGCAAGGGGAAGCAATGACCCTGGATATTGATTGAGGAAATGGTCTTGGGAGTGGGTAGAGAAAGTGGGATAGAAGGAAAGATGTCAACAAGGAGATAAAAACAGAAGGGCCAGAATGTAAGGTGGATTGTCTTTGTGGTTGTCATGACAGTGGTGGTGGCAGAGGGACAGTGAGCCAGAACCTGGACTCTTGATGAACAGGGGCAGTGGCTGGGAGGCTGGAGACGGCTGCAGTGGCATCGTCCTCAGGTAGATGAGAGTGGGTAGCCAGAGGAATCCAAATCAGTCATTCTTCAAAAGACTGCAGAGCTGCAGCACCAGGAAGCCCTAGTCTGTTACTCCCCAAAATCTCCCCATACCCCTTTTCATTCTATTTCCCTGGCAATCTTTCAGAGTTGGATTTAGTTGTGAAGTCTGAATCTAAGAGGCTTGTCCAAGAGATTTTTTTGTAGAGTTTACCATTT
>NW_016107336.1:1132527-1140226 GCF_001604975.1 Cebus imitator
ATCCTGGTCAACACGGTGAAACCCCGTCTCTACTAAAAATACAAAAAATTAGCTGGGCATGGTGGTGCGTGCCTGTAATCCCAGCTACTCAGGAGTTTACCATTTCTTAAAACCCAGAGGCAATTGGAGAACCTTGAGGGCCATCATACAGAGCCCTTTATGAAGGGCTGGCATGAATTTCACTGTGAAAAGAGCCTGGGATTCCTCTGCAGTGTAGGCCAGATGAATGAAGAGGAAATCCAGTGTCATAACAGAACTCAGAGCCTAGACCTTGAAAGAGTCAAATAGGCAAAGCCTGGATCAAACCGCAGAGATCACTGCCTACCAGAGCAGCCTGCCCTGGGTCCCAAATCAAAGGCTTAGCTCTTTCTATAAGAGCTCCCAAGAGCTGAAAAGCACTTCAAGTTTCCTTTGCCATTCAGACTTCCTGAGAATCCCAAAACATTTGAAGGCAGATTCTGAAGACTACAAGTGTCCCTCCCAGGTGAACTTCACCTGGGCACCTTCAGCAGGCAAAGCTTTCCTAAGGAGCCCTGGTTCAATCGCTAACTCCAGTGTTGCTTTGGTTATGCCACTAAGGGTGATCTTACCTGGAGTCCCTAGAAAGGAAGGGAAAATAGACAGTGTCAAGGAAATCAGTCTTTCAGGGAGCAGAAATAATTAATGGACTTAGGATGGGGTCCACGTATGAGGTGACAAATGGTATATATGGGATGTAAGAGCTGAGTATTTCTAAGAGTTAAAGATGATGGTCTATGAGCAGTTAAGATGCTAGAAATAAAGTTCAGATTCTTTTTTTTTTTTTTCCAGATAGTTTTGCTCTGTTGCCCAGGCTGGAGTTCAGTGGCACAATGTCAGCTCACTGCAACTTCCGCCTCCTGAGTTCAAGCAATTTTCCTGCCTCAGCCTCCCAAGTGGCTGGGATTACAGTCATGTGCCACTATGCCTGGCTAACTTTTTTTTTTTTTTTATTTTTAGTAGAGATGGGGTTTCACCATATTGGCCAGGCTGGTCTTGAACTCCTGACCTCAGATGACCTCCTAACTTGTCCTCCTAAAATGCTGGGATTACAGGTGTGAGCCACTGCACTTGGCTAGATTCATTTTTTTGGTCACAGCTGTGTAATAATAATTTGGAAGTTGACATCTATCCTTCTGAGGTAGAAAAAAAGTGCACCCTGGACTTGGGTTCCCCCAACCCATGCTCGCACAGGCAGTAGAGGAGAACAGGTGAGAAAACCCACCTCCGTTTCCATGCCATGTGTCAGGAGGTCTTGTGTGGAGGAGAGCCAAGGCCCCACCAGCTCTTACTCTCAGGACTGGGTTTCAAGGTTGATGGACAGCGTCTGGACGGGGGAGAAGAGGGTGGTGGTGAGAGAGGTGAGGTTGGAGACATTCACCATTCCTCTAAGTTTCTCTGCTCACAGAGAGAAAAGTGGTGCTTGGGGATTACCAGCCCTGAATCCCCATCTGCAAGAGATGACTCAAATCTTCCGGAAACACACATGTACAAACACATAGAGAAAGACACAGACACACATATCCACATGTCCACAACCACATATATATCCACTCTCATATAGGCATGTCCTTAAATGCACAAACCTGGAATTGCAGCTCTTCTCATCCAGACACAGGCAGCAGCCCAGGACCCTCTGATTGCTCAGTAACCTGAGGTCACGGGTGGGATAAAGGAGTCTCATCACATAGAGAATGTGTTCTGAACCCAAACACCAACACTGGTTTCTAAAAAATACCAGTCAATGGATACATCAAGTATTTTATTTAAATACCAGTCCTTTGATAAATAAAGGCTATCAAAATCAGCTCGGGGTCTTGCAGACTGAGTCTGACCAGGCAGGGACCCTGTGGTAAGTCCTCTGGCTCAGCTGGGTGGTCTTCGGCCTGCCTGATGCCTGCCTAGTTGCCCTGAGTCCTCAGGGTTAGGGGTCTGATATTGCTCCCCAGCCTGACTTTCCTGTCCCAGTTTTAGC
Source organism: Cebus imitator (assembly GCF_001604975.1). NCBI lineage: Eukaryota > Metazoa > Chordata > Mammalia > Primates > Cebidae > Cebus > Cebus imitator. The sequence continues at coordinate 1,134,521 of NW_016107336.1, forward strand.
CCCTGACACACACACTCACATCCCTGATGCTGGTCTCCTGCCTTCCTGGCCTCTCCTCAAACCCTCACTGCCTGCCCCATTCCTGCTTGTACCAAATGACCACGCTCAGAGCCCAGTGAGATCTTGGCTTCTGCTACCAGACATCTGACCTCTCTCTTTCCTGGCTGGCTGACCTCCTTGTACAGATCTACTTTCAGCAAACAATTATTGAGCATCTACTACATGCCCGATGCTATTCTTGGACCTGAGACTAAAAGAAGTGAATAAGACATGGCCTCCACATTCTAGTGGAGGAGATAAAATAAAAATAGACATACAAATATGTGAGATACTATCAGATTGAGAGAAGTGCTACGGGAAAAAATAAGGCAAGATACAGGGAGGGTGTGGGGCTTAGATCTTTTAGATAGATGGTCAAGAGAGACTTTTCTCAAAGAGTGACACTTGAACACGTGTGAAATGTATGAGGAAGTTGGGCTGTGATTCAGGGCAAGAAGATTCTAGAGAGAAGGACAAGTAAGTTCAAAGGTGCAGGAAGCAGTATATGAGCAGAGGATTTCAGCATAGATGTTCTTGCCATTAAAAAAAAACAAACAAAAAAAACCGGCAGCTGGGTACAGTGGCTCATGCCTGTAATCCTAGCGCTCTGGGAGGCTGAGGCGGGCAGATCACCTGAGGTCAGGAGTTCAAGACCAGCCTGGTCAACATGGTGAAATCCAGTCTCTACAAAAATTAGCCAGGCGTGATGGTGGGTGCCTGTAATCCCAGCTACTCGAGAGGCTGAAGCAGGAGAATTGCTTGAACCCAGGAGGCAGAGGTTGCAGTGAGCCAAGATGGTGCCACTCCACTCCAGCCTGGGCAACAGAGCAAGACTCCATCTCAAAAAAAAAAAAAAAGAGGCTGGGCGTGGTGGCTCATACTTTGGGAGGCTGAGGTGGGTGGATCACAGGTCATGAAATTAAGACTATCTTGGCCAACATGGTGAAAGCCCATCTCTACTAAAATACTAAAAATTAGCCAGGCGTGGTGGTATTTGCTTGTAGTCCTAGCTACTCAGGAGGCTGAGGCAGGGGAATTGCTTGAACCCAGGTGGCAGAGGTTCCAGTGAGCTGAGATCACGCCACTGCACTCCAGCTGGGAGACAGAACAAGACTCCCTCTTAAAAAAAAGGGCAGAGGTGGGGCTTTCTTCACACGGTCCTTGAAGGACTGTGTTGGGCCAGTGGAAAGTCTTTCCACTAAAGTGCCTCAAATCAAGCCTGAGACCAGTATCTCTGTGTTTTGTTTTTGTGCCACTTGCTGGATTATGTGTTTTCTTCCTCATGTTCAACAAATGAATTGTTTCACCTCCCTCTTTCCTCCTTGGCAGACAATGGGCACTCTCTCTACAGGCTTTTAGTTTCTAAGAGAAAAAAAGAAAGCAAAGAAAAAGTAGGAGACAAAAGAGTTACTTCTGTTTATTTGGTTCATTCAGTGAACAAACAAGCCCCTAACTGGAAAGTACAGGGTGACTAAGAAGTAGCCCTCAGGGAAAAACCTAATGGGAAATTTTATTTAAAAACAAAGTTTACAGAGCCACACTTTGGGCTTTCCTTCCAGTGCTCCTGTGGTTCTCAATGGCCCGTGGGTGTCCAGGCCTTCACGCTGGGGAGCCCCGGAAGCAGTGGAGGGTGTTCGGGAAGGTTCTACTAGCTTGAGGGGAGGGCTGTGGGAATGGCGACTGGGGAGCAGAGAGTCAGAAGGGGCTGAGCACGGAAGCTGTGACTCTCGGCCAGAGCTCAGCAAGGGGCCGCTGCTGCGGCTGTCTCTGGGCAGGCCTAGGTTAAGTGTGTTTTTTTTCACTCAAAAGCCCTTCTCTGGAAAGGAGGCTCACAAGGCACACTTGGGCAGAGGGGAACACCCGCCTTCCCCTTTTACAGGACTTCCTCTCCCTGCAGATCAGTCCAGCCAGGAAGTCAGAGGCTGGGTGGAAAGCTGGGTGTCTGGGGGGTACCCAGGGTTTTGCCCCCATCACTGGCAGCAGTCGTCAGGCGAGCTATTTCCAGCCCATCACAAACTTTTTTCTGCCTATTTATGACCCATTCAGCCTCTGGCAGGTGTTGAAGGCACATGTCAGAAACGTGTTCACCAGCCCCCCCTCCCTCGGGACTTTTTCTTAAAGGGCATGCCTTACTCTCATTTCCTTTTTCTCCTAATCCTTTCTCCTCCCCTGAATTCTCTCGTCACTACTTCTCTCCCTCCTCCTAGAACCGCCTTCCACCCCTGCAGCCCACTCCCCACAGACCCTCAGAGGGAAATTGTGTAGAACTCCAGAGAGGCAAGCAAGGCCCACTGCAAGAAATGGTATTCAATGGCCAGGCACGGCGGCTCCTGCCTGTAATCCCAGCACTCTGGGAGGCTGAGGTGCAAGGATCACTTGAATTCAGGAGTTCAAAACCAGCCTGGGCAATCCAGTGAGACACTCCATACCCCATCTCTAGAGAAAAAAGGAAACTGTATGCTACTGTGTAAGCTTCTTGAGAATGAACCACTTACCAGGGCCTAGTAAATGTTTACTAGTGAATTAAAACTTCCCTCTCTCCACACCCGTTCCCCGTGAACCCCTGCCTGGGGAGGGGCAGGTGAGAGAACTGATAAAACATTCTAGAGCTTTCTCCCTGGGTGCCCAAACTCTGACCGGCTTCTCAAATGTCTAGGTTCAACATGTTCTGCCATGCTTTATTGGCATGCTCTCGGAGAGAAACAAAACAGCAAAGCCCTGGCCGTGACGAACTTGCAATCCCACAGGAAGGTCTGAGGGTCGGGAGAAAGGGAGACGGCCCTGGCTAGCTTTGTTCCTCGCCCAAGGTTAGCGATGCCAAGTTTGCTCTTGGCAGTGGAGAATGTGTAACCACAATGTTTTCTAATGATTTGGGTTTTTCTCTTTTTATACTCACAGCAGAGAAAACGTGAAGGTGACAACTACTGGTTTCAGAAAGGCAAGAAGCTCTTCATCTGTGTTCACCTTTCTTTTCTCTTTTCACTGAAAGCGAAGATCAACCCACAGGTAAGCGCCTCTCGTACATTCGAGGAAGAAGCCACGTCAGGACTCACAGCTACTGCATTTTCACTCCCCTCCCACGTCAGACACACGCTGCCAAATACTCTCTAGTGTTTTATGGTAAGGCAGCCTGTAGTTAGCCTGAAAATGCTTCATCAGGAATGGTCTTCATCAGAAATCTCTTCATATTCCATATGAGGACATGAGGAAGAATATACTACGTGTGAAAATGCACTTCGGCATCCACCTCTGTGGGTTGAGAAGGGGTTCCTGTGACAGCAAGCTGTTACGTTATTGAGCAGGAGATTGGATACTTCTACTTTTCAACAATATAGGTTTCCATGTAATATGAAAAAGAGCTTTTGCAAATTTCTAGAAACGCTGAATCAAGTCTAATAAATACCTAGCTAAGTAAGGGAATACCTGCAAAGAAGTAAGGGAACTCTGAAGGGTCAAAAATGGAGGGAGAACTATGACCAGCTTGTGCTGTCCCGGGGGCTGCTGGGGATGGGGTCGGGGAGGACAGTTGGCCAGGCTGGGAATCTGGTTTGGAAATATGGATTCACTTTAGAACATATTAAATCAAGGAGCTTAGGCTTTCATGACCAGTAGGCACACATGAAGGGGCCTGGAAGAGTAGAGAGTTGGAACTGAGACCCCAGTGTAAAGATGAACTGAAAACCATTGCCTACTTACACAGGGAGATGACAGGGAAGCTTGCCTGAGAAAAAGAAAAACAAGCTCCCCTTAAAATTAATTTATAATAATTAATGTGCCCTCAAATGGATATGATATTTAAATTTATATTACTAGAGTGGTCTAAGACATGTCCCACTAAGGAATCAATATAAAGTGCTGTCACATGCCAGTAATACCCTTGGGAACCTTGTTGAAACAAAAATAAAACCTTTCTGGGAGACCATACACTCATCCTACGCCTCCTAGCATATCCTCATCTGAAGTCCCAACTAAAGATTAACTTATATTTAAAAACTACTGTACAGTCCTGGGCATGGTGGCTCATACCTGTAATCCCAGCACTGTGGGAGGCTGAGGTGGGTGAATCACCTGAGGTCGGCAGATCACCTGAGACCAGGAGTTCAAGACCAGTCTGGCCAACATGGTGAAATCCCATCTCTATTAAAAATACAAAACTTAGCCAGGCATGGTGGCGTCCAGCTAGTGGGGAGGCTGAGACAGGAGAATTGCTTGAACCCAGGAGGCAGAGGTTGCAGTGAGCGGAGATGGCGCCACTGCACTCCAGTCTGGGCGACAGAGCGATACTGTCTCAAAAACAAAACAAAAAACAAAACCAACTACTATACACATGAAGAAACAATCCCCCAAAACCAATAGTTTTAGTAAACAAAACAAAAAGCAATATGAAACCTCCAACAACTTCAGATAAAATATAACTATCAGATAGATTAAAAATAAGCATGTTTAAAATGAGAATTCATAAAAGAAGTAAAATAATAATATTAAAGAAAACAACAGAATCAGACATCATCAAAAAGACCAGATATAGCTAAATACTACATCAAATATAACTCAGAAATTCAAAAATTACTACTTAAAATTTACTATGTTAAACCAAAGTTTATATATTATCAGATAAATAACTAATGAATGGAAAGAAAGATCTGTGGAATCTTCAGAAGCCTGTGCAGAGAGATAAAGACACAGAACATGCAGACGGAGGGCTTCCTAACAAGGAGTGTGCACGGCAAAGGTCCAACCACATCTATTAGATGTTCAAGACATGATAAATGAGGACTAATGAAAGCTATGAACCACAGCAGGTTAAATAACATAAAATCCTCTACTGGACACAACATAGTATAACGAAAAGAAGACCAGCAGGGCACAGTGGCTCACACCTGTAATCCCAGCACTTTGGGAGGCTGAGGCAGGTGGATCACCTGAGGTCAGGAGTTCAAAAACAGCCTGGCCAACATGGAAAAACCCTATCTCTACTACACATATAGAAAAAAAAAATTAGCTGGGTGTGGTGGTGTACGCCTCTAGTCCGAGCTACGCAGGAGGCTGAGGTACCAGAATCGCTTGAAACCGGGAGGGAGGGGTTTCAGTGAGCCGAGATCAAGCCACTGCACTCCAGCATGGGTGACAGAGCGAGATGCTGTCTCAAGGAAGAAAAAAGGAAAAAGAAAAAAAAAAGACCAAGTTGAAAGGCCAAGATCTTAGAAGCTCTCAAAGACAAACGCATTGCCTACAAAGGAATGAGTTATCAGGTTGTCTGGAACTTTGCAACGGTAACAATAGAAGCCAGAAGACCAATGACATAATATATTCAAGTGCTGAGAAAAACTAACTTAACTTACATTACAGCAACCCTATGATGCAAGGATATGGGCAAAATAAACACTTTCAGACAAAAAGGAGGGCATTTTCTACTCAAAGACCTTTGCTAAAAGAATTACTCAAGAATATACTTCAGAAGGAATTGACCCAAGAAAGAAGCAGTGAGGGCCGGGCGCGGTGGCTCACGCCTGTAATCCCAGCACTTTGGGAGGCCGAGGCGGGTGGATCACAAGGTCAACAGATCGAGACCATCCTGGTCAACATGGTGAAACCCCGTCTCTACTAAAAATACAAAAAATCAGCTGGGCATGGTGGCACATGCCTGTAATCCCAGCTACTCAGGAG
>NW_016107336.1:1140336-1141711 GCF_001604975.1 Cebus imitator
AAAAAAAAAAAAAAGAAAGAAAGAAGCAGTGAGATGTACAATATGAGATAAGTTTCAACAAATATCTAATACGTAAAAAAAGACTACTTGGGGAGAAAAAAAACAAAGTGGGAATAGGGTACTGGTCATAATAGTAGGTGAGATGGGCAGAGTTTGGGCATTTGGGCACTTTAGGGAAAAGGGTGGCAATATTAATTAACTCTAGAATTTATTAAATCAAGTATGCTATTAAAAATTATATAAAGATAATTATGCAAGAAGAGACATAGTATGCACAACTTCCAAACCAGTAGAGAGAATACCACAGAATAAAAAATATACATATATTTTAAATATACAGAGTCTCACTCTGTCGCCGAGGCTGGAGTGCAGTGCATTCCTAGGTGGAGGCTCACTGCAACCTCCACCTCCCAGGTTCAAGCAATTCTCCTGCCTCAGCCTCCCAAGCAGCTGGGACTATAGGGGCCTGTCACCACGCCTGGCTAATTTTTGTATTTTTAGTAGAGATGGGGTTTCGCCATATTGGCCAGGCTGGTCTCGAACTCCTGACCTTGTGATCTGCCTGCGTTGGCCTCCCAAAGTGCTGGGATTACAGGTGTGAGTCACCGTGCCTGGCCAAAATATAGTTTTTTGTTTTTATTTTTTATTTTTTGAGACTGAGTCTGGCTCTGTCACCCAGGCTGGAGTGCCGCGGTGCAATCTCAGCTCACTGCAACCTCTGCATCCTGGGTTCAAGTGATTCTTGTGCCTCAGCCTCCTGAGTAGCTGGGATTACAGGGGTGCACCACCATGCCCAGCTAATTTTTTTGTATTTCTTTTTTTAGAAGAGATGGACTTTTACTGTGTTGTTTCTGGTCTCAAACTCCTGACCTCATGTGATCCACCCACCTCGGACTCCCAAAGTACTGGGATTACAGGTGGGAGCCTCTATGCCTGGCCTAAAATATATATTTTTTTAATGGTCAATAAAAAGATGCAAGAAAGGAAGAGGCAGAGAAGACTCAGGTTAAGCATAAAGCATAAAACCAGATGACCAAATAAATCCTAATATAGCAGAATTCACAAAGTAAGTAAAATTAAACTCTCAGTAAGACAGATTGTCAGTCATAGTGGATAGAAGAAAATCTAACAACATACTTTCAAAGGGACCCACTAGAATGTAAGGACAAAGAAATGTTGAATGTAAAATTATGGAAAATGCCAGCCAAAAATTAACCCAAAGAAAATGGGATGGTAATATTAAGAGTAAACAAGGTTGGCCGGGCACGGTGGCTCACACCTGTAATCCCAGCACTTTGGGGGGCCAAGGCTGGTGGATCACAAGGTCAGGAGTTCAAGACCAGCCTGGGCAAGATGGTGAAACCCTGTCTCTACT
>NW_016107336.1:1142711-1144548 GCF_001604975.1 Cebus imitator
TGGTCTTGCTCTGTCGCCCAGGCTGGAGTTCAGTGGCGAAATCTTGGCTCACTGCAGCCTGGACCTCCTGGGCTCAAGCAATCCTCTTGCCTCAGCCTCCTGAGTAGCTGGGACCACAGGCACAAGCCACGATGCTTGGCTATTTTTTGTATTTTTAGTAAAGACGGGGTTTCACCATGTTGCCCAGACCAGTCTTGAACTCCTGATCTCAACTGAACCGCCCACCTGGGCCTCCCAAAGTGCTGGGATTACAGGCATTAAGCTACTGCACCCAGCCACCAAAACAATTTTGAAGACAAAGTTCAACATGTGAGGACCCACTCACTCTCACCACACGCCACAGCAAGACTTAATTAAATTGTAGTAATAAGAAAATGTGATATTAGCACAAGAGAAGCAGAATAGAGTCTAGAAACAGGCCCACTCATACATAGAAATTTGTGTAAAGCACAGATGTCATTTTAAATCAGTAGGGAAAGAAGGCCTTTTAGCAAGCAGCATTGGAAAAATTGGTAATCCATATGGAAAAAATAAATTAGATCAGTACATCAAACCATATTTAAATGGATTAAAGACCAACATATGAAAAAGCATGACTTTAAAAGTTTTGGAAGAAAATGAAGGGGAATGTTTTTATGATCTCAGGGCAGGAAAAGACTTGTTAAACACAATACCAGAAGCCCAATCATAAACAAAAAGATCAATAAATTTGACCACATTAAAATATTTCAAAAAAACTCTTCTGTAGATTAAAGATATCATAAACAAAATGGAATATACAAATCTTAAACTTGGAGAAGAGATTTGGCATGCATATAACCAAGAAAGGATTTGGCCCAGATTTTATAAACAGCACTCATGTTAAAGGCCAAAGGATATGAATGCCAATCCTCAGAAAAGCTTATCCAATGTTCTTGAAACATATGTTATCAATGTAACAAATTAAGCAAAAGGATCTAATGTTTCACACTCATTAGATAGGCAAAAAGTTTTTTAAAATCTGGGCACGGAGTCTTACAACTGTAATCCCAGCCCTTTGGGAGGTCAATGTGGGAGGATCACTTGAGCCCAGGAGTTTGTGACCAGCCTGGGCAACATAATGAGACCCCATCTTTAAAAAAGAAATCTGATCATGCTAAGACCCGCCGAGAGGCGTGTAAATAGGTATATGCATTTTGGATAATAAGATGGCAATATTTAACAATGCAGTGTGATTACTGAGTTAGAGTGTTGGGAGACTTTTGGCTCCCCTGAAACATTGTTTATAATCTAGAAAAACTAGAAAGAGCATAAATGCCTTGGTATGAGTGACAAAGAACACATACAGGCTCTCAAAAATGTTAGTACTGTTATATTTCTCAAGAATAAATTGTATACAGATGTGTTCAATTCTAATTTGGTGACGCTTCTGGGGAAAAGGGACTCACACAAGCTGGTGGACTGTTAATTGGTACAACCACTTCCAAGGGCAGATTAAAACTGGTGGTATGGTGATGCCACTCTTTTTAACCTCTTGGATGGACAAAGACAAGTTGGATTACAGTTTGTGTTGGCAAGAGTGTGGGGAAGCAGCTATTCTCATTGCAGATGGGAATATAGATTGAGGACACCTCCTTGCAGGTAATTTTGACACTATTTAACAAAATTGGAAACTCCCTTCACCTAACACAATTTCCTTGAGGTATTTATTCTAAGAAAATAAACAATATTAGAGCAAGACTTACCGACACTGAAGTTATCATATCAATCCCAGCATTGTTTCTAATATTAGTAATACAAAAAGAAACAACCTTTATGTCTAACACGAATCAGTTCTAATTTATGGTACAACTCAACA
>NW_016107336.1:1144827-1191015 GCF_001604975.1 Cebus imitator
TTGGCAAGGATGGTCTTGATCTCTTGACCTCGTGATCTGCCCGCCCCAGCCTCCCAAAGTGCTGGGATTACAGGCGTGCAGATTCTGGAGGAGAGTGAGGACTTGGGTTCACCAGTGACGTTCCCAAGGACAGGCTGGGCTTTGGCGGGAGCTGCCCACCCTCTCGGAATCGGGATTTTGGCCTCCATAAAATGGGCAGGTCCCACTCGGATGGCCTGGTTCCCGGCTTCCTTTTGCGGGTCAATGGCGGCGTCGCGCGCGTGAGCGCGGTCTGCAAAGCCCCTAGCGCGGGGCGTCACGCGGGGATTGTTGTCGCCGCCGCCAGCCGCAGCAGCGACGCGAACTAGGGGCGCCTGGGCCGGGCGCGCAGGGGCGGGGACGCGCGCGGCGCGGGGGCAGCGTGGGTAGCGTGGGTGACGGGGGCGGGGACGGGGGCGCCCCGGCCTGAGCGGGACTAGGAGGGCGCGCCACCCGCTTCCGCCGCCGCCGGGGAATCCCCGGGGCTGGCGCTCAGGGAAGTTCCCGGAGGGCCGGGCATAAAAGGGCGGCCGTTGCCAGCGCGCCCCAACCCGGCAGCCCCAGGCAGCCGCGCAGCGCTCCAGCCATGTCGCGCGGCCTCCAGCTTCTCCTCCTGAGCTGCGGTAGGGCCCGCGAGCGCCTGGCGTCCCCCGCCCCTCCACGACACCCCCTCCCGCCGCTTGTTCACCACGCGCTCTCTCTTTCTCGCAGCCTACAGCCTGGCGCCCGCGACGCGGGAGGTGAAGGCGGCTTGCTCCGAGGATGTGGACTTGCCCTGCACCGCGCCCTGGGACCCGCAGGTCCCCTACACGGTCTCCTGGGTCAAGGTAGGTGCGGCGATGCCCGCGGGCTGGGGTGTGGGGGGCTCCTTTGAAGACAACGGGAACCATTTCCCCAAGGCTGGCGACCCTCTGTGGCTGGGAGCCGGGTGGGGGTTCGGGGGCGTCTCCCGCAGCTGAACTTGGGGTATGCAGTCTCCCGACGCGCCTCCCAGACCCAATCCGCATCCAGGTACAAGGCTGACTTAGGTCTTGCCCTCCGCGGGCCTCACTCCCCTTCCTGTCCCTGAAGGTGGCCTGAGATGAATGATCCACTTAAGACGTTTTGGAAGGGCAGGGACTCTCTCATTTGGATTAATTCTGTAGGACACCTGTGGTTGTGGGCCAGCAGGTCAGGAAGAAAGAAGCGGGGACCTGGATTTGGGCATTGGACAGAGGGAATTTCTTGTGTTTTGTGACTGTGATGCCCATGAGATACAAGGGACGGGGAGGCGGCAATTTGAGGGGAGGGGCTAAGACTCAAAAGTGACTTAGGCCATTTCGTCCGTGGTGGTTATCAGTGGTCATCCAGCTTGTGGGATACTCTTGGCCTCCTCCCCTAGCGCTGCTCCTCCTTCCTCTGGTAGCTGTGAGAGAGCCAGCAGTGAGGGCATCAGGTGGATGTATGAGCCGTGGGCCACATGTGTAACAACAGGCCTTGCTGCTCCTACTGTAAGACCATTGAGTGGCAAGGAGGCTTTTTAAAGGTTTCCTCTTGACTGGAACATTCTCAGATTTTAAGATGGCAATTATGGTGTCGTTCCAAAGCCAAGCAGCTGCTGTTTGCTATCACTGCTCCTTCTTTAAGTCAGGCCACTGCTACCTTCTTCTTTAAGTCAGGCCATTACACCTCTGTTTTAACTCACATGAATATGATATCCCAGCCACACCCTGGCTGTCACTGATTTGCTGTCTTACCGTGGGGCACATCTGTGCATCTGTTACTTTCCCCAAAATGCAGGACTTTCTTCTGCCCACCAGAAAAGATGCTGTAAGAACCTGTATGTGTATCTGGCAACTTAACAGTACAAGGAAGGCATCATTGCAGTGATCTCTTTGTGTGTGTGTCTCCTAACTGGATTGTCCATTTTCTGGGGGACAGTGGCTGTATCGATACTTTTGTGTATTCTGCATGGCACCTAATTTTTGCCCTGTAAATTGCAAAGGCACTCTATGAATTCAGCCTAGCACTTCATGAGTTACGCACAACGTTGACACTGCTGCCTCAAGGCATTGTATTGTGTATAAAGTAAGGTATTAAGTATTCCTACTTCATTTGTACCTTACTTACTGTGAGATCAGAGAATACAACAATTCTGAAATTGTTCTCATAGTCAAAGCAATAGTATTTTAAAAATATTATTAAAACAATTTTTGAATGCTGACTACATGCCAAGCTCCAAGGTAAATGCTGACATACATTGTCTATTTCCATCCATCGGAAGAATGTACTTAAGGGATTGGTACTATTACTCTTCCTACTTTACAGGTGAGGAAACTGAGCCCTAGGGTGGGAAGTAACCTGTTGCACAGCTGGCTACATGGTGGAGTGGGGATTTGAACGAAGGAGTCTGATTCAAAATCCTGAGTTGTTGGAAGTCTATCTTGCTATCTCTGTCTTCTACCTTAGTAATTTAAGGTAAAGAAAATCAAAGTGCCCCGGGCTGATCAGGCAGGGACTTAGTTATCTCACAGAAGGGGGAAAACATGAAACCACTATCCCTTCCACAGCGTAATTGTTTAATAAAGAAAGAAAACATTGTTAATATCCCCAGGGGAGTAATTAAAAAGTACTCATGAAACAAGCAGATGAAACTTCAGACGGTAAAATTCAAACCCTTCTGGAGTGAAAGCTTCATGCACAGGGTCATTTGGAATGGTCCACTAAACCATAGCAATTAACCTTAGACTTCTCCTTGGATGTCAGCTGGTGATGTAACTCTGTAGCACATGAGCTTGTTTATTGGACACAGTTCTTGGAAAATTTCCCCTGAAGATATTTCGATACTCTGTCAAGAAAAAAAAGGGACAGCAGTCTCTAGGCATTCTTTTTTACCTGTTGATCCATGGAATGGTACCATTGAAAAGTCATACCATAGTTGTTTTTTGAGAAGTAAACGGTGATTGAAATTCGTGGATAGGAGAGTTATGCTATACCAATAAATAAATCAGGTGCCCGAAAGTGACATATAATGTTCCTTTAAGCATTTTTTTTAAACAGGTCTCAGCATATTCTATAGATATTTTTTATTTTCCAGCCCAATAATTATACTTTTGGATTTGTGCTTACACAACAAAAATGGAGAGTGTTCTGGAGATAAGAGGAGTGGTGAATTACCAAAATACTTCATTTTACAGAAAATTAAGCATCTTTTCATTTCCCTACAAGTTTCTTGTAAAGTGTTTCATCAGAGTGGAGAGGTAGCATAAAGGGAGGAATTTCTTTCTGGTAACCAGAGCCAGCTTATCCCATCCCACCTCACTTCACCATCACTATCCTGGCTTTGTGAAACCTATTTTGCCAGCACAGGAGTGGGCTTCGTGCTGGGCAAGGAAAGCAGAGTCCCTCGCAGTGGGTTTTCACCGTCCACCAGATTAAGGCGCGTTCTGCAGGCTGTCTGCATATCACAAGTGCGGGTTATAATGACTCACAATTTAAAATTCCGTTCGCCACTCAAACCTCCGGCACCATGTAGCATCCTGTCTTTATCCATTTGGCACTGACTACTTGTAATTAGCAAAAGGATCCATGTAAACCATGTGTTTTTTATCACATGCCTTTGACCAGAAAACTCAAAGCAGACAGCATCCAATCTGTTTGCAACGTTAGGGTTGGGAAGGAAGAGTGTTCATTTTACTTTCCCTGTTTGAAAGATGCAGTGAGATGGGCCAGAGGGGACTTAATAGAGACATGCTCAGGAGGTTAAAGGTGAAGCCAAAAGTGGACAGAGATAGCCCAATTCCAGTTGGCCCAGCCCTTGTCTTCTGTGGACCCACGTCCTCCTAACTGGGATCCAACAAAAGATCCTCCTCTCATCCCTTCCTCTCTTATACGTTTTTTTTTTTTGAGACAGAGTCTCGCGCTGTCGCCAGGTGCCAGGCTGGAGTGCAGTGGCATGATCTCGGCTCACTGCAACCTCCGGCTCCCACGTTCAAGCAATTCTCCTGCCTCAGCCTCCTGAGTAGGTGGGACTACAGGCACATGTCATCATGCCCAGCTAATTTTTATTTTTTTTAGTAGAGATGGGGTTTCATCATGTTGGCCAGGATGGTCTTGATCTCTTGACCTCATGATCCACCCACCTCGGCCTCCAAAAGTGCTGGAAGAATGGGTGATTGAGAAGAAATAGAAAAGTTAATAAATTATATTCATTAGGTTAGTAGCTCAATTTAGCTTAATTTTTATTTTTTGAGACAGAGGCTCACTCTCTTTCCCAAGCTGGAGTGCAGTGGCATGAAGATGGCTCACTGCAGCCTCAACTTCCTGGGCTCGAGTGATACTCCCACCTCAGCCTCCCAAGTAGCTGTGACTACAAGGGCGTACCACCACACCTGGCTTATTTTTATGTTTTCAGTTTTTTGTAGAGACGAGATCTCACTACGTAGCCCAGGCTGGCCTCCAACTCCTTAGCTCAAGCCATCTTCCCACTTCGGCCTCCCAAAGTACTAGGATTACAGGCATGACCCAATCAATTTATGTTTTAAAATTGTAATAGCCTGGGTGTGGTGGCTCAGGGTCATGGCAGTAATCCTAGCAACTTGGGAGGCTGAGGTGGGAGGATCGCTTGAGCCCAGGGGTTTGAGACCAGCCCGGGCAATGTAGTGAGACTTGTCTCTAAAAAAAAAAAAAAAAAAAAGTTTTAATTGATTGTGGTTCTTTGAGGGGGTATTTTGAGAAAATATGCATATAGACTTTGATCTGTGGTTTTTCTTCCATTGACCGTGGCCTGTGGTTAAATTCTGGCATAAGACGTAAGAGAGCACAGCACAATATCATGCCTGTGAGGAGTCAGGCCATGCATTAAAGGGCTGCATCTGCACTGCATGAGAAGCATCACTGTGTCTGCACTCTCCTTAATGTAGGTTTGGAGAGAGAGGATGACTGGTTGGAGTACTCTGGGCCTGGCTGATGTTATCTAAGGATAATAAAGAGTGGTCATTTATCCCAGAGAGGCAGTGCCTTCTTGTATCACTCTAGGAGCCCTGACAACCTACGGGTGATGCAAAATGAAAGAGGATATATGGTGTCACCTCTGGGTGATGCTGCGGGGGTGAGGACAGTGGAGCGTCACAAGACAAGTGGCCTTTTCAGATGATTTCCAAAGGAAGGGAGAAAAAGGAAGTAAGAGTGTGACTTCAGATAAAAGTCTACTATAAATAGACTTTAGAATATTGAGAAGAGCCCCAGCTGGGGCAGATCATGGGCCATCCATGGAGTGTTCTGCTTCTGACATTAATGCTAAGGAAACTGTTGGAGAACAGGTTCATGGCTTGCATGAGGCCACTTCAAAAGCTCAAGGCTATCTTCCATGTATGTTGCTAAACTTCTTTTTGGTGGGGTTATGTTTTCTGTCTCTACCATCTTGTGCGATAATGAAGCTACAACACCAGGGATACTGAGGAGAGCCGAGTGCCTTAGGAGGGCCTAGCGTGGAGAAGCGGTCGGGGCAGATGTCATCTGTACAGCCACAGACCCTTGTGGCCCAAGGAAAGAGCCAGTGCTGAACACTTCCTGTGCTTCCTTCATTCTAGAGTGAGTCTGTTGTAAGATGGATTTAAGAACATGTTTTAGGACAAAAAGGAAACAATTCTACATTAAATGTAGAGCCATTGAACTGTGAAAACAATGTATGTTAGAATTAAAACAAAAGTCATACTGTCCGCATTGACACCTATAGTACTTGACCTGGTTGAATCATTTTTAGGGCTCCTCCCTAGGTCAAACCATGAAAGATATAAAGTTGCTTTTCAGATGTCTCTCATATGTACACTTTGATTGTTTAGTAAATATTTCTAAGTCTCAAATGTGTGCCACGTCCTGGGCCTGGCATTGGCCATCTCAAGATTGACGTAGAACTTTTGCCAGAAGACCGTCTTGAACAAAGGCATGGGGACCCAAGACTTTTTGGGAACCATTGAGGTAAGCAGCGATGTAGAAGGAAGACTTACCCAGCAGATGGCTGAGACCTAACATTAGAACGTAGGCTAGGTCAGGTTGTGAGGGGCCCTGACTGCCCAACAATGATGACTTGAACTTTATCCTTTTGGCAGTAAGGAGCCACTGAAGGATTTTAAGCAAAGAGAATGGCATAATGCAAAATATGCCTAAAGAAAGATAGAATACGGTTCGTCTTAGAAGATGAGTCTCAGGGGGAGACTTCCTTCTTTTCCTTCTTTTCCTCTTGGTCGCCGGTCCTTTCCATGTGGTTCTGTGGAGGAGTGGGCAAGGAAGATTGAGGCAGCTTCTGAAGGGCTATGGAAGTCTCACCCAGATAAGAATGGTGGATCACTGAGATTTTTGGACAATAGTGGAACAGAGCAAAGTTGCCAAAATCTTGACAGTAGGGAGGGAGGAAGAAAGTAGCTGAGAGTTAAATTGAAAAAAAAAAAAGAAGACTAAACAAAAAAACCAACTTGTTTTCTATAAATAAAAGGGGGAACCTGAGTCACATGAGGACTGGATTGTCTTAGCTATGTACTTGGCAGTGTCACTACGCAAAGATGAGGAAGTTTGGAGGTCTCAGTGACATAAGGGAAAGTTTTATGTAGGTAAAGACTAAAAGCAGATTGGTTACCTAAAAAAATTTCCCTCCATCTAAACCTGTTTCCATAATCCCTTCCTGGCTCTCCCTGGAATAACCCTAAATTTTGTATCACCAATCATGAGCTCAAAATAGAGCTGGACGGAAAATACTTCCCTAAGATTCCTTTATACTCATAAGCGCGTTTTTGTTTTTCATTTTGTTTTGTTTTGCACTGAGGTGTATTTGGGTAAAATTGCCATGTGTGTCATGTGGAACTTGTACAGACTTCGGAGCCCAAGTCTTGTTCATATCACCTGATGCTTTCTTGGAGGACCAACTAGTTTACTGCATGTCCCAAATTGGGACAATTTGGAGAATTGTTCCAGTTCTCCAAAGAGAGGACCGATTCTAGAAGAGCTGGTAGCTGCCTAGGATGATGGGTCCACATAGGGAAAACCTTTAGGAAAAGAAGGGTGTTGGTTGCCTTAAATAGTTCATAATAGCCTTGGACCAGCAGTTCTGAAGAACAGAGGTTCTGATCCAAATCAGGCCTTGAGGTCTCATTCCCCAAGGAGTGGCAGGCGTGTGAGCCCAAGGGACAAAGCAGGAGTGGCCTAGAGGCTGGAGCTGCGTGCCGCTAGCCCCCTACGTGCCACCCTCATTTACATGGTGGCGCAGGGTGCCTTATCATTAGGAGTCTTTCAGTTGCAAGGGATTTTAAATCCAATCAAAACTAGCCTAAAGAAAAGGAAGTATAGTGGCTTATACATAATTGGAATGCGAAAAAATAAAAAAAATCAAAATAGAGTTCATATTTCAGGTATGGCTGGCATTGTGGCTTGATTTGTGCCCCCTCCAAAAGATCGGAAGTTCTAATTTCTGATACTTGCGATTGTGGCTTTATTTAGAAATAGAGTCTTTGCACAAGTAATGAAATTGAGATGAGGTCCTGCCTGACTAGGGAGGGCCATTCTTCAGTATGAATGACGTCCTAAGAAGAGAAAACACGCACTGACACAGACAACAGGGAGAACGCTACGTGAAGACAGAGGCAGGGATTGGAGTTCTGTGTCTGCAAGCCAAGCGATGCCGAGGACTGCTGGCAACCACTAGAAGCTAAGAGAAAGGCACAGAACAGATTCTGCCCGAAAGCCTTCAGAAAGTGGGCCCTGGCAACACCTTGATTTTGAACTTCTGGCCTCCTGAACTGTGAGAGAATACATTTCTGTTGTTTCTGCCACCCAGTTTGTGGTGCTCTACAGCCCTGACAGATGAATGCAGCTAGACTTAGAGGTTCATGAATGTCCCCAGGACTTGGTGGCCTTCCCTATCTCAGCTCTGCCTTCCTTTACACTGGTAACGTGTCCAGCCTCCACACGGCAGCCAGATCATAGCCAGTAACTGCAGAGTTGGACAGTTTACGTGTTTCTTATCTAAATGCTTGGTAACAGAAGTGTTTCAGATTCTTGGATTAGGGATGCTTAATCTGTATATTCTTTCAGAAGCAAGTGCAGAGGAGAAGGTTGTGTTTCTCTTCAAATATCTCAACATACATCTGATTATTCTTAAGGGACTTTGATTGGGTCACATGCCTATCAGAACCAGTCTCCATGATCGTGGGGCATCAGGCCTGAGTTAAGTTGCCTCTTCTAGAACCAGGTGTGGAGCTCTGCAGAGAGCTTGTAATGGTACGTCTTGCAGGTCCAGCAGGCCCCACGGGACGCTAATGGAAGAGAGATGATTGGCATGAACCATGAACAACATTGCCTTCAAATCTCAGTTCCAAAGGGGTTTTGTTATATTATTATGATGGTGCTTTTTTTTAAGACGGGGTTTCACCATGTTGGTCAGGCTGGTCTTGAACTCCTGACCTCAGGTGATCCACCCGCCTTGGCCTCCAAAGTGCTTGGATTACAGGCGTGAGCCACCACACCCGGCCATGATGTGCTTTAAAAAATTCAGAATGTTGTGGATATTTTGAAGACATTGTACGTGGAAAAAAACAGTTTCTCCCTAGAGCAGAGATTGGGACTTCTAGGATAACTTTACCAGAGGAGACGGAAGTGTCAGTGGTAAAGAAGTGGCAGAATGGTTGGATGATGTGGAACGCTATCATATATAACAATAATTTCTGTTACAGCATTACCAATTATAAAGCACTTTTCTGTGTTTTCTCACTTGATTCTTATAATAACCCCATGAGCAAGTGAGGGAGGTCCAGATGGCAAAATGGGGGCTCAGCGGTGAAGGGATATGTGGAAGATGACCCAGCTAACAAATGGAGAAGCTGGAATTGACTTCAGACCTTTGATTCCAAAGCCAGTGCTCTTGTAACTTTCTCACAGTTTCTAAAATTCATGCATTCATTCAGTAAATACTTTTTGAATTCTTCTTATATTCAGGGAACTATTTAGTATGCCGAATGAAACCTTGACTATAAAAAAGGAGAGAGAGAATAGTAACATCTTTAGGGCTTTCTTTGCGATCGATACGATGCTTAGGGTCTGTATACAACATCGTAAGTATCTTCTCGCCAGCTCGGTGGGATGCGAACACCCCAGATTCCAGTGGAGCCATCCAAGCCTGACAGCGGTTCAGTCAGTTGGCCAAGAGCAGAGGTAGCCATGGGAGGGCTGGGGTTTGGTTCCAGCTCAGTCCAGTGCCAACGCCTGTGCTCTTAATTATGTTGCCTCTGCTATACTCATAACTCTGTTAACAGCCATAAATCCAGCTCTGTCTGTTAGACCCAGTAAATTTCAAAGTGGAAAATCATTTTTCTAATAAAACTACGCTTAGGAAAAAAAAGATATTAATGCTCATACATTCTGCCCTCATTATAACATCAACCTCCGAGCCAAACTATTTTGCACATTATAAAGAGCTGTTTTTATGATGAATGGGAATTATATTGGCACTTTAATTGAGTTAGAAACCAAGGTACATGAGTGTTAGTGCACAAGAAATGCAATAAAAAAAAAAGCTGTTCAATGTGGTTGGAATACATCAGATTAATTTAATACCAACTTAAATCCTTGAAATCTATACCCTTAAATATGTTTTTATCAAATCGTTAGATGAATTTTTTGTACTTTTTTTTCTTTTAGGTAGGCACTTATTACATTCTTTTTCTTTTTTTGAGACAGTGTGTTGCTCTGTCGCACAGGCAGGAGTACAATGGCATGATCTCAGCTCACTGCAACCTCCACCTCCTGGGTTCAGCTGATTCTCCTGCCTCAATTTCCCAAGTAGCTAGGATTACAGATGTCCACTGCCACACCCAGCTAATATTTTGTGTTTATGGGGGAGATGGGGTTTCACCGTGTTGGCCAGGCTGGTCTTGAACTCCTGACCTCATGTGATCCACCTGCCTTGGCCTCCCAAAATGCTGGGATTACAGGCATGAGCCACCACTCCCAGCCCTGCATTCTTGACAAATCTGATGTATGATAAATTTGTATTTTGATTTTGTGATCAAAACTCATTTTTTGCTATAAAACTCTCACCCCCTTAGATTCCAATATGGTAATGTAGGAGTTTGGCATATGTTTGGATAAAATTATGTAAACTTAAAAACAAAAAAAAAACAACACTTTCCATAGTAGGATTTTTAAAATATTAGTTCAGTTTCATCCATAATTAATGATTTATTTTATTTATTTTGTTTCAGTTCAAATTTGTTCATCATTAAAAAAAACTGACTTCATTCACGTGCCCATAAAATTAGTACTTGTGTTTGCTTGATTTAGCATTCTGCAAATGAAAGAGAGTTTATTTTAATTTAGGGCTTGTGGTTTCCTGAAGGTCAGCTCTCCATTTGAGAGAAAGAATATGGTATTTAAATGATTTAGTCAAATGGGAGGCCTGACACCAGTCACAGTCCCTAGGCATTCTGAAAATGAGATGCCCCACGTTTGCACTTTTCCAGCTCAACCAAAAATGATAGAGTTGTCACCATGAAAGTTAATGCACAACATGTGGATTTTTAAAACATGATTGGGATGAGTGTTTTGAGTAATTAATTTGCTGAAATTGTGTTGTGCTTTAGCACACTGTACTACAATATTAGCTTTGTGAAGGGTGCATTAAATAGTTCCTGTCAATTACGGTTGGCTGTGAATGAATCTGAGGGTTCCTTTTGTTATAAATTACTATTTCCTAAAATGCTTTTGCAGAGAAGCAATGGAACACTTTTAGATTTGGAATGTTTAAAGAGCTGTTCTTGCCAGTGGTTGATTTTGAGCCAGCTCCAATGTTTATGAGAACTCATAAAACAAAGCAAAGTGAGGATGGCCCATTTGCTGTTACTCCATTTTCCTCCCACTGAAATTTCTCCTTCAGTTTTTGGTGGTGCCTCTGACACAGTTAGCTCATCCGATAAAGCCTGCTGATAGCTAATTTGAGCTTCTGCATACAGTCCCTTGATCCTGCTAGGGCCCCACCCCCATTCTGAGTTTGCAACATTAACATAAAAACTACCAGCAGTTTTGCAGCTGTGGACAAACCCCAAATTCCAGAGATGGGGGTCACAAGAGAAAGTTTAGCTGAAAATGTATACACCTAAAGCTGGAAGTTAGAGGGAGGGTCGTGAAATATTTCCAGGTGCAGTGTCTGAATTTACAGAGAATTCTTTTTGCTCTAGTTAGTTATTATGCAAACAGTACTGTTGGTTAGTTTGGCAGGAGTTCCTAGGTTTTGCCAGTAGTTCTCTGGGTCATTTGGAAGATGACCCCATGAGAGTTGAGATATTTTGCCATGATCCCACTGATGGCCATGAGGTTTCAGCCAATCAGAATTCTGCAGGTTGCTTTGGGGTTCTTTGTTTCACATCCTCCCCCCCCCCCCCCCCCCCGGTTCTTCTGTTTGTCCTTAGGAGCTCACCCTGCCTTTGTTTTGCCATTTAAAAGTAACTAGCGGCCCACTGAAGGTTTTGCCAGAGGCCCATGGAAATCTAACCATCAAATAAACTACATTTTACTGGTCTTGCTGCTGATTTATAAGATGAATTCTCTGCAAACAGGCAGAAGTTACTTCCAGCCAGTTTTGATCACCAGCACCTTTTTGCTTCAACAATCTGCAGCAGCTAACACAATAATGGGGCCATCTTTATGTAAATAGACACAATAGTTTATATTTCTGCCAGCTCCAGAGGGATTCACGGTTTTGATCTTGACTTTCAGATGGGCCTTTCTGAGCTGGGGGAGGGAGAGGTTGCTGGATGGGAGAGGAGCTCCCCAGGAGAAAACCATGGGTGGATAATCTCAAAATGGTTGTTGCAGCTACGCTCGCATTTGGAGGTTAATTTAGAAAAGAAAAGCAAGATTGGACATCAGAGTGAGGACTGTAGAGACTGGGCTGAGCTATTTATTTCACAGTGGCCTTTCCGGCCATCCTAGGCACCATTGGCCCAGGATGGGCCTTGGTCTCCGGTCTGTTGACAGCCCTGCCTGGAGGAAGAAGCACCTCTGCCAGGCAGTAGGGGTGAGAGGGGAGCGGTGTGAGCCCACGACGAGGCTGCAGCTGATGGTTTACTTAGGCTTGAAAAGGGAAACTGGTGCTGAATGAGACGTGTTCTGGAATCAGTGAGACACTGTTAGTTTCCTCTAAATTTCCTTGGCCCCACCGGTTTTCTTTTTTCCTTTATTTTGGGGCCCAAAGGCCCCCAGTCTTTTTGCTTCCTCACATAGAATCTTGATTATTTAGGAAGGAATCTTTCCACACAAAAAGGACCATCAAAAAATGGGATTTATGTCCACAGACTTGGCCTGAGAAGAGCCATTCGTCTCAGCTCAGGGCTAGGAGGGAGCTGAGCAAGTTTCCTTGCAGGAGCGATCAGTCTGCCACCAGATGTCTCTGTAGCCCACTCTACAGGAATGCTAACGAGCACCAGGGCTGGGGCCCGAGCTTCCCAGTGACCTTGTGGTATATCCCCTGAATTAATACATGAAGCTGAAATGAGCCTCTCATGTGCTTGTGTGTGTGTGCGTGCACAAGTGCACACATGCCTGTGTGTATGTATTTTCTTTCCCAAGTTGCTTCACAAGATTATCCCCCTAACTCCTTGGTAATCTATTTCCCTGCACTTAAGTCCCTTCCTAAAAGTCAGAGAAGAGTGGTAGGGTGCTCCTGGAATGGGAGATTTGTCATTGATAGGTGCAAGCAAAGATAGTGGCGGAGGGGCTGATAATCTCTGTCCCCTTCCCTCAGGTGGCTCTTGAGTGCAGTTATCATGGTAGGGACAGGTAAGGAATGTCATTTAATCCTGGGCTCCCCGCTGGTCCTCAGCCAACCAGCAAAGGGAAACTCAGGTGCTGCTGGGGATGTCAATGTCGAAGGGCTGCCCAGGAAGGCTGAAAACAAGGATTTGCTTTACTGCACGTGTAAATTCATTTTAGAAGCTTTAAAGTATTTCAGTGGAGGAGCAACTGGCAAGTGAATGAGGCAAATTATAAATATGTCTAGGAAAGAGAGAATTAATGGTGAATGTGGTATGAGCCTAATCTCTGCAGTGAATGCTGAAGATACTCCACCAGTTTGATCACAAAGAGTTCACAAGAAAGCAAGCCTGGCTTATGCCTCTAATCCCAGAACTTTGGGAGGCCGAGGCGGGCGGATCGCTTGAGCCCAAGAGTTGGAGACCAGCCTGGGCAACAGAGCAAGACATTGCCTCTAAAAAGAAACAAACAAACACAGAAATTAGTCAGGCATGGTGGTGCATGCCTATAATCCTAGCTGCTAGAGAGGCTGAGGTGGGAGTACCAGAAGGTTGCCTCAGGAGGCCAAGGGTGCAATGAGCCGTGATCACACCCCTGCACTCCAGCCTGGGTGATAGAGCAAGACCCTGTCTCAAAAAAGGAAAAAAGAAAGCCAGCCAGATAAAATGTTTGGCTAAATTGGGTATCTACCAAGTCCGGCCGGTCTGTCCTGGGTATAGTGAAGTCAGCTGTTCCTGCACTTCCATGTGAGTTTGAAATGATCAACAAATGATCCGACACGTACAATCTCTGTGTTGCATGCTCTGTAAAGCATGATCGCAGCTGGCTGACTGCCCTAGTACAACGAAAAGGTGTGGCACATCCAGCAGCGCCAGGTATGGCCACACAGATCCACAGCCCCTGAGGAACAAGATGACTGTTTGCAGGAGGCGTTGCTCATCTGCATATCTGATTTTAGTTGAATCCTCTGGCAAGGATCATAACAGATTCAGGAATTTTTCCAAATAAAAGGCTGAGATACAAAAATAGGAATCATTTAGTGGGTGAGTTGGCATCTGAAGAAAACAAGAGAAGATTTAATACAGAACGATCCTGCCTATACATGCATACATGGACAGAAAATGCAATCCAGCAAGATTCACGCACAGCATGTCACTGTCCTCAGCAGTGACGCTCTCCCTTATACAGGGTGGAAATTGGGATACTTATGGTAGAATCATGAAATGCAGTCCTGATGTTATTCCGAAGATGTAGCCTTAGGAATTTTCACAGATCTCTACTCCCCCAGAGGTCACACGCACACAAAAGCATAATGTCTTGTTTTACACACATAAGTTGAGGCTGGATCTTATGAAAACAAAATGGAAACACTGGGTTCGAGTTGCAGTGCTTGCAGTGGACCATGATGCGCTATGATTCCTTCTTCACAGCTATCAGAGGGTGGTGAAGAGAGGATGGAGACTCCTCAGGAAAACCTGCGCTATCATCAGAAGACGCAAAATGGTTCTTTCGAGGCCCCCGGTGGCAGGCTGTATTCCCTGAAGATCCGGAACACTACCAGCTGCAGTTCGGGCACGTACAGGTGCACTCTGCAGGAGCCAGATGGGCAGAGGAACCTAAGTGGCAAAGTGATCTTGAGAGTGACAGGTGAGGTGACCCACTGCACTCGCCTTCTTCTTGCACAATGCATGCGCGCTTGCTTCAGGGCCTAAAGTCGATCCTGTCTTTCGGAGTCTAGCTCCAGAGCTTTGGATCACATCTGTGGCTGGAGGTGGGAATCCGCTGCAAGCATGTCACCATTTTCCCTTCACGTGGCTTAAATGATGCCTTTTGTTTGACTTTTGCCCAGCACTTGTTGGGCCGAGGCTGGAAGTGATAAAAATGTGGTCATAGAGCCCAGGTTTCCGTACAGTAGTTAATTTCTCCTGCTGTCGGGTATCTGAAAGGACTCAGACTTAGGGTAATATTATTACACCTGCAAGAGTACGGTCCCTGTTTAAGGGGCACTGTGTACTTTTGCTTAGTGTTGTATGTGCACACCTCCCTTAGGCCCTCCTGGATCTCCAGCCCTTCATCCTGCTTTCTTTGTTTCCTGAGACTTAGTACAATTAGCATGTTACGTATGGATTGATTTACTGTCTGTCTCCCCAAGACAGCAAGAACCTCTTTGTTTTCTTTTCTGATGTGTCTGGGCACATAGTAGGCTCTCAATGAATATTCACATGAACGAGAGGAACCTTGCAGGGGAGAGTGGAGAGGGAAGGCATGTCCTGTGGGGAGTGGAGAGGCAATGAAGAGAACCGTGGATTTTCTCTCTTTTTCCTCTTCCAAGGCGATATTGCCTAACAACTTCAGGGGTCAGAGTCCGCAGTCGCTTACATCTGGCTCAGATATTAAGTCTGCATCTTATTAGTGTGTGACCTTGAGCAAATCCCTGATTGACCCTAAGCCTCAGTTCTCTAATCTCTAGAATGGAAGTAACAGCTACAACATAGGCTTGTAGTGAAGGTGAAACGAGAAATTGCGTTAACAGGCCGAGTGCAGTGCCCAGGACAGACGGAATGATCAGTGTGTGTTAGAGACCATGAGGACAATGGCTCTCATTATCCACAGCTGTGGCGATCCAGCCCTGGGCTGTTGACAAAATGTTGAATCCACTTTCAGGGGTCGACAGCTCTCTGGAGATACAGCCATTGGCTCCATTGGTCAGAATCCCCTCCGCTCTCTTGCATTCCACCTGCTCCTGCCGGGGGCGTCGAGCAGGTTCTGTTTGCACGCACACTGTAGCCAAAGCTCAGCTTGCTTCCCCAAACAGCACACTGGGTGTTGCACGTGAGTGGGGAGAGGCACCTCCCTTCACGCCTGTTCCTGGACATCGGCCTCGCTGCTCTTGCCCTCCCTGAGTGTGTCACCACAGCCTTGAACAAACCCTAGGGTCTGTTCTCCCGCCCACTCATGCTGGCAGCCCTGCCGAAAGAGCTCAAACGATTCTACAAAAATCTGTCCATGTGTTTGGCCATCACAGGGCAGTTCACCTGCTTCCTTTCATGGTCCCCGAGTCCTCATGAGCTGAGGACACAGCACGCTCTACCAAACACTGATGAAGTTAAGAAAATCTGTGGATTAATAAGTGGCGGTTTATCAGGTGGAAGGATAAAGTAAGCCAGGAAAGGCCTGACATCCGAAGCGGAGGCAGACAGACACAGGATAAGCCTGGACCAGACACCTGGCTCAGCCGCCTTGGTCCTTGGTCCTTGACCCTCTCTGAGCCTCGGCTCTTTCAGCTGTAAAATGGGACTGCTCAGGCCTGCTCTGAAGATTCAGGGAGATGCTGTATGCAGGCCCTGCTGCACGCAGCTGGACACAGAGCAACGGTGCACACTGGCTGCTGCTGCTGTCACTGTCACTGTCATTCATCCTGATGGGAAGAAGAGACGAGCAGGACTCCAGGACGAAGGAACAAAGCATTCTTAGCTATTTTTCATGGTAGAAAATCCTGTTAAAATGGCTTCACTTGTCACTTACTTTTTTAAAGGATGCCCTGCGCAGCGTAAAGAAGAGACTTTTAAGAAATACAGAGCGGAGATTGTCCTGCTGCTGGCTCTGGTTGTTTTCTACTTAACACTCATCATTTTCACTTGTGTAAGTATCTTTTTAAAACATCTCTTCTGTTATTAAAAGATTACCCAGGGCACCAATCCAAATATCTTTTGCAGATAGCATGAATCATTTAATAATGGCGAGAGAGATTATTCTTTGAAACTTGGACTCTTTTTGAGGCCCCTAGACTGGGAGAATCATTACACGAAGCTCCCTGAAATGTTTCCAGCTTTTGTCTAGTGGCCACATGTAGAGCATTGTGGGAAAAAAAAAAAAGTACGATATGGGACGGACGTTTGGGAAATGGCAAGGGATTCTATGAAAGATGGACCAGAGGCCCTGTCGGCACAGTGTAGAAATTGCAGGGCTGAGGGTCCCCCGTCTGAGAACAGAGGCCTCGTTCTTCCTGTGGGTAAGGGAGTGAGCCCCACTGCCCCAGGGATGCCAGGGGATAAATCAGCCTCCTTTGGCTGCCTTCAAACTATTTTCTCATGGGGGTTCCCCCGTTATATTTTTGGTATTTCCGCCCATGCCTTAAGAATCAATCCCAAGAAGCCAGAGCAGTGGGGCACCAAGGGAGGCTCCCAGGGTGGCTGGCCGGTGCTCAGGTGTCCTAGGCATGCCCGTGAGCTGTTGGTTGCAGGTTCCAGCTAAAAGCCCTCAGAGATTCTTTCTGCATGGCTGCTCACCTGTGTTGACTGTGGTTGTGGGAAAGTAGGGCCACATGTGTGTCTGACCCTCTAGGAAGCGATCTGCCCCCTTTGTCTCCATTTACCGGGCAGGGTGAGCTACCTAGCGGCCAGGACGGAATTTACCCACGAGCTACCCCAGGACTGGTTCTTGCTACTCACTGTGTCCCTCTATTCACTTACTTGCCTCTCTGGCTGTGCACCTGTCTTTCTGCTTTCTATTTTAGACATTGGTCAATCAAAGACTCCAGTGAGCACCTACTATGTTCAAGGCATTATGCTAGGCACTGTATGAGGCATAAAAAGGTGTAACACATTACTCCTGCCCTCAAAGAGCTTACAGTTCAGATGTTAGTGTTATTTACATATAAGAAGATAATTAGAGTTACCAGGCAGTATATTTTAAAAATGAGTGACTTTAGTTTCTTGTTGGCAAATGCCTTCTTCTGTGGGCATTGATTTTCCATTCAGAGACCTAACAGAAGGGGCTTGAAATGGTCACAATCAGCGAATCTCCTGGTACAAGTTTGGAGATGCCAGTGAAATGGTTGGTACAAATCCCTAGTAGTGGGAGTGAGGCGGTGAGCTATGAGAGCTTCCAGAATGGGTTGTCTAGCCAGCTGTTACTGAACAGAGTTTAAATGGAGGTGACAACTGCTGAATTTTTCCAGTTATTCACTTCCTTGTATTTCATTTCTTTTCAGAAGTTTGCACGACTACAGAGTATCTTCCCAGATATTTCTAAAGCTGGCATGGAGCGAGCTTTTCTCCCAGTTACTTCCCCAAGTAAGCATGTGGGGCCAGTGACTCTTCACAAGACAGAACTGGTATGAGCAGGATTTCTGCAGGTTCTTCTTCCTGAAGCTGAGGCTCAGGAGTGTGCCCGTCTGTCACACTGGAGGAGAGGAGAATGAGCCCTGCGCTAGAGATGGCATCCCCCCGTGAGGTCCTTCACCTGGACGAAAACATCTAGAAGTGGATCCCGCCCCATTTGCTGTGAGCAGCCTTTGAAAACCATCATATGACCACATAGCATGGGGCCACTGCTGCTTCTCCACGGCCAGCGTTTCAGCGATGTGTGCAGCTATCTGATCAACCTCCTGGACACTTGTTCAGTTATGTAAAAGCTATGGTGAAATGCAACTGGAAAAGGGTCTTGGGAACTATGAATGCCCCTAGCTGGCCCGCGACAGACTCCTGAGGACAGCTGTCCTCTTCTGTATCTAAGGGACATCTCTTTGAATTTGCCGTGTTTTGTTGTACCAGCCCAGATGTTTTACCTCTGGGAGGAATTGACGGATCAAGCTGTGAGACAGTGGGAAATATTTAGCAAATAATTTCCTGGTGTGAAGGTCCTGCTATTACTAAGGAGTAATCTGTGTACAAAGAAATAACAGGTCGATGAACTATTCCCCAGCAGGGTCTTTTCATCAGGGAAAGACTTCCATAAAGAAGCAATAAAGAAGAGTGCCACGTTTATTTTTGTATCTATATGTACTTTTCAAGAGGGGTGTGTGTTTTTCCGCTTTTGAAATCTGTATCTGTAGTTAGATAGCATTGTGAACTGACAAGCAGCCTGGATATAGAGAAGGAGAAAAGTCGGAGAGGATGACAGGAGAGACAGCTATTTAGTGACCGGCCGGAAATGTGGGGCTCACGGTGCAGTCTGGGTGCTCGTCCCATTGTCCATCGTCCCACTATCTGGCTGCATGATCTGGAGCAAGTTCCTGATGGTTTCTGCTTTCTCCATTGTAAACCACAAGGCTGTTGCATGGGCTGATGAAGATACTATATGTGAAAATTCTTTGAAAACGTATAAAGCGCTATACAAATTTGAAACTCCATTGAGTCATTATCCTTGCCATGATGGTGGTGTTCTGGGGATGAGAAGGTGCTCATTTCTCATGTTTTCCATTGTCTGAAACAAAGAAGGTTACCACAAAGCCTTTCCTAGAGCCTTCTGCAATAATTCCTTCGGGGACGTGGGGAGGCCAGGCCCATGGTCTGTTCTTCAAGCATTTGCTTAACACACTGCAGGATACGGACACGTGGGAGCCACTGGCAGAAGGGACTTCCCGAAGTGTTGCGTGGATGTTTTAGCCATTGTTGGGTTTCTCTCTTATCAAACATGGGCCCTTCCCTTCTTGGTTTCCAAAGGCATCTTACTGCTTGAGTTATGTGTTCCACTGTCCCCTCTAATATTAGGGAGTAAACTGGATACCAGGCTGACTTAGTGTTTTTGTCTCCGTTGTGGCTTTCATGTTATTATATGTATGCAGGTGAAGAAGGGGTGTTTTTCTGTTTTATATTCAGCTCATAAGACTTTGGGATAGGAAAAATGACTAATCGCTACTAGGCTTAATACCTGGGTGATGACATCATCTGTACAACGAACCCCCATGACATAAGTTTACCTATGTAACAAACCTGCACTTGTACCCATGAACTTAAAATAAAAGTTAAAAATAAAAAACACTTACAAGTACAAATGAAAAAGTCCCGACTTTGGGATGAGTACTATGATGTCTATAAACCAGTTTGAGAATCAGAATCCAAAATAAGAGCTGAAAGATTGGCAGAGCCCTTCTCGGAGGGAGGGAACCGCTGGCAGACAGATCTTTGTAAGCAGCTCCCTCCTTCCCAGAGATGCTTCTGCTTCCATCCTGGGGTCGCGTTGCTACCCAGTATGGCTCATATTCACATGCACAGCCACAGGTGGGAGGGATGTGGGGTGGGGTTTCTGCTTCAGAAAGATGTGTAACGTCAGGGGCTTTGTGCCTGGGATTCATGGGGTTTCACTCGAGATTCTCAAATAGGTCCCTTCTCCCCAAAATGTTAAGAAAATCTGGTCTAAGTAGTTGTAATAGTTATAAAAGCATCCTAGGTGAATGGCTCTTTACAAAGATGAACACACATAAAATTCCTCTAAAAGCTGTGGATTCACTTTCAGTGGAATCAAGTCTATTCTCAAATGCTTTACCAAAGTGTCAGGACATAGTAACTAACAGTTCACAGAGCTCCCAGTCAGCTGAGTTTGTAGCCAGCTTCAAGATCTGGAAGTTGTATTTCCTTGGGCAGAGGACTTTCCCCTCTAAGCCTTAGCTGGCAGATCTTTAGAATAAGAATAGTATCTGCCTGATAGGTTTATTGTGAGGATTAAATAAGACAATATAGAGAAGCACTAAGCCTAGTGTCTAGCAAAAGTTAAGTCTTTGATTGATATTAGAACAAGAAAGGAGAAAAAGGTAGCAGAGAAGGCATCAGTAACCATAAATCTTGGACAAAGTGGTTTTGTTAAAAGGAATGAATTGACTTGGTGAAGGAGTCATGTTGCTTTCAGAGGATTAATACCCAGTGTACTAAATGCTCTATGGCCATTAGAATTACAGTGCAGGACAGACCAGGGAGGAGGGCTGCCCTTTGTCAATTTGGACTGAATTAAGCTGGAAACATGATGGAAATTTGAGAGCAGGTAGAATCTACATTTCACACCTAGTCTTTGGTATAAGACAAAGTTTGTGTGTGTGTGCATGCGTGTGTGTGTGTGTGTGTGTGTGTGTGTGTGAGAGAGAGAGAGAGAGAGACAGAGAGAGAGAGAGAGAAGGGGATGTAGAAGGGAAGGGAGGACAGAATTTAGCAAGGAAAGTGAATTGCTTTCCCACTGCGTCAATTGAGGCCTATGAAGATATTTCAGAGGAAGGCAGATGGTCATGGACCATACTTATTCTTCATCTCCACTGCCAGGGAAAACTTTGTATTCAAGGCTGTCCTTTGCCTGTGAAATTAAATCTACAGTTATAATAATTCACCTTGGGATGTCCCAGGACACAAATATAAATATGAATATCAGCTCCACATTCTTCCAAAAGAAAGCCTGTGGTTTTTTCATATTTATAATAATACTTAGGAGGCTTCCTCTTAGAAAATACTGAGCCACACTCATGGAATTCAACAGAGCCCGATTATTTGCTGGGTTGCCAGGGAAGAGATACAACAGCGACTCTGGACACAGAGACAGCAAAGCGAGGCCATGTGTTCGACCTAACAGCACAGTGAGAGTCAAGAGGGTCTTGGAATAATTCAATCTGGCTTCCAGCTCTTTCCTCACTGGCAACTCTGTTTGGTGGCGTTAACTGGATCCTTGTTTAATACCTCAGCTTTCCTATGTAAAAATAGCCGAAGGCTTAAAAATCTTAGGATATGAGCCATGTGCTTAATTCACCAGCTATTGTCCCC
The DNA here is from genome assembly GCF_001604975.1 of Cebus imitator. Classification (NCBI taxonomy): domain Eukaryota; kingdom Metazoa; phylum Chordata; class Mammalia; order Primates; family Cebidae; genus Cebus; species Cebus imitator. The sequence goes on from NW_016107336.1 coordinate 1,166,145, forward strand.
CATAGTTATGTAGCTGATCGTCTGCAGAGGCGGGTGTGATCTAACTGGTTGCTTAAATGCAGTCAGTCAGTTATTTGATCACAGTCTACTATTGTTATTTATTGTCTTCTCAAGACTAGATGTGTAGTTTTTAATTTTCACCTTTAAAGTACATTTGAAATACGTAAGGAATTAAGATTGTATCACCTGCCATTCTGTGTGTGTGTGTGTGTGTGTTTGTGTGTGTGTGTTGAATGGGTGAAATCAAACATAAATTATGCTGGCTGTTTGCTCTGGACACAATACTGTTGTAGGCACTGTGCAGTACTTAACCTAGTGGGACACATTCTTTCAGGGAGCTTACGATCAACTGGAAGGAGAAGTGCGCTCAGAGCTGTATGCATGGTTACTTGTTTACTAAATATGCAATATATGAAATATGAAGATTACTGGGAACACAGAGAAAGAACTGTGGCAATGTCCAGATTCTTCTGGGAGCACCTCGGGAGGCCTTGCAGAGCTGATTCCTTGTGAGCTTGGACTTGATTTTGAAGGGCAATGATGGAAAGAGTGGTGAGAATGGCGAGGGCACAGTCTCTAAGGCAGGAAAGGAGAGAGCAGGCTGAACAGAGGTTTGTATGGGAATTTAGGTGGGCATGGGGCAGCTTCCGCCCAGGTGGAGGAGGGAGGGGGTGGTAATGAAGGATGGGTAAGTTATTGTAGAGTTTGTACAGTGGAAGTGTCAAAGGATTCTGATTTGGGGCACCATGTTTTCAGATCCAATTTTAGGATAATAAGCAGGAAAATAAAGTAAAGGATAAAAGAGCTGGAAGAGATGGGAGGCAGGAGGACCGCATAGGGGACTCAGGGGGGAACCCTGAAGAAGTACTGCATCAATGGAAGAGAACAGGAGGGCTGGAGAGGACGGCTGGACCCCAGCTGGCTCCTGCGCCTGCCTGTTCAATTGTCAGCCCTGGGTTTTCTTATGAGCCTAGCTGCTGCTTATATGTTTTTGTTATTTTTTAAAACAGCTATATTTTGCTTTTTAAAAATAACAGAATGCAAAAACAAACAAACAAAAAACAAAAAAACCTATCCCTCCCATCCTTATCTCTACCTAAGAGGCAGAACTCAATCACTGCAGACCATGCAAAATGTCCCCCATGATTCACAGTCATTCCTGTCGCTAATAAGACACTACTGCGGCAGCAGCCATAGGCTTCACGTGTTATCCTTCTTCACTTCCCCTTCAGTCTCTCCTGGAAGAATATTCCTGGTTTTTCCCTTAAATAATTTGCGTTTCTGTCCTGGAAGAATATTCCTGTTTTCCTCGTATATAATTTAATATTCTATTTAATCGGTGATTGGTTGACTTGGGAAACTCGGTGTGCATCATCTGAGCTCTTCTGGTTTATTTCTTCCTGTGTTAATAACCATGTAACTAACGCTGGATCCCTGCATTGATTTTCTGCCTTTAGACTTTTGTCCAACGAATTACATGTCATATAATTGCTCCTCAGCAAATTTTTTTTTTTTTTTTTGAGACGGAATCTCACTCTGTCTCCCAGGCTGGAGTGCAGTGGTGCGATCTCAGCTCACTGCAACCTCCGCCTCCTGGATTCAAGCCACTTTTCTGCCTCGGCCTCCAAAGTAGCTGGGACTATAGGCATGCGCCACCATGCCTGGCTAACTTTTGTATTTTTAGTAGAGACAGAGTTTCACCATATTGGCCAGGCTGGTCTTGAACTCCTGACCTTGTGATCCACCCACCTCGGCCTCCCAGAGTGCCGGGGGTTACAGGTGTGAGCCACCACGTCTGGCCTGAGCAATTTTTAAAAATAAAATCTTTCAGCAGTTGACTGACTAACAGACATTGCTAATAAAGCAAAATGATCAACTAAAAGATACCTTCAAGGGAATGTGATGGGTTGTGCCTGAGTGACAAGAGAGGGGTGTGAATATGCCTTACAGGAAAGGAAAATCGTGCCTTATCACATTGTTTATTGCCCCCAGAGCTTGATAAATCACACATGAGACCCACTCTGTCCTTCAGAGACAAGACATTTCACTTGCAGACATATCTTTCTTCTTTTCCACTTTTTTATTTCCTTCTCCCCATGGGATCCCAGGCAGCGCACACTGAAGTAACAAAGGACTATCAGGAAAACATCATCTAGGTGGGGTGTATTTGTTTCCATCATTCCTGAGAAGTTCGGGTGAAGGAAGGAGGCAGAACGTGGGCACTGGAAGCAAATCTTCTATTCTTTCCTTCTTTCAATGCATGAACACGTACAGTATCCCTCTGGGCAAGGGAGAGAGACCTCACTTAGTGGTTCATTTAGATTCTGCATGAGAAGGAGATATTGTTTTATTCTTCATTATAAGAGGAGCTATTTCTTCAAATTGACCATTTCCCCGCCTCACTCTTTACAAAAGTAACCTGTTTACAATCTACTCTTGTAGATTACAGTACTTAGTAGAGACAAGTAGGGAGAAATTCAGAGATTGAAAAGCTTTGCGACATCCCACAGAGTTGGAATGCTTTTTTCAAAGGGGAAAAAATCTGCAAATGTGTATGTACTTGCCTATGTACCCAAAAGAGCCAGCTGGACGGCCCATAAACGGCTCCCATTCAGGAACAACAAAAGCCCATGTCAGAAGTCAAGGGACAGGAGGCTGAGAACTAATAATAATTTTGCACTTACGCAGCAGTTTTCATCTGAAGACCTTGGAGTGCTTTATAAACATTAATTAAATCGCCCAACAGCCCCGTGAGATGGCGGTGTATCACTGTTTTCAATGTGCAGGGGATATGGGGAGGAGAAATGGATGCATGGAGTGAAGTTGGAACCAGGCCATGCTACAATGCATGTGGGTTGCAAACTCAGAAAAGGCAGCGGGAACGTCTCCCTTGTGAATCTAGGGCTGTGGTCAGGTGTACGCGGTCCCTGCTGGGCCAAAGAGACGGTCTGGTGACTCCTTCCGCAGCAGGACCCACCTTATTCATGTAGCGAGCCGGCCACCCGCACCTGGGCTTGAAGGATGCCGGCACAATCTCCCCCACGGGCTCATCACCACATGTCAGATTGCCACCATTGCTGACTCATTCCTTTAGTGAGACTTGTGATGGCCAATCGGCTTCACCGCAGGTGTCACCTCTGATTGCTGGTAGGTACAGCCAGGCCGGCTGCCTGGAGGATCACTGTGTCTAGCGTGTCCGGCAGAATAGGCCATGATTGATTAGTGATGCCTGGGAAAAGGTGGTCACTGTAGATTAAATTGTGTCTTGAGAAAAGATATGTGGAAGTCCTAATCCCTGGTACCTGTGACTGTGATCTCATTTGGAAACAAGGCCTTTGCGAACGTGGTCAAGTTAGGATGACATCATTCTGGATTGGGATGGGCGTCCTTATAACAAGAGTGAAATATGGAGACAGACACACAGAGAAGAGAAGGCCTTGTGGAGGCGGAGGCCGAGATTGGAATGATACATCTACAAGCCAAGAAATGTCAAGGACTGCTGGCAACCACTAGAAGCTAAGAGAGGGGCCTGGAACAGATTCAGAGGGAGCATGGCCTTTGCTGCTGACCCTTTGATTTCCAACTTCTGGCCTCCAGCACTAAAGGAGAATACATTCCTGTTGTTCTAAGTCACCCAGTTTCAGGTACTTTGTCATGAAACAAATGTCACAGCCCTAGAAACTAATGTTATGATTTGAATATTGGAAATCATTCAAATGCAGGACTGTTCAAATGATTATTCATTTAAAAACACATCCTACCATTGTGATAACTGAAGGAAGGTTTCCTGGAAGGATTGGGCTGTGACTGTGGTGTGCTCCAGCTGGAGATGAGGTCAGAGTGCAATGGTGGTGACAGGGACATGCCAGCAGTCCTCTAGCATGGCAGGTGGTGATGGTTCTCAGACACTTAGATGTTTTGGCAGGTCAATCCTGTCTTAGCATGTTGAATTGTACTTGTGCAAATGCATTTAACACATTCCATTTCTTAATCCCTACAATAAATCAGAAAATCAAAGAATGCACCCAGAAGCCAATGGTGCTAGATCAAGTGTAGCAAAAGGAAAAAAAAATACTATAGACATTAAGACCCAAAGTCTGGAAATACCATTCATCTGGCATGGGTGAGGCTGCAGACATTCATGGCAAGAGAGTATATGTGGTATTCATCTTTAGTCTTATCCCTTTCAGGATCCTTTTTAAAAAATGCAAACAGTCCCCAGAGGGTACAACACATAAAATGATAGAATGATGACTTACATACTGGTGTGAAAAAAAAAAAAAGTCTTTGGAGTCACTCAATGTGAATTAGAAACGAGGTGACTCAATTTACTCATCTGGTAAATGGGTATGATATTCTCATAGATTTGTTGTGAGAACTAAATGCATTGCTATATGTGTGACGGTGTGGGGTACAGTATGTGTTAAATTATCAGTAGCATTTGCTTCCGCTCAATAAGTAGTTTTCTTCTTTTGGAGAGTGGCAGCTGATGATACAGGCACGGCAAGCTGGCGTAGGGCCAGAAGGTGAGGCTGGGGGAGATGGCGCCATTGAAGGAGGCTGCACAACTGAGGCTGCCATTTGACTGTGGCTTGGGGAGAAGTTGCTTCCTACCCTGCGTGGCTTTAGTTAGCCCCTCCCAGCGTCTCCCTGGGAAGACTCTCCTTGTCTAGGGTCACCGCCTCCCTCCCGCCAGAGCTCGCGGCTGCAGTAGCAGCCTCTCCACAGTGGGCCAACAGTGGGCAGTGGGGCTTCTTCCTTCTCTCCCTCTTCTCTCCGAGGCAGGGTTCATCTCGGGGGGAACCAGAGGTGGGGAGCAACAGGGAGGCAGCTCAAGCTGTGGATGGATCCTCTTCACAGGCCAGAGCCACTCAGGACAAAAAAAGGAAGAAATCGCTCTGCTCAGACTGGGCCAAACAAAGCCTCAGCTGAACCCAAGGGAGGCGAAACCAGCAACCTTACTTTCTTTCAAAGTGATTTGTGGGCTGTGCACAGTGGCTCAGTCTTGTAATCCCAGCACTTTGGGAGGCCGAGGTGGGAGGATCACTTGAGGCCCGGAGTTCAAGACCAGCCTGGGCAATATGGCGAGATGCCATCTCTACAAATAATAATAAAAAAAATTAGCTAGGTGTGGTGGTGCACATCGGTAGCCCCAGCTACTTGGGAGGCTGAGGCAGGAAGATCCCTTGAGCCTGGGAGGTTGGGGCTACAGGGAGCCCCAACAGTAACAATCATAGTGAACTATGATCATACCACTGCACTCCAGCTGAGTGACAGAGCGAGAACACTGTCTAAAAAAAAGTGACCTCTGAACCCCCATTATATTTTTCAACCCGAATTTACCCGGACAGAAATGATCTTTGCCAACTAACTCATTATGTTTTCATTTATTAAAACAAATCCTAGCTTTGCGCAGCGGCAGTGTAGCCAATGAGGTTTATCCGAGGCGCAATTATTGCTAATTGAAAACCTTTTCCCAATACCCTGCCATGACGACTTGAAATATAGTCAGCATTGGCAATTTTTGACAGACTCTACGGAGACTGAATAAAAAGAAAAAGAAAAAGAAAATGAGACAAATCTTAACAAGTTTTGAGTATAACTTTATTTCTCCAGGCCCTTCATGACCAAGGACATGAGTAACAACCCGGATAAAAATAAAACTACCCTTCACGCCGCATTTACTCACCAAACAGAGCTGGTACCCTGCGGCACAGGCCCCCTTCCCCTGGGCCGCAGTGGCTCCCCATGGCCCTTGGCCGCGGTGGGTGAGGTCTTCCTGGACCGGCCACTGCTGCTCTCTGTGCTGCCACCTGGTGGACCGACTCCGCAACTGCTTCCCCCACTCCTGCTCAGGCTGCAAGAGGCTGAATTGCTGCTCTCAAGGCTGCAGCCGCTGGACCCCTGGGAGGCGGAAAGGCCTCTCTTGTCAATAGAACCTCCCTACATAATAAGCTAGCTTCTTGTTGTTGCTTTCAGTTCCTGGAATTGGGACGTTTTCCACCACCCCAGTGCCCCCTTCGAAAACATCTTGCCCCCAACATTAGCCAAAAACCACAGCAGAGTCCAGACACAGCGGTTGTCACTGCAGGAAGATGCCCTGCCCACATGGGACTTTGCAGGTTGTGCAGCCTTTCTCTGTCATTTTTGTGACTCTTCAGCCCGGGACGGGCCTGACCCATCAGGTTCAGTCTCTCGATAATCTTCCCTAGGAAGCCTGTGGAGGTTGGTAGCTGTATAGCTTAGATTTGGGGTGGTAGTGTAGCAGGGGAGGGGGCATCTGTAATTTCAAATTTTCTTTCCCACTGCATGAGTCTTTTTGTTCCAGTAACCAGGTCAGCCTATTTTCTGCTCATGCGCACTAGAATTCCTGATGAGACCATCGCTTGGGGGTTTTCATTCTCTCAGGCTCCTATAACCTCCCTTTCCCACAAGGATGTGTGAGCAAGTGTCCAGCCACCTCCTTCAGATTCAGTCTTTGCATGTCCTTTATGGCCCTCCTGAGAGCTAGTTGAGAATAGCAGCAGGTCGGCTGGGATGCAGCCCAGTAGGCCCGCTTTCATGGTTGCCCTGGTCCTCAGGACGGGGTAGGAGCAGAGAAGAGAGGAGAGAGGAAGAGACGTGCCTTAGTTCCCTCTTCTCCTCTCTGCCTCCTTCCCTAAATCATGTGAGCTGGAAATGGGATGCTCTCACCTGGCTCCTTTACTGTCATAAAAATCCCATTGTCCCCAGTACCAGATGCTTAGTAAAAAGAAGTCCAGGTTGAGGTCAAGCCTCAATCGTGTGATGTATAGGAAGCAAGAGCAGCCTGGCGGTTCTGGGCACAGAAAAGGGATTGGTTCAGAGAAGGAGAGAAGAGGGCCTATGTGGCAGGTCTTCGCTGGGGAAACGGCACGATACACACGTGGGGAGTGTGGGCAGCGTGGGCTTTGCACCAGGCACTTTGCATCTATTAGATTTTCCCACTTTATGGATTAGGTAACTGAACCTCAGAGAGGTCAGGTAATGTCCCAAGGCCCATGGCTAATGTGTGGAGCCAGGATCCAGACTCAGTTCTGCAGCTTCTATTTGATTTCCATGCTCTGGCTTTTTTTTTTTTTAAACGGAGCCTTGCTCTGTTGCCCAGGCTAGAGTGCAGTGGCGCAATCTCGGCTCACTACAACCTCCATCTCCTAGGTTCAAGCAATTCTTCTCCCTCAGCCTCCTGAGTAGCTGGGGTTATAGGCGCCCACCACCACGCCCGGCTAATTTTTGTATTTTTAGTACAGACAGGGTTTTACCATCTTGGCCAAGCTGGTCTCGAACTCCTAACCTCATCATCCACCTACCTTAGCCTCCAAAGTGCTAGGATTACAGGCGTGAGCCACCGTGTCCAGCCCATGCTCTGGCTCTTACCACAAAACCCTCCTGGTACTGGAGGAAGAATGCACATGGCCCTGGGAACATGTGTGCAGAAGAAGCCTGGCCACCTTCTCCCGAGTACTGCCCCTCTGTACCTCTGATCCTGTTACCATTGGTATGCTTTCAAACCAAATATTTGCAGTCATCTTTAAGGTGGCAGAGATGGCACCAGTGTGCCAATATCTGGAAGGACTCAGGCTGCGTGACTGCTGGCACAGAATCCAGGCTCGGCCCGTGTCCATTGCAGACCTCAGATGGCCTGGATCAGATGCTCTTGGCAGGGAAGAGCCTGAGCAAAATGGCAACCAGGCCCAAGAGATTCCCCTGAGACACAGCCATGAGTTCTGTCTCTGTGGGAAGGCCGATTTGTGTAGCAAGCCCGTGGGGAGTAGATAAGCCAGTCTGACAAGTGACCTTGAAAGAATTACAGCAATAATATTTTCAGTTGGTTGGGCCAATCTTGGCCAATTTCTCCAGAGGGTTAGGTGCGAACGGCAGTCTGAGGCTCCACATTGCTCGTGCATGTGTTTGCGTGTCCCCTTCGCTGTTTTAAGTGTTTATCCTGTGGCTTGTACAAGCGACATCGCTCTCTTCCCTGGTGAGAGCCAGCCTCCAGGTCCCCCTCCCCAACTCTGCTCGGAGTGCAGCGAAGCAGGGAGGACAAGGATCTTCTTCCAAGCCCACTGAGCAAGCGCTAGCATTTAGTGACCTTCTGCACCAATAATTCTGTCCTTCGGGGATTGCAATTGATTTTCCTCCTTTCTGTGTGTGAGCACAACCCGAGTGCACAGCTCTGTTACAAGTGCTGATCTCAGGTGTGTCTTTAAAGGTAAACAGCAGCACTCTTGAAAAGAGAAACGACAAAAGTTGTTTCCAGAGCCTTTGTGAATGGACAGGATGTCTGCTTAAATTTCCAAAGGCTGGTTTTTAATTTGTCTGTGCCCTTTTGTGTGTATGTGCATACGTGTGTGTGTGTGTGTGTGTGTGTGTGTACGCGCGCGCCTGTGTGTGTTGGGGTGAGGTGTGATGTCCAAAGCTGTAAGTGAACACATGTAAAACTGTTTAAATTTCTTCCCACGAAGCTGGACCAAGAGTGGGGTGTTTGTCTCTGGCACGAGATTTAAGAAGGTGTCCAAAGAGTCAGTACTCAAGATTAAAATGTTTTCATGGTATATTTTTTAAAAATCCAAATGAATGCAATGATGAACAAAACCTGCAGATTTTAAATAAATAAACAACCAGCATTACTGATTTTTTTTTCTTTCGCTTCTGACTCCAGAATGGCTTGACAGGACACCTTTGTGTATAAAATGTTGATATTTTGTTCACCATGGATTTTTCTATGTTCAATTTTGGGAATATTGGAAATATTCTAACTATTTAGAAATATTGGAAATATTTTATATCTTGATCACTGAGTTTTCAGGGACCCCTCATGATTTGCCTCCCAGGTGAATTGCCTCTTCCTGGTCCCAGCCTTCTTGAAGCATTGCCTGTGTAAATCCAGGGGCAGGACTGATGTTGAGACTGGCTAAAGACACTTGCTCCATTTATTTCCCACTAGTCGAAAGGAGTTATTGAAGTATTCCTCTAGGCAGTAAGTGTTGAAGCCCAAATGGGATTCATAGTTTGTCATTTGCTCTGTCACAGCTAAAGTCATTATCAGAGCAAAGCAGAAGTAGTAAAGGAGCCTTAGTTCTCTTGGGGAGAGTTTTGTAGACTATGATGGTCCAGGAGCTGCCCAAGCCGTGAGAAGATACGGTGAGGGTTGAGGTAGGGACACAAGTGTAATTCTGATGCCCAGTCCTTGCTGACGAGGTTTGTAGAGGAGCCTCAACCTCATCTCCCGCCTTGTCCAGCTCATAGTACACGCTTGGCTGTGTGCCCAGTGTACCCCCACGTCCCTCCCATATACAAATCCTCATCCCCGGTGTGTCCCCAGCAACAGGCTGTGCAGGTGTGATGTTCGTAGCTGCCCTTTGAGGATGCAGACGGGTGGCGGCTGGTGTCTCTGGAAAAGCTAGCGATTTTATAATCACAAAACTGACCTCTACGCCACAGCTTCACTGCACGCTGGAGTATTTTCCGGCAGCTCCTTCTAACCCAAAATGAGATTACATTTCCTGGCGAGAAATGGGCAGCTGGTTGAAAATCTCACAGCAACCACACGGCTCAAACTGCAGTGTTTCTTTACATTCAGTCACCCAGGTCTTTCTGGGTCTATTAACTGGCAAGGTTAAAGAGGCAATAATGGGAGTGTGGGTCCTACCCTTTGAACTGAGAGGTCAGTGAGAGATGGTCTGACGCTGTTAGTTTTAACTTTGCTGTGCATCTTCTCCACCTCAAACCTATTCTCCCTTTCTTCAGGAGCTGCTGTCCTCATCTGGGCCCAACCAATCTTTCCCAAGGTTATCTCCTTCATCATTTAGAGCCCCTCTGCTGCCAGGGCGATCCTGTTCCAGTACTGGGTTGGCCAAGCCCTCTAATTGTTTTAGAGCCTTCTCGCCTCCCACCCACTGGGGCTCTGTCCACCCCCCTGCTCAGGGCTCACGCTCTCCCTGCCTGGTCGTTTGCAGTTGGGTCTCAGCCTCTGTGGCTTTGCACACATAGTAATTCTAGACTCGCTCCAGTTTCCTGCCTGGGGGTGATTGTCTGAGCTCTGCCCTGGCAGTGTGGTGGTGGGATCTTAGGGTCCAGCATGTGGGCTTTTTACTCCTTGTTCTGATGTTGGCGGGGCACCAGCCCCTGCCCTCTGACCTGCCTGGTAGTTTTGAGCCTGGAGCCACTATTGTCCATGTCATCCCCCCAATAAGACCCTTGCATATCCTGGTGGGAGTGAGCATGGGGACCAGTTACCCTGCTGGACAAGCTGGGAAGTCTTACTGCCTCTCTTGTGACATCTAATCAATCTTCCTGATTGAGTCAGTGCTCTGCCTCCCACCTTCAATGACACTCCGGCAGGGCCCGTAATTCCTGAATCTGTCTGGGGTTCTAACAGCCGATGAGCTTACTTACCATCGGTAACCCCTTTGTGCAAACACTCTCAGCTCTCTCAGGTTTGCTCACATCCTGGGTCTGACTTCATTTTCCTCTTCTGTAAAATGATAAAAATTTTACATTATTTTGAGTTCTAGTAAAGGAGTTGAATGAGCTAATCTCTCAGGTGACTTTTAAGCCCAGGATTATTTCATGATTAGTCAAGGAACTTAGGTTTGGCGAAATGTTAAGTTTCTCTTTCTTTTCTAGTTGACTTTGGTCAGAGAGGGATCGGGGATTGTTGGCACGCGGAAAAACTGGCAAATTAATGTGCATTTGTTTTTAGATTAAAGTCAAATGTTGGTTGTACATGTGAATCTTTTTTACGATTCTGCATGTTAATAGACATTTGGGTTAGTTGCCTAATGACAAATAGTCACCGTGTTGATAAGAGGCTTTGTGAAAGGAAGCAGCCGGATATTCGTGCTGGAGAAACAGAAGAACCCACTTAGTGAGGCATGAGTGATGTCACCCTCTGGCGGAGGCAGTAACCGCACGACCTGTCTCCGCTCCGTGACTCAGTGGGCAATGGTGTAAGGTTCAGGGACAGATGTTATTCAGGCCAATTAAATAGCTTAGAACCCTTAGACCAAGTTTTCATTATGCTTTCCAAGAGTGGGCTGTAATTTTTATTTAAGTACACACAAACCACAGAAGTCTGAACCATACTTCTAGTCAATGTATGTAACTGTTCTTTGGCAAATGGGACATCACCCTGAATTGCTACTTGGGGAGCCACGTGCGGCCACTGCTGGCAGCAGCCAGCCACCGAGCAGCGCTTTCCTGGCAGGCATGGATGGGATCTTAGCACTGCGATGATTTTGGAAGGAAAAATGAGCAGATGTGCCCCCGCCTGACTTCCCGCCTGCCTTGGGACTCGTTTGCACATTCTAGGGGCTTGGATACCCTAAGGCACATGGTTGCTTTCGGTTAATTGTTATTACTGCATGTGTAAGGAGAACTCCGGGCAAAATTGCCAAGCGTTGTGCTTGGCCCCAAGCTGGAAAAATCTTTCAAACAGAAAATGAAGTTTAGTTTGGCAACCTCATAGATCATTAGCCTGAAAATGTACACTTGGCCTGGCTGGTAGGTTGGAGGAGAGGAAACAGAACCAGGCAGGGTGTGCACGCTCTGCCCAACGAGGCCAGCCTCCAGGCTCATGGGCCCTAGAGAGCCCAGGCCTGGCTGAATCTCTACTTGGGACCAGGTGCTCCTGCCCTGTCATTTTGCTCTGTGGGGAAGGGCTGGTCCTCCCTGGTGGCATCTCGTCTGCCAGCATGAGCATTTTGTTCAGTGTATACTTGGTCTATTCAGTTTATGCTCCACCCGACCTCCCTGTTGCCCATGACCTTGGCCTCCCTTCTGAACTCCTGCTGCCCCTACACAATCAACACCAGGACATTGAACATGGACACAGCTGTGATTTCTTCTTCTGTCTGAGTCCCTTCTTCACAAGCTTGGGACCCTGGAGGATTTTATCTGATGTGTCTCACAGCTCTCACACATGCAGTTAACCTAATTTCCGACTTCAATTTCATCCCATGTAGAAAGAAACGTGCCAATCTTTGGAGCTCCACAGCTAGGTTTGGAAGCATGTTGATGTCACTGATGATGTGTGGGTCACTCAGATGTGTGTGGCAAGCTTGCTTAGTAAGCTGCACCGTTGGGCTCTTTCCAAACTGTGACCGAAACTTATCTGCATCTTGAGGTGTTCTTTGAGTGGAGATTATTGACTCAAGTGAGGGTCCATGCAAACAAAAATGTCAGTCAAACGTTGACTCTGTTTGAGGGAAGCGGGGAAGGAGGGGAAATGCTGAGGTCTTGGGAGCAGAGCAGATGGGGGCGACAGCCTGAGGGCGAAGAAAGGAGAAGGGAAATTCCAAAGAGAAAAAACAGACTATTCAAAAATTGATTTCTTGGGTTTTGTGTTGCCACAGCTCAAAGGAGAACTGAAAAAAAGTGGCTGAGGGGTGGACATGGCTTTGGGAGTCTGAATTCTGTGCTGGTCACTTACTTGGAGATCCGACTCTGTGCCTCAGTTCCTTCTGTTGTTGCCACCATGTAGACTAAACAACCCATCCTCACGATTGCTCGCTGGCCCTTCTAGGAGTTTGTTTCAAGGCGTGGAGGGGACATAATTGCAAGATCATGATGGCGAGAGTTTGAGTCCAGAGTTGTGTGAGCTCACTGCAGTCCCTGGAGGTGAGATGCTAGAACTTTAGCAGGCACAGGAGAAGGGCATCATGTGCCCATGGACTGGAATGAATAGAGCATGAGCAAGTAATTTAAGAGAAAATAACGGGAGGAAATCCAAGTTGAAGCAAGGTACATTGTGTTGTACCTTGGAGCAGAGTACATTGTGTTGACTGGATCTTTCCAAATAGGCCCCCAGCAAGGAGGCACTGCATGCAGATGCCCTCTGAGCAATGAAGAATGGAGCACCACACTTGGATCTGGGCATTTAAACATTAATTATACAGGCATTATTCCTCCTCCCCCTCCCCCTCCTCCTCCTTCCCCTCTCCTCCTCCCCTTCCTCTTCTTTCTTCTTCCTCCCCCTCCCCCTCCTCCCCCTCCCCCTCCTCCTCCTCCTCCTCCTCCTCCTCCTCCTCCCCCTCCCCCTCCTCCTCCTGCTCCTCCTCCTCCTCCTTCTTCTTCATCCTATTCCATCTCCTTCCTTCTTCTTCTTCCTCCCGCTTCTTTCTTTTTTCTTTTTTCCTTCTTCAGTAATCGCTATGTCCTTTGGGCTTAAATTGGTTAGAGATTATTCAAAGCTATACATGAACATATAATTGGTCCTTTCTTCCTGATGTGGTAGTTGCGTATTTGAGTTTAATCATTCTAAACACAATATTTTACATTCAGTCCCACTGAATTTAATCTTGCTTGTTTTGGCCTCTTGTTCCAGCTTGCCAAGATCTTTTTGAGATTCAGGTCTGTTTTCCAGTATATTACGTCATCCCCAGCTTTCTGATGACTCAAATTTGATATTCATGTTTGATAAACTTTAATCGACATAAATGTTGAAAAGATAAGGTTGAGATCATCTACAAAATCTGTAGCATTCCATTAGATATCTTCCAGTTTAATATCATTCCTGCAATCCAATCTCTTTGGGTAATTGCAAACAGCCAGCTATTGATCATCTAACCCAATATGCAGGATACACAATCTACTCCTCTTTAATGGTAATGGGCATGCTGCATAGGCCAAGCCTTTACCTTCCATCCGGTCTGCACCACCTCCCTTCCAAGGGAAACTGCTTTACCTAACCTCCTACTCGGGCAGCCTGCCTTTATATTCTGTCATCATGCCCCCTTGCTGGCTAACCCTAGCTCCACAGCAATAACCCTATTACCTCTGGCCTCATGTAAAAAAACTGGATCAGCCATATCCTCTCATTTTAAAATCTGAACTAGGAAAGTAAAAAGAATTTTGTAATTTGCAATCGATCTGGAAGTGAATGGATATTGTGGGGTTGAGATGGGGCCGAGGCAAGCCAAGGCTTTGCCTCTTTTTCTGGAGGGAGAGCGATAAAGAGGAGGTTTTAAGCTTCTTGCCTCTTAGATTACGCTGAGAATCTTACGAAAGCCACAGACTCTCCTTGCAAAGAAATGTGCAAATGAACAATTTGCTTACAGTTTTAAGATGTCTATAGACCTTGCAAAGTAATGTGCAAATGAACAATTTGCTTACAGTTTTAAGATGTTTATAGACCTTCCAAATTTTGGAGTAGTTAACCCTAGAGAAGAGATAATAAAGCCAATGGTGTGAAAATGAAGAGGATATACAGAAATAAGCAGGGTTGGAGAGAGATGGACACCCCCAGACCTGCCTCATTTGCTGAGGTCTCAGGGTCTTCTCCAGACCCTTCCACAAAACCTCTGTTCTCTTGAGATAAATTTAGTGAGTCCCACCCAGTTCCTGCAACTAAAGGTGCTTGCCTGAAATAATCAGCTCAGTATCTACTCAGTCATTGGAGTAATAAGCCCTAGAGTCCCATTTCTAACTCTAGGCATCACTTTCCAAAGCTCCGTGCGTGACCCATGACCCTTCTTACTGTGCTGATATTCTGGGGTGACCCCGTCCCTCTGTCTTGCTTATTGGGGCATACCCTAATGATTTCTATGCCTCTAGCCCGGAAAGCTTCCCAAACCTTAGACCCAAACATTAGACTCAAGTGTCCAGCCACCAGCTGATCATCTCTACTTGGTTGTCCCATAAATAATGTGAATGCAACATGTTCGAAACTGAGCTTGTAGTTTCCTTGCAGACAACAACAGAAATAGAAAGCAGCAATTTAGAGGCCCACACGATGGGTCTTCACATATGCTTTGCCTTCTTTTTTTTTTTTTTTTGATCAACAGTATCCATTCCAAGAAGCCCAAGAACATCACAGAAACCCTTCTCTCACCTGACTTCAGTTGAATCAATCACTGCATTTTGCCCATTCTATTCTTTGGAGAGTCCTCACACCTGTGTGTTTCTTCCTCCTCGTTACCACGATCCTGATTCCATCATCCTCATCCCTCACCTGGGCGAGGTGTGTTGCAAAATAAAACCCTAATTTGTCTCCCTGTCTCCAATCCTGACCACTCGAATCTGTCTTCCAGCCGCAGCCACATGCTCAGTTGAAGTTACAAATCGAAGACACTCCCACTTAAGGCTCTTTGGTAGTTCGAAGTAATCGATGAGATGAAGTCCACAAGTGGTACAAGACAAAGGGATCTCCAAGACCTGTCTCCTGCTATGTCCATCAGGCCCCATCTCCTGTCCCTCCCTGCCTGTTGCTTTATGGCTTCAGCCAACGGACCTTCTCACACTTCTGGCCCAGACTATCCTATTTCCTGTCCCAAGACTCTGATGGGGATGTCCTTCTCTAGGTGGAAGTTTTCACAGGCTCCTGTTCAGCTAAATTCCTTTGGTGAGGGGGTGGGGAATGGTTTGGAAAGCTATATACATATTCATAAAGTTACTGATGCTTTCCTAAAGAAATGAGGAAAAATTGGACCTCACATAGCATATGGCCAAGCATAAAACCCCCTTTGAGGATACCTAATATATGGAATGTGTCTAGTGTTTACTGTCTAAGGTCCGTGTGTCTGATGGTCTCTTCGTGGCTCCTTTATGCTCCAGTGGCCTCTCCCCTGCGACCTCGCCGGCAATGCTGTCCAGCGGTTCCCTCCTCCCGTATTTCTCTTCGTCCGCCCTAGTTATTCTTTTTAAAAATAGGGAATAGTTTTCTTTTGAATTTTTCCACCAGCATCCTTCAGCATAGCACTCCATTATCAGAAGCAACATTTCTCTAGGGATGTCTTTGTTGGAAGACAAGGTGAGTCTGAAATAATATATGAATTACAACTAATAAGTGAACTTTAAAGAACAAATACATTTTAAATAACATAGTTTTTCTGGTTACAAAAATAATTTCTGCTCAATGAAAAAATGTGGGAAATCACACAAAATATAAAGAGAGTTATAACAATTACCACATTGCTAACTACCACCGGCATAACATATGACATATATATATATTTTCTCTCTCTCTCTTTCTCCCTCCCTCTCTCTCTCCATCTCTCTCTTTCTGATTTGGTTAGAATTCCCACAAGATACCAGGAGGAATCTCTCCTAAGACCTCCTGGAAGGCTGAAATCAAGTCCAACTCGCAAAAAGTTCTGACGGAAGTTGAATGTTTTCTTTTAATGGAAGTAAACTGCCACAACTAGGAAACCCAGTGGTTCTCATTCCCTTCTTTTAAAAAAATGGATGGATTAAATATTTGAATAGGTGGTATATTTATGGGTCTGCAAGTTCTCTGACGCTCTTCCCATCAACGATAGAGTCTAATTTCTCTCCCCTTGAATATAGCTTGCTCTTCTTAGTGACCCAGTTTCTTGAGTATCCATCCTATTTTTTATGCACTTGAAAAAAATATATATTGTTTTCTGTCCTTTTCACTGTTTCATATCTTGGTTTTTTTTTTTTTTTTTTTTTTTTTTTTTTTTTTTTTTTTTTTTTTTTTTTTTTTTTTTTCAGCTAGCATCATATACTGGAGATCTTTTGTTCTTTTTTCTACCTTAATAATATTTCCTTGCCCAGGTCCCTTTTTAGTGGGCTTTCAGGTAGTTTCCAATCTTTTGCTCTTATGATGTTGCAACCAATAATCTTGTACATACATCATTTTGCATATGTGTGGGTACAACTGTAGGATAAAGGCTGTGAAATGAATTGCTAGGTCGAAGGGCAGGCACATTTGTAATTTTAATAGATATTGCCATATTGACCTTTGCGGCCATCCAATTTATTTCCTCTCCAGTGATAAATGAGTTCCCTTTACTCCAAGGCTCACCAACTGAGTATGTTATTGGGATTTTGGATCTTTGCCAATTTCAGCAGCAAAAAATAGTATTTCAGGGTAGTTTTGACTTGTATTTTTTTATGAGTGCTGTGAATATTTTTCATATTTTAAAGTTGCTTATTATATTTACTTTTCTATGAACTGTTTATATCCTTTACTTATTTTTAAATGGATTGACCATCTTAAAAAATTTAATTTGCATGATAACATGCATAGTGGGGAAATTAGGTCTTTGTCTGTGACGGAAGAACTATATTTTTTCCTGATTTTTCATTTGTCTTTTTGACTTTGCTTGTAATGTTTATTGCACAGAGAATTTTCATTTTATGTTTTCATGATGGAATTTTATTAATCTGTCTTTTTTTTATAGCTTCTGAGTCTTATGTTGGAAAAGTTGTTCCCATTCTCAACTTTTTAAGTATCCTCTCATGCTTTCTTTAACTACTTTGGGATTTTGATTTCTTCCCTTTGGAATTTATCCAGGTATAACGTGTGAGGCATGGAACCAGCTTTATTTTTTCAAGATGGCTTTTGTGTTGATCCAACACCACTGATCAAATAATCCACTTTTCTCTTTACCATTTGGGATGTCATCTATATAATGTATTACATTCCCAGGTGTGTTTCAATTTATTTCTGGACTCTTTATTTTGTTCCATAGATTTGTCTGTCTATTTTGAGGCAGTACCATACTGTTTAGTTACTGCCATTGTAGAATATAGAGTTGAGTGTGACAGCTCTTTTAGAATTTATCTAACAGGGTTCAGGGTTTACAGTTTTCCTTTCATTCAACTTTCCCACCTCTGGCAATAAGGAAGCTCAATAATAGTACTTCACACCCTTGCTCTTTGTGATTGGAAAAGGATTATGTGCTTTGGTAAGGCAGAAGGAGAACCCAGGACTTTTTCTGGAGTAATTTAGAAAAAGGAGTTTTTTTACAATGGATTTACTAAGCTGATAGAAGGTAAACTCTGCTTTCTAATGACCATCTCAGACATAGTTCAAGCGTAAAAAGTTTATTGAGAATGAAGCCAACACAAGAGAAAGCAAGACCAAGAGATTCGACTTCTCTTTTACCTACATAATTCGAGCTCCTCGATCTACCTGATATGGTTTGGATTTGTGTCCTTGTCCAAATCTCTTGTCAAATTGCAACTCCCAATGTTGGAGGTGGGGCCTGGTGGGAGGTGACTGGATCATGGGAGCAGATTTCCCCTTTTGATGCTGTTCTGGTGATAGAGTTCTCGCCAGACCTAGTTGTCTAAAAGTGTGTGGCACGTGGCACCTCCTGCCCCTCTTGCTCCTGCTCTGGCCATGTGCTCTGCCTGCTCCTCCTTTACCTTCCTCCGTGACTGTTTCCTGTTTCCTGATTTGGATTTGTTTGGACCCTGGCCCTATAAACAGTGGTGATATTGGGACTATTAGCCACACTTCTTTACCAGGTCACATTTGGTCTTAAGGAATTCCTGGAAACGGCTGGGTAGCTACAGGCAGCTCTCTATCTGCCTTATACTTAAGCACAGCTTCCTGGCCAGGTGATTGTGTGTTTGCTTGATATGCAAATTTTACAAACCATTGTTATTTACTATCAAAAAAATCCCCCACTCTGCTCATGGCAATACTGCCAAGTATTTCCCTTAGTTAGTTGAGCTTCTTATATAAAGACTATGTTCATTCTCAAAGGCTTCCAGTTCCAAGATTGCTAAATTTCTTTAATTGCCAGAATTTATTAAAAACCTCTTTATCAAAATAGCATAACAATCATTGTTGGGAAAAAACTTTAATCCAGCCACTTACCTCTTGTCCACTTGGTCTCAAATCTTCTTTCACGTGTTCACATTTTATGTACTTCAAAAATGCAAAGGTTTGAGGATGGATTGGATTGTTGGCTTTTATGGATGACAGAGTTAATTTAATTCCTCAGTGGAACTCCATGAATTCTGCCCCTATGGGTAGAAGGTGTTACAGGGCCCACAGGGACCCAACTTCAACAGCAAGGGATCTCATGGTTCAAAAACATGAAATTGGCCGGTGAAGATACAAGAGTGTACCTTTGTCTATTTTATACATACATATACAATCAGATCCATCCCAAGAATATGGCCCTCGTGAGGGAGGATGCAGTCATTAAAGGCACTGGCTGAGGTTTGACCTGCTTCAATCTAACTTTCCATGTGCTCATCAAATTGGACTCTGCTCTGAGATAAAAGAATTCTGCTTTCTTCAAAGAGAATGCCCAGCGCTCCTGCTCCACTTTCAGGAGCAGCCTTCTGCTCTGCAGCCTCCCAGATCCCACCTATAAAGAGTGATTTTGGTTCTCACTTGAAGCAGCTAAACGTGAAAGAAGTAACTTCCTAAGGTAAGTTTAAAACATCTACCCAGGGTCTCTGGAAGAAATCTGTGTCTCTCAAGGCCCCAGTGGGAAAAGGTGGAGACATGATGGGGAGGAGGGAGAATTACATGCAGAGCCAGGAACTAAAAGCAAAGACTAATGGGGGGAAAAGGGGAAAGAGAGAGGCATTAGGCTCCATAAAAAGCAAGATGGAAAATCTTAGAGAGGAGTGGAGAAAGTGCTGAAAGCTGCACAAGTCAACAAAATAGGGAAGCAAAAAAACCATGAAAACAGAAAACCAAGACCACTAAACAGTAAAAAGGAGTAGAAACTGTTTTTTCTGGTGTCCCCTGAAGTGTGCAGTTGATTACTGCCTGATTCTAAGGCATGCCACTGTTTATTTATTTATTTATTTATTACCAACATATATTTTCTTGAACATCTGAATTTTGAGAATTCTCCTCTTACTGTAGGCATAAGTGGATAAATCCTTGCTCTGAAATTCATGAAACAAGATGGAGGCATTCTAATTTCTGATTCATACTGATGACCTTGAAAGTTCCTAACTCAAAGCCTTGAAAATGCAAGGAGTTCATTAACTGTGTTCTGAATTAATGAACTAAGAAAGTGATGTCAGTGTCATTTCCAGTGATGATAAAGTAAAAGACCCCTGTGTACCCTGCAATCATATAGCCTGGTTTAAAGTTCTTTGCTACTGGTTCTCACAAATATTAAGTGACATGGGCAGAATAGATGCACAAAGTCTTAAAACAATTTCTGGACTTGAGAATTATTGTATTTGGATCTTTGCACATAACCGAAGATAATTTCAGTGGTCTCTTTTGAGTCTGGTTTCTTGATAAACCTGTCGGGTTCCTGAACGAAGAGTGGATACCCCCTTCTTCTGGACAACTCAACACAGGAGTCAAGTTTCTGCTACTTGCAGACAAAAGCTTCTTCACTGGTGTGACGGACTGAATTATTCTCCCCAAAATTCATATGTTGAAGTCCTAATTCCCACTCTGGCTATATTTGCAGATAAGGCCTTTAAAGAGGTAATTAAAATTAAATGAGGTCATAAGGCTGAGCCCTAATCCAATAGCACTGGTGTCCTTATAAGAAGAAGAAGAGGCCGGGCGCGGTGGCTCACTCCTGTAATCCCAGCACTTTGGGAGGCTGAGGCGGGTGGATCACAAGGTCAGGAGTTCGAGACCAGCCTGGCCAACATGGTGAAACCTCGTCTCAACTAAAAATACAAAAATTAGCCGGACGTGGTGGCCCATGCCTGTAATCCCAGCTACTCAGGAAGTTGAGACAGGAGAATCACTTGAACCCAAAAGGTAGAGGTTGCAACGAGCTGAGATTGTGCCATTGCACTCCAGCCTGGGAGACAGAGTGAGACTCAGTCACAAAAAAATAAAAAAAGAAGAGGAAGAAACACAGGGATGTGCACACCCTTAAAAAAGGTCATATGAGGACAAAGAGAAGGGGGTTATTTACAAGTCAAGGAGAGAAGCCTCAGGAGAAACCAAACCTACTGACATTTTGCTCTTGGATTTCCAGCCTCCAGAACTGTGAAGAAATGAGTTTCATTGTTTCAAGCCTTCAGTATGCGGTATTTTGTTATGGCAACTGTAGCTGACTGATAGCACTGGTAACCCCAGCTTTGTAACTTTCCTGCCTCTGTTGGGGTTACAGACACTTGACTTCCACTTTAGGCTGTTGGCATTAGACCTTCTATATATGAGTGAACTGAGATCCATGACACAAAGGTGAAGCCAGGGCCTGATCCTTGGCTAAAGGCCTGACACACACTAGGTGCTCTACGTATGCTTATAGACTACACAGAGAAGAAACTAGTAGGGAGGACTTCATAAAGGGGCCTCTGGAGCCCCTGAAGAAGCAGCCTCATGCCTCCACCCAAAGAGTAAAGCAGAGGATCTAGAGGCTCCAGCTGGAGGAAGAACCACTGAGGGCAAAACTTCAAGGAAGGATGGGAAGAAAGGTGAGGCAGTAAGGGAGAGCAGAGGTGTCTCGGAGGTCATGACAAAAATGAGAGGAGATTTTGGCCATGAGTGGGAGAGCTGGCTTGTGTCCAGAAAGAAAAGGCAGTGGAGCTTGGGGGCAAGGAATTCTGCTGGCTGATCTACACAGGGACCCTGGAGTCCAAAATCACTGTTACTGTGAAACCACAGGCCTGGCACGGGATGACGAGTGTGGCTCACTCAAAGGAGAAAGCAAGGGTTCCACTCACCTCTGCCAGCACAGAAGCTTCCATTTCCTCTGTACGAGGCCCTGTTTAGTAAAAAGCCAGTTGGTTACCCTCCATGTAGCTTCCCATTTTCCCATGCCCACCTGTGGGCATTGTGATGTTGGACAGAAAGGTGGCCAGAGCTGCCTAAACACTGCAGAAAGGGCCACATTCTATGCCATTGTAACCACCCTGCTCCTGACCCCAGGGTGAAAACATTAGCATCCAAGGTAAAGAGAGGCTCTAGTATCATCAGGGCTGTATTCTTCCCTCGTTTTTTCTCTGGCTCACCCTAAGTCATTCCATGGAAGATGCCTGCCCAGGATGTCACACTTCATCTTTCATATAAAACAAATGTAGTTTCATCCTTTAAGGAGTTATCCACACCACGTTGCTGTCCTTCCATCTTCCATCCTTGCTCGAATTCTCTATTTGCTCATTTTCAGAATCCTTCTGCTTGCCCCAGCCGTGACTGTTGACTGCCCCTACTGCCAAATTCAGCCTTCACGGGCAGCCTGTGTTGCTCAGCTGCTTGGAGGAGTTTCTGGGTGGAAGGTCAGCCAGCTGCTTCCTCCACGCCAGGAGGGGTTCCAGCTCTGAAGTCATTTTCTTTATGCCATCAACTTACTTGGCTTGCTTTGCAAACACTGGCTGCCCTATTTCATGGCATTGAAATGTCATGAGCCATACCTAGTGCCCTTCAAAGCTGGCATCTGATGCTTTCTGCATTTGATGCCTTATCTGTAGAAGCTTCACATGCACTGTTGCTCCGTGGCTGACAACAATGTCTTGGTATTCCAGAGTACTTTCTATCTCCTGTGACTCAACACAGATAAGATTGCCTAATTCCAGCATCATGAGGAAGGATGAAAGAACACAATTTCCTAAGAAATGGGTTTGTTAGAAAGGAAAAGCCTGTTTATACAAGAAGCACAGTCTTGTGTTAAAATGGAGATGGTAGAGAATTTGAGAAGGCTTTCTGGACCCACGGAATTTGCTGTAATTTCTTAACATCGGAAAGAATAGCTTTAAAGAAAAATAAAAATTGCCATGTTAGGGAAGAAATTCTATGTATATAGCAGTTTTAAAATATGTATTTGTTCGCACATACAAGTATGAAACCTCTTGGGTTCTTCTTCCTATAATTGCTTTCTAATTCATTCTAACTCAACAGCTGTAAATGGCTTTGGTAAATCGCACTAGTACATTTCCATTAACATTAGTAAAACTTATGTCAACTGCACTGACAACAACTGTCAGCCTTGAAAGACCCTAATCTTCTCTTGCACAGAGAACGCACATCCATGTCACACCTACAGTTTCTCATACATCACAGAACCATTTGTCTATCTTGTTTCCACTTTGTTGTCCTCTGGACTCAGAAGGCTCCTTGCTCATCAATCAGCTTTAGTGTCAACAAGGTGTATTCTGACTCCGTATAGGCTCCCCTGGTTGCTCCCTCCTCTGGCACAGCTGGATTTTTATATCAGTGAATCAGGTTTTCCTTGCAGAGTAGCTACATTTGTGGGCTGTGAAGACAGATGATAAATTGGTTTTGAAACTGCAACATACTGCATAACTTCAGGGTAATGTCCATTATTCCATCAACAGAATCTTTTTTCCTCCTGAAGCATATGCAAGGGCTTACGACTCCCTCGCATCAAGAATCATTACCCCAGGTTGGCAGTTTTTCTGCAAGTCACGTGGCACAGAGTCTGTTCTATAGACCGACTGGGCTGCCTCTGCATTTGACCCAGCTGAGACCCAGCCCCCACACTATTTTTGGTGGAGAATCAGTGATTTTTATTTCTGATATATCTATTATAGACCAGTGCTTTTACAAAATACAACATAAAGTGCTTGGATGCTGTGGCAATGTCAGTAGCACATACAAGTTTGTAAGTGCTTGTTCTCACGTTATGTACTTATTCAGAGAAGTGATACAGTCAACTCACGGGCCAGGCCAGGTCCGTGGACCACACTGTGACTAGCATTCAGTCTTGCCTGTGGGTCACAGGATTCCAAGAGTCATCCTGTAAAAACTATCATGTGATACAAGATGTGCTCTCTCCTGTTCCTCGAACAGAATAGTTTTAGATTGACAAGGAAGGAAACAATTTAAACTTGTTTCTAAGGAACAGGTGCTGAAAGCATCTGTCTTTGTTGGAACCCTGAGTCACTGTGATCAAAGCATGATGATGTACAGCACTCAGGTGAGAAAAAGAAAATAAATTAACCCACAGGGCAGCAAACAAATCCGTTAAATAGTGCTCAAAATTAGAAAAGGGAATCACAACCAAAATTATGAGTAAGTTAAAAAAAAATGAAAACATTTTATTTTAAAATTCATCCATCCATCCATCCATGAAACTGATAAAGGTGATGTTTTCATGGAATTTATGTAGAGATCCTGAAGATGGTTACTAGAAAAAAATGGGCATTGAGGATTTTAAAAGGCAGATTTTCTCCAGAAAACCCCGCTTTATGGCTGTCTAGTAGAAAAAAAGAACTAATCCCATCAAAATTGGAAACTATGGCTTGATGAAAGAGATTAAGAAAGAGCATAAGCCTGCACTTGTTTGAAATCAATACTAATTCAGAAAAAAACAATTTAAGGAGAGTTATTACGAAAATGGACTCAAAAGCCAAGAATAAAAGTTTCTACACAAAAAAGAGGAAATCGACTGCAGAACCAGAAGGGCCACTTAATGACCACGTAACAAAAGATGGTTTGAGACCAAAGAGAAGCAAAGAGAGGCTCAATGACATCTTGTTTGGATTTCCATATTGATGAAATTCACAACTCCGCATTTTCTTTTGAAGCTAATTAAGCAAAAATATTAGAAAAGTAGTTAAAAGATCATAGACTATTCTAAAACTAAAAAACTGGGCATGAAAATAAATTTTCAAGCTCCTAAATTACCCACTCAAGAGTTTAGACATAATTGAAGGATGGCATTACGAAATTTTTAGCCATCATGTATAATATACAGGAATCAATATCCCCTGGGCACTGACTGATTAGCTGAGGAGTGGCAGAGTGGCAGAGGGACTTCCATTCATAAGCTCTCCAAAGATACCCAGGAACCACAGTGAGAGAATCTCCCTTCCACAGCTGGCCAGGTGGGGAAAATAACAGAGAAATAGAGAAAGCTCAAGGAAGCATCATCATTTAGAGGGGAGGATGTGTCTGGCCTGCTTGTTAGATTTCTTTAAGGTATAAAGTTCTAACTATTCTTTTTAAAGTTCAAAGAGGGTCTTCTTGGCCAGGCGCGGTGGCTCAAGCCTGTAATCCCAGCACTTTGGGAGGCCGAGGCGGGTGGATCACAAGGTCAAGAGATCAAGTCCATCCTGGTCACCATGGTGAAACCCTGTCTCTACTAAAACTACAAAAAATTAGCTGGGCATGGTGGCGCGTGCCTGTAGTCCCAGCTACTCAGGAGGCTGAGGCAGGAGAATTGCCTGAACCCAGGAGGCGGAGGTTGCGGTGAGC
>NW_016107336.1:1191225-1254357 GCF_001604975.1 Cebus imitator
TTTGCCAGAGGCTGTATCTCCAGCACCTAGAACGAAACCTTGTATATGTTAAGTAGTCAATTAGTATTTGTTGAATAAATTAAACAGGTCTAGCTAGAGTCAAGACTCATACAACAGCCAAGAAAAAGGTTCAGCAAAGTCAGCAAGAAAAATAAATGGAAGCTTGTCCACACACATCTTAAGCTTTACATTGTTGGGTCCTGCCCAAAGTTTTAGACAGTTTGGCCAAAGGGCTTGAACCTTCCTGGAGCAGGATGCATGTTTCTGATGAGATCTATCTTTGCAGGGAGCAGAGGCAGAAATATTTGCCTTGTCTTACACACATGGAACAAGCAATTATACATAAGTAATTCCTCATGAGGCAGAGCTAAAATATGCAATTCTAGACACAGTTCAAAAAAAAAAAAACAACATAGATAAAGCCAGTTTATTACCAGAATGCATTATTTAAGGGAAGTTAAGTGTACCAGTTGTATATCAGGGAGGGCCATGAGGTGATATTATGTTCTGCTAGTAAGCATCCCTGGATGATACTCTAAGAGAAATAATACTGGTTTGTATGGGCCACTGAAATAAGCTAGGGTATAGTGAGTAGGATTTCCTGTATGTAATGCTAGATGTAAGCTCTTTTAGATGCAACATATAGCAAAGGGTGAATAAAATGGAAGTAACAATAGTAATCCATCAGTCAGCAGTGAAATGGAAGCCTGCCCTGTCCTGAGATAGTGAAAATTGAACAACGGTTTATTGCTTGCCTTCATGCCTCATTTACATTATTTCTTTTTATTCTCACAATAATCCTAATAGTGGATATCATTACATTTCAAAAATGAGAAAACCAGCTAAAAAGTGACACAGTTACGGTTAAAGTCCACATTAGCATCACACCAAAACCACTGCCTTTTCCACTATACTTCACTGTAATCGCTAATCAAACTGTTGAAAGCCAAAGACAAAGGGAGAATCTTGCAAGCAATTAGAGAGAATCAACTGATCACATATGAGAGATTCTTAATAACACTTGGAGCTGACTCCTCATCACAAACCATGAAAGCCAGAAAGCAGTGGAATACTAATTCAAAGTGCTGAAAGATGAAAAACTGTCAATCAAAAAATTTATATCCAGCAAAACTATCCTTCAAAAATGATCAAGAAATTAAGACATCGCCAAATAAAATCCGAGAGAGTTTGCACTACTAGATGTACCCTAAAAGAAATGTCACAGGGAGACCTTTAGGCTGAAATGAAGGGACACCAGAAGTTTAACTCACATGAAGAAACTAAGAACACTGGTAAAGGTAAATAATTACATAAGAAATTATACAAGACAGTGTTAATGTATTCCTTTGGTTGTAACTCCTCTTTTTCCTTTCTGATCTAAATGACAACTACATAAAGCACTAAATATAAATACATGTTTATGAGAACATATACACGAAGATGTAATCCATGACAATAGTGACATTAAGTGAAGTATGGAGCTGCACAGCTGCAAAGTATTAGTATGCAAATTTTTGAAACACAAAAACTGCCAAAACTGATTAAGAAAGAAATAGGAAATCCAGACTTTACAAAAAAAGAAAACTCAGGACAAGATTTCTTCACTGGTGAATTCTACCAAATAGTTAAAAAAGAATTAAGAACACACATTTTAAAACACTTCAATAGAAGAAGAGAAACCACTTCCTTAGTCTAGGAGACCAGTATTACCACAATTTCAAGCCAGACAAATACATCACATGAAAAGAAAACTATAGATCAGTATCTCTGAATATAGGTGCAAAAATCCTCAACAAAATACTTGCAAATAATCCAGCAGCATGTTAGAAAGATTATATACCATGGCCAAGTGGGATTTATCCTAGGAATACTTGGTTGTTTCAACAGATGAGAATCAATCAATGAAACACACTGTATTAATAGAAGAAAGGGGAAAAACCATAATCAACTAGGAGAAAGCATTAGAGAAAAATCCAGCCCTTTCATGATTAAAAAAAAAAAAACATAGAAAACTACTAAAAATAAAAAGAAACTTCCTCAATATGATAAAAGGCATCTATGAAAAACCCACAGCTGGCATCACACCCAGTGGTGAAAGACTGAAAAGAAAACTTTCTCCTCAAGGTCAGGAGCAAGACAAGGTTGTCAGCTCTTGCCAATTTCTATCAAAATCTCAGGTGCCTTTTCTTTTCTTTTCTTTTCTTTTTTTTTTTTTTGCAGAAATTGACAAACTTGTCCTAAAATTTACATGGAAATTTGAAGGATTCAGAATAGCAAAAACAATCTTGAAGGAGAACAAAATTGGATTACTTATTATTCATGATTTTAAAACTTACTACAACGCTACAATAATGAAGATGATGTGGCACTGGCGTAAGAATGGGCAAATAAATCAGTGGAATAGAATTGAGGGTCCCAAAATAAACCCTCCCACTATGGTCAATTGATTTTCAGTAAGTTTGCCAAGGCAATTCAACAGGGAAATAATAGTCTTTTCAACAAGGGTTGCTGGGACAATTGGATATCCACATGCAAAAGAATAAGTGTTGATCCCTAGTTAACACTATATGCAAAATTGAAAAAAAGAAATGACAGACCTAATATGAGATAAAACTGTAAAGCTATTTGAAGGGGTGTAAATCTCTGTGGACTTAGGAAATCATTTCTAAAATATGACATAAAAAGCACAAGCAACAAAAGGAAAAAATAGATAAATTATAGTTTTTAAAAGTAAAACTTTTGTACATGAAAGGACACTATCAAGAGAGTGAAAAGATAACCCACAGAATGGGAGAAAATGTTTGCAAATCAGATATAGATCTGATAAAGGTTTAGCATCTAGAATAAATATTTTTTTAAAATCTCCTACAACTCAACAAAAATAGCCCACTTCAAAAAATGTGAATAGACATTTTTCTAAAGATAAAACAAAGGACTAATAATAAGCGCATGAAAAGATGCTCAACATCATTAGTCATTAGGAAAATGCAAATCAAAACAACGAGATATCACTTTGCACCCTCTAGGATGGCTAGAATTTATTTAAAAAGCAGAAATAACAAGTGCTGGGGAAGATATGGAGAAATTGGAACTCTCAAGCATTGCTGGTAGGAATGGAAAACATTGCTGGTGTAGCTGTTGACGAAAACAATTTGGCAGTTCCTCAAAAAGTTAAGCATAGAGTTACCACATGAAGTATATATGAAGTATCCCAAAGAGGCAAATCTATAGAGACAGAAAGTAGATTACTGGTTGTCAGGGGGTGAGAGGGAGAAATTCAGAGTTGTGGGGTTTCTTTATAGGGCGATGGAAATGTTCTGGAATTAGATAGTGGCAGTATTTGCACAAGATTGTAAATATACTAAAAGCCAGCTGGGTGTAGTGGTGCAAGCCTGCAGTCCCAGGTACTCGGGAGGTTGAGGTGGGAGAATCACTGGAGCCCAGGTGTTTTAGGCTGCAATGAGCTATGATCATGCCACTGCACTCCAGCTTGGACAACAGAGCAAGACCCCATCTCTTTAAAAAATCACTTCACTAAATTATACTCTTAAAATTATTAAAATGATGTTCTATGTTATGGAAATTTCATCTCAATTAAAAACATTTTAAATGCAATACTTTGCATTTAACTTGATGGATTGTAGGCAAATTTGAATATTTCGGTCCTCTGACTGCTGCTGGAGAATGGATCGCTGAGGTTGGCTCTTTTAGTTAATCTTAAAATCAGAATTTAAGATAAATAACAATGATGAGTTACATTGTATTTGACTTTATACCAACAGTCATAAATCATAATTTTAGATTTTTTTTTTAGGGTGGAGGGGCCCACAAAGACAGAAGTGCCTGGGGGCCACTGCAGTCATAATGTGGCTCTGGCTCCATGAGCAGAGGTAAAGTGATAAAGATGTGTTCAAGAGATGTCTAGATGATAAAAACTGATGGGTTTGGTGTTGGAGGTGGGGATTACACAGCTGAGTGGCGAATGGTGGTATCTGCTGCTGAGATGGGAAGCACTGGGAGAAGACTGAATTTGGGGAACAAGGATGAATTCAGTGTGGTTGCGCTTAGTCTGAGATGTCCATGGTGTTGGAGGATGCAAATGGACAGCTGTGTGTAAACCCTACTGTGGTCAGATTAGCAACTTAGCTCCTTGCAACTGGGACATGAAAATTGCTTTACTAAACAAAAGCTTCTCTTGATATGGCATTTATCATGCTGGAATTATACCTATCTTACATTTATCATAGTAATCTGAGGCCTGGGAGCTGTTTGGAGAGATCTGAAGAAGCATCATTCTTTTGCTGAAATGTGCAAACTCTACCAGTTCTGATGATATTTTGCAAGACATGGGGAAAAAAAACACGTTGAATTAAAAAAAAATTTAAAAGAAAGAAGAAAAACAAAAACAGTTATTCACCCAGCTCCTTTTGCACATGTAGGCAGATAATACCATGAATACTGAAGCATAAACAACAAATTACATTAAACAAACCACGCTACGTACATCTCCATTGGAAACACGTTAAAAAATGAAACTCAACAGCTGCCAAATGTACAAAATGATCAGATCAGGAGGAAGCGAATGTCTTTTTGAATCTCTCCAAAAAGATTTTACAACTGAAACATTCAAAAAACAGACATAATACGCATTTGACAGTGATCTTAGAAACATCTTAAATATCTTTTGACATCTTCAGTTCATGTTTCAGAAAAACCTTTGTTTCTCCAATTATATCTGATAATGTGGTACATTTTGTAAATTACAGAGAAAACTATGTCTTTTGCAAAACGCTTATGTATAAGAATGATACGGCACCCGATTTAGTCATTTTTGTAATAAAATAAAACGTGACCCAACATGTCGTAATAAAAGAGCCGCTGAAATAGACCCGACGATCTTGTCCCCGAGAAATGCCCTATTCATCTTTTTCCTGAAGCATCAGCAGAAGTGTGGTTTTCTTTTGTAAAATTAACTACATGTTAAAAGTCTTTTACCTTTAAATTTCTTCCTGACAATTAGTAATTTGGGAGATCAACCAGAGCCATAACAATCTCTATGCATATAGATGTAAGCCTCGCTTTTATTCCTTTTGACTCTGATGCCTGGGGTAATGGTCAGGCCAAAAACAATTAAGCAGAATGTAGGTCAGTTCACCAGGTGATAAATTTACCCATCCTTTGGATCCTCACTGAAGTTTCTGAGGCCAACGCGATGGCAGGTACTATTCTGAGCAGAGATGAAAGAAAAGGATCTTCAAAGAACGTGACTGCACAATGCCTGGCGCTCAGCTTCAAGAGAAGCCTGCTGTCCCAGAAGCAGCCGGGAAACTCAGAGGCTCCATCTGCCAACATGGCTCTTTTTAAAAGCAGGAGGAGAGAATTCGTAGTGGAAAAGACTGACTGATTGTAGAGTTGGATTGTTTTGTGGAGAGCACTGGCCTGGGAGTCAAGTGCTGGATTCTAGACCCTGCCAGGCCAGTAAGCTACTGTGTGTATGTGGCAAGCATTTTGCCTCTCTGGGGCTCAATTTCCCTCATCTGTGTATGAGGGTGTTAGTTGATCTTTCAGGT
Organism: Cebus imitator; assembly: GCF_001604975.1. Lineage (NCBI taxonomy): Eukaryota > Metazoa > Chordata > Mammalia > Primates > Cebidae > Cebus > Cebus imitator. The sequence continues at coordinate 1,196,796 of NW_016107336.1, forward strand.
GCACTTCATAGGTATCCTGATGGTCTAAGAATCTGCAGTGCTTTCTATTAGACGTTTATGTTTCTCAGTAGGATTGCAGGCAGAATATTGGCCTCCCAAATATGTTCCCCTCCTAATACCTGGAACCTGTGAATATGTTTCCTTACATGGCGGAAGGACATTGCAGATATAATTAGGGATCTTGAGATGGAGAAATCACTCTGAATTATCCTGGGGGGGGGGCCCAATGTAATTACAGGGGTCCTTATAAGAGGGAAGCAAGAGTGTCAGGGTCGGAGAGAGAAAGAGATCTGAAGACACTGCCGCTGGCTTTGGAGATAAAAAGCCAACTCGTGCAGCTGGCCTCTGGGAGCTGGAAAAGGTAAGGAAATGGATTCACCCCTAGAGCCTGCAGCAGGCACCTCTGTCACCCCATTCGAGACTTCTGACTTCTAGAACGGTAAAATAAGAAATGTGTGTTGTGAAAAGCCTCTTAGTTCCTGGTAATTTGTTACAGTAGCACTAAAAACAGATACGCCTGGCCTATAAGAACTTGAGTTTCTGTAACTTCCCTTCTGGTAGCGTGGTTAAGTAGTGCAGTGGCAGCTTGGCCTGCTAGAGTCCATCCATCCATTTTTAAGGAAAGGTTGTTTGTTGGCAGGAGAGATCAGAAACCACCTGAGAGGACAAACAATGGGCAATGGAGGGGAACAAAATTCTTAGCTAAAGAAGACATCTTTTTGTTCACCTAAAGCCAGGGAAGTCTATGAAGCTCCCTTCTCTGCAGACACAGGGTCCCTTAAGTGGATGATTTGCACTGAAGTCTGACACAGTGAAGGTAGCTTCGTCTACAGTCCTGCTTGGGTCAGGTTTGTACAGCATCAAATGGAACAGGAAGAGCAAGAGCAAGAGCAATAGAAATGCAACTGCAAACTTGGTGTGGCTGCGGCAGGAACATTCCCATTCAGGGATGGATTTCAGAAATTGTAGACAGAGAGACAGGCAAAGGCTATACTGGGTTCATGTATCAGTGTCAGAAAGGGTCTGTTCTGGCAGGTGCAGAGTGCATACCAAGGTGGCCAACACAAATGGGGAGGGACAGTACAAGGAAATAGGAGAAAATGGACCAGACAGGAGAGACATAACAACCTAGTACTGCTCACTAAATGGCTGCAATAATGCTTTCATGAGAAGGGATCAATAGTTAACACCTGGAAGTATTTTAGTTTTATCACGGTAGTCATTATTTTATAGGTTCATTATATTTAGACGCGGAATGCTTCAGTTAACCTCCGGTGTAGTTCATTTAGAAATGCGTGTGTTCTGATCTTTTCCATGGCTCAATCTTTGGTATTTATAGAGCTCTGGATTTATTCTGCCCCTTGTTTTGTTTAGCAGAGACATCTTAACCATGTAGAACCCAAATAACGAGTTGTTTTCAAGAAAATGCCCTGCTTAGGCAGATGAGATGAAATGACGCCCACCTAAGGGATCAAGACTGTTTTTCTTGTCAGGCTAGAAAGTTTGGCCAAGGTCATTTGCAAGGCTGCGTAGAACACTGGCATTCATGCAGAAAGCGGGGGTGATAGGGGAAAGTGGCTGGCAGGGTGTGGGGAGGACTGTGGCTGTGGAGGGGCAGCAACTGAAGCAAAATCTGAAGTGACTACCAGGTTCCAGCAAGGAAAAGAGTCCAGTACTGGGCTGTTATCCACGAGGGCCAGAGTAGAAAATAAAAGTAAATAGAAGTTCCGCTTCAACGCTTTCTTCTTAGCCTATTAAGGATGAATAATAGCTTCTTCAAAAGTTGATTTACTCTAAAGCCTTTTGTTAATAATCCTAAATAGCTGTTAGTTATAATAAAGAAATAAGTATATTCTGTGTTCCTAGTTCTCATACTGTAGCCCAGATGTTTGCCCTGGCATGTCTGGACAAGCCCAGGCAGGCCTCAGCCCATAGTTAATTTCCCTTCCTTAGGTAGAAATGTTACTGCCTCGTAAATGACTTCCTCTTTTCCTTTGTTCTGTCTTGCCTTTACCCTTCTAAGAAAAGTTTTGAGTATTAGCCAATTAGCATAGTTTAGATTGTGAGGCCTAGCTCCAGCCAGTGGAGGCAAGGCACAGCAGTAGAGGCCAGCCTGTAAAAGATAAATATCAGTGTACTCTTGGGGGAACGTATTCTCTTCCCGATCCACAAGGGGGTGTAGTTTCAAGGGCAAGAACTTCCAAGCGCCATAACCTTGCCTCCTCCCCTCTCTCCATCCGGGGAGTAGAGGTTTTTGTTTAAATTTTTGCAGGCACGGGAAAATGATCAAAGTCAAATTACTCCAGCGGAAGCTTAAAGGAACTCCTTTCATAGGTCAACGGGCTTGGAGAAGGAGGGAATTCCTCCCAGGTTAAAAGTCCCTGTCCCCCACATCCAGGTGGATTTCCCCCTCAGGGGTCCCCTTCTACTCAGTGTGGAAGCTGCTTTCCCTCTCTGGGATTCCATATTTGGGTCCCCTTCCACAATCCTCTTGGAAGCGTTCTCTCTCTCATCTTTTTCCACAATGTCTGGAAGAAGATGCGCCCCAGGAAAGAAGGGCCCACCAAGAGAACCCAGATTGCTCACCCACATTTTGGACAGACTGACAGGGAGCATTCATCTACTAAAGGCAACACGTGGCAGAGTGTGTCGGAGGGAAGCCAAGATTTCTGGAGAAATCAATTGTTATTGAGTCAACATTTGAAAGTGATTTGTAAAAGGGCTTGAGCAAGGACTAAAATTTGCTAGTAAAAAGAGCCTTGATTCAAGAAGACATTCCAGAGCAGACAATGTGCTTACATGGAACAAGGAGTGCGTTTGGGATTATTTACGTAGTCATCAGATGTAGGCAGGACATCGCTGAAATGATGGGAAAAGGAATGTCAGAGTCTACCTTAAATTGCTTAGATTCTTCTGTTGTATATAAACATGCACAGTAAATTCCATTGCTCTTACTGCTTAAGTCTTTGTCAATTGAGTCTTTTTGCTGGATTCATGAAGTGCTGAGCAAAAGTGCTCTTTCTGGTATTGATAAAGATAGGCTCCTGAATTGTGGGTGCTGCAGACTCTCAGATTCACCACCCTACTCGTCAAGTGGATGCTGCATTCTCAGGGAGGTACTGTCGTGCAGTGCCATAGCACAAAAGCTGGGGACGCAGAGAACTTGGATCCATGGTTGTCCTGCCCCCTTCATAGCTTTGTAATGCTGGGCAGTGCCTTCATTTCCCCACCCTTCAGTTTTCTCATTCTTAAAAGGGAGCTGATAAAGTACCTCCCTCTGGGATGCCTATGAGGAGAAGCATAGTGGCTGCATACAAAAGGCTAAGCAAAGGAAGTGTCCAGCTTAAAAGAGGCACTCCCTGTTTCCTCATTATTCTTTTTTTTTTTTTTTTTTTTTTTTTTTTTTTTTTTTTTTTTTTTTTTTTTTTTTTTTTTTTTTTTTTGAGACAGAGTCTCGCTCTGTCACCAGGCTGGAGTACAGTGCTCTCTACAACCTCCGCCTGCCGGGTTCAAGTGATTCTCCTGCCTCAGCCTCCAGAGTAGCTAGAACTACAGGTGTGTACCACCACGCCCAGCTAATTTTTGTATTTTTACTAGAGATGGAGTTTCACCATGTTGGCCAGGCTGGTCTCGAACTCCTGACCTCAAGTGATCAACCTGACTTGACCTCCCAAAGTGCTGGGGTTACAGGTTTTGTAAAGCCACTGCACCCGGCCATCCTCATTATTCTTAATAACTAGTCTGAACATGGGTTATTTCTGCCTTCGTGTTCCATGTGATGATCAGGTCACTGTAAGAAGTTGGGAGTTCAGGCCGGGCACAGTGGCTCACACTTGTAATCCCAGCACTTTGGGAGGTCAAGGCAGGTGGATCATCTGAGGTGAGGAGTTCGAGACCAGCCTGGCCAATATGGTGAAACCCCATCTCTACCAAAAATACAAAAAACTAGCTGGGTGTGGTGGCGGACGCCTGTAGTCCCAGCTACTCAGAAGGCTGAGGCAGAAGAATCGCTTGAACCTGGGAGGCAGAGGTTCTAGGGAGCCGAGGTTGCACCACTGCGCTCCAGCCTGGGCAACAAAAGTAAAACTCTGTCTCAAAAAAAAAAAAAAAAAAGAAGTTGTGAGTTCAGAATCCTACTCCAGAGTGGTCACTTTGTGAAAGGGCTGAGCCATAACTCCCAGACACTCAGTAAGCCGTAAGCACCTGTCCCTCCACTTTCATGGTTTGGCAGCTTTCAGCAAGTTCTCTGGCAAAAGCTGCCCCTATTTTGTAGGCGACGCTTAAACACCTCCTCATCCTCTGCAGAGCCAGAGCATACCCTGGGGTCTGTAGAGTGACTGAATATGGAAAATCCAGGAAGGAAAATAAGGAAAATAATTCTTTTCTTTCTCACCTTCGCGAAGGCACAGCAGGTGACTTCCCAAACGCAAAAGCAAGCTGATGCCCACCGTTGGCCCCTGCTGAAAATATCGACAATCCTCAAGAATACAGTGTTCACCCCCCAAGGCAGATGCTGTCCATTGAGGACCAACGGAGCCCACCGGCCTTGATGACAGGACGCTCCCAAGCTGCGGCCAGGATCCAGCACTCTGTGATGGGAGGACTCTTTGCTTTCCATCCCCCGACCCTGATCTTGTCTCAAACAGGCCTTGTCCTGCTCTTGCAGAGCTGGACGCTGATATCCTCTTCAGTGGCCCTCCAGGAGTGCCTGGTTCGTGTCCTTCTCCCTCCTGGCAGTGGAGTCCCAAGTGTACTCACTGCCAGGTGGGGCCACCAGAGAGAAGACAGCAGCAGCCCTGGCAGGCAGGAAGGACCAACTCTGCTTTCTGGGAAAGACTGTTCCTTGAGAACTCTTTCAAAATATGATGCTTTCTGTCTTCTAGAAAGCAGTAGGGCTTGGAGAAAGCATGGGAACATTTCACGTTTTGTCGCCCCGGGCCTAATGGGCTTGAATGGGAAGAGGCAGATGTGGTAGAGCCCAGCCTCAGCCTGGCTGACCCAGGAGGGCTCTGACTGCCCCCAGCGCCTGTTCTCTGACTCTCCCCTCTCTCTGCCACTGCAAAACCCACCCCTTTCATTTCAATAACTCCTTAGAACGCACCAAGCAGATTCAAAATTCTTACCTCATTTAGCCTGCAGATAATTTTGTGGACATGGAAAGAGAAAAGAATAGTTACTGGTCATCGATTACACCTCACACTTGTGCTAGGGACATGCACCAGAAAAGAAGAGCAGCTGATATCCACTGAGTATTCACCATACACCAAGCACTGCTCTAATGCTTCTCAATATTTTTTTTACTTGCTCCTGACAGCAACCCAATGAGGAAGTATAAGTATCATTATTCAGCCCTACCCTTTTATTTTATTTTATTTTTTTGAGACGGTGTCTTGCTCTGTCATCCAGACTGGAGTGCAGTGCATGATTTTGGCTCACTGCAAACTTGGCCTCCTGGGTTCAAGAGATTCCCCTGTCTCAGCTTTCCAGGTTGCTGGGATTACAGGCATGTACCACCACGCCTGGCTAATTTTTGTATTTTTAGTAGAGATAAAGTTTCACCGTGTTGGCCAGGGTGGTCTCGAACTCCTGACCTCAAGTGATCAACGTGCCTTGGCTTCCCAAAGTGCTGGGGTTACAAGCGTGAGCCACCACACCTAGCCCATTATCTCCTTTTTATAGATGGGAAAAGTGAGGCCCTTAGAGTTTGAGTCACTCATCCAAGGTGACTCAGCAAGCAGGTGTCAAGTATGACTTAAGTACAGCTGCCTGATGGCAAGGGCCTGCTCTTTATTACAATAATGCAGCTCTTACAGGGTTTCAAAGAATCCTTTTTGAACTACGAGTTTCAAAAATTACAAGTTCGTGATATAGGAAATCATTATTCACATTGTACAGATGAACATCAAGTGTCTTTCAGTCATCATCTTGGTTCATGGCTCAGTTTCAATATTGGTTTCAAGCATATATATCTTCATGTATTCATTCATTTATTTATTTTTATTTGGGTAGCAGCTGTAATCTTAGCACCTGGGGTAACACTAGGACCTTGACAATGACTTTTATTTTGTAAGCATCCCAGGACAGCCCATATGTCTTCCACTAGCCGAGGAAAAGGCGGACTTCACCCTTTGCTCCCAATTTTGTTCCTTTAAGGTTTATATAGTTTTATCACATCTGTATTAATTTCTAAAATGTATATTTTTAAATTTGAGGGATTTTTTTCTTAATATAAAAAGATACAAAGCTGTAATAAAAGAAAAGAAAGGAGAGAAAAGGGCCTTTTCCAGGAGGCATCATCTAGCCAACACTAGTTAAAGCTCAAAGGGAATCTGGTTTCATGGCTACATATTTGTAGACTTATTTTTACTGAAAATTGTTCTTCAAATATTTTAGGATGCCATTATAGGAGACTTCAAATGAGTGGGAAGGAAAGCAACTTATGTCTCAGTGAAATTTTTATTAATCGAGAATTACTGTGGAGAATTTGGAAGACCTTATGTGAGATTTAGAAGGGCAAAACTGAAACATTCACATGAGGGCTCGGTTAGGAAGTTTGAAAAGGCTTGAAAAGACATGTTAAAAATAATTCCAAAAAGGAGAGAAAAGGTAATTACCAGACACGGAGGCTTTTTATATGGCTGCGGTGATAAAACAGGCTGGTTATTAACCTGGCAGGTAGAGCGAAAACCCATTGATGGTAATTGGGGAAATTAGTGCTCAGGATGTAATTCTTCCCCTTCCACCATTCTTTGGAGGAAATAAATGCTTTATTGAAGCGATTCCATGAGAATCTTTACAATTTCTTGGAAGAGTTGGTGATTCAAGAGGCTTTTGTGACTGCTAAACAGTTATTTAAATCATTTCCTGAGGAAAGAAGCTTGGAAGAAGATAAAAATAATTAATGCCAGTGTAACTATTAGTATGGGAATGATGGGGAGTTAAAGAGGTGTTTACCCGCCTTCATCTACTTTCTGTGGCTCAGAAGGCAATGTCACATCTTGGCAAACATGAGAGCTGAGTTTCATGGTGGCAAATAGGCACCCCCTTCCAAGTTCGATACCATGATATGATTCTAGGAATGCTGCAAAAGATAGATAGAATATTGTGTGGCAGGGTTTATGGTAGGAAAAGAACCAACAACCAAGAAAACAGAACCTGAGTCAACTACATTTCCCTTCCTGAAGGAATTGTATTAGGAGAGAGAGTGTTTTTGTTTTGTTTGTTTGTTTGTTTGTTTTTGAGACAGTCTCCCCTTGTCACCCAGGCTGGAGTGCAGTGGCACTATGTCAGCTCATTACAACCTCTGCCTCCTGGGTTCAAGCGATTCTCCTGCCTCAGCCTTCTAAGTAGCTAGGATTATAGGCACCCGCCACAATGCCTGGCTAATTTTTGTATTTTTAGTAGAGATGGGGTTTTACCATGTTGGTCAGGCTGGTCCCGAACTCATGACCTCAAGTGATCCGCCCGCCTCAGCTTCCCAAAGTGCTAGGATAACAGCCATGAGCCACCGTGCTCGGCTGAGATCTGTTTTTACTAATGCTTTGTTGATGGATGCTTTGGTCTAACCATTTTGTACTTTGGTGTCCTACTTCAGGAGAGAATCTGAACTCGTAACAGTGGACAGTGGAGAAGCAAAATCATTTTAGTACAGGACTTTAGTAGAGCGAATATGCAATAGTATAGAGTGGACTGAACACTTCTGGGAAACTGACATAAACCATGGCTGGACTGGATTTATGTGATTTCTTAAGTACGTGAAATAAGTAATTGTGACTTCACAAGCTCATTGGGTTAAGTCACAGAGTTTTCACTCTGGACACAGAATTTGGATTGTCATGAATTTTTTTTTATGAACAAATGCTGCCTGAATTATGGGCATTTGTAATTTTACTTAGGTTTTAAAAAGCCCCTTACTGATTTTCTGTTATAAAGAAAACAGCTATGTGCATATTTAGTATGTTTTTAGTATTAAGTGCATACTGCCAGGTTCTTTTGCATTAAGTACTAGGATGTTTTCCCTTTCATATCCGTCTGCCCTTGTCTGATCCTTTCAGGGGCATAATATCCTCCTGTGTGTGTTTAAGAGTGTGTGTGACATCATGCTTACTTGTAGAGTGATAAATTAAGTGTCACTTTGAAGTAGTCACAATGTATCATGTTAGTAGTTTGCATTAAGTTGCCAGTTAATTAAATAACCTCTGTCTTTTACTGCAAAAAACTTGAGCCTTATTAAGTTAGAAAATTTACAACCAATAGCATAATCAATAAAACATTAACAAACGTGTCACCCCTGACAAACCTTTTGTATTGATTTTCACATTCTTACAAAGCTTGCCTGTAGCCTGAAATTAAAAAAAAAAATAAAAAAAAAAAAAAAAAAGCCACCACCAGTAAAATGGGTGTAACATTAGCCAGAGATACTATTCCGTAGGGCACTTTTGAAACTTTTATAGTTGCTGTTGGATCTAATTATCTGGAAGTGTGCTTTCGAAATAGCTTCACTGTTGATGAAGTTTAATTCTGGAGTTCACTAGTGAGAGATATAACTAATAATAGTAGGATGTCACTGTAACCTTCATTCATAGGTGACTGCAGATTAAGGGAAGAATCGAGGCAATTTTCTTACTAATCCAAGTAACAACCACAGGTTCAGCCTTAGTCGTTTGAATTTTCAGGAGGCTATAATCATTTTCCGTCTGAAATATCCAAATGACAGCTTTATGTTTCTACATCTGCATGTAGAGACATCCATTTTACGGACTGAGTGTTGGGGAGTTGGGTTTGAAGAGCTTCTGGAAGTGAGTGACTGCCAAGCTCTTTCTCCTGCATGGTCTGTAAGTCAGCCAGTGAGAGCAACAAAGGTATTCCTGAACATGCATGTGGAAAGCCTGCATACTTTATGAAAGATTTGTGAGTTTGCAATTCAGGGAGCGAAGGCTGCTTAGGGCGGCTTGAAGAAGGATTCTGTCTTGTGTCTCCCCTCGTACTGTTTGAGTAGATGGGGTGCCCTGTGGATGTGATGCCTACTTTCCTGGAAGAGGCAACCCCGTGGGCGATTAGGCACCCCCCATCCCATGCACACTCAAGAAGCTGCATGGCAGATTCTCTGCTTAGTCTTGACTCTAGAAATGCATCGGCAGGCAGACTGACCCCCTTCGGCAAGCAGTGGAAATGATGTACTCTCTTGGCAGTGCGGTTTCCCATTTAGAAGAAAACCGCTATTTTGGAGGAAAAAATTCATATATTTGAAGAATGTACATGTCTGATGAAACTACAGTCCACGAATTTTAAATTTTGACTCTTTCCAAGTCCCAAACACATTCATTCATTCATTGAATAAAACATGTGCCAAGTGCCTACTGTTGGCCAAGTACTGTGTTTACTTTCTGATGCAAAACTTTATGTAAATCCTCACCTATCTCAAGACCTAAAATAGTTACAAGGAAATATTGGTATTTCAGCATTTTTTTTTTTTTTTTTGAGACGGAGTTTCACTCATGTTACCCAGGCTGGAGTGCAATGGCGCGATCTCGGCTCACCGCAACCTCCGCCTCCTGGGTTCAGGCAATTCTCCTGCCTCAGCCTCCTGAGTAGCTGGGATTACAGGCATGCACCACCATGCCCAGCTAATTTTTTGTATTTTTGGTAGAGACAGGGTTTCACCATATTGACCAAGATGGTCTCGATCTCTTGACCTTGTGATCCACCCGCCTCGGCCTCCCAAAGTGCTGGGATTACAGGCTTGAGCCACCACGCCCGGCCTGGTATTTCAGCATTTTTAAGTCGAGGTGGGATCTTGGTTGGTGGTGACAGCAGTCTCCTTGCCCAAGTTGCTAGCAGGCTGCCCATGAGGTCTGGACGACCACTCAGGGAGATATGGTTGTCTCTTTGTATGAGTCATCTTCAGAGGACGCCCTTAGTGAAGGCCATCCTGAACGATAAACCATTCTACACCTAAGGTCAACAGTCTCCTGTGCTCTTTGGGGAATGATTATTTGTCATTCGAATGGAAAGTGACAACCTGGAGAAAGGAAAAATGAACTGAATTTTGTGTGAGCTGTGGGCTCACTTTTACTAAGTATTAATATTCTTAATATTTAATCTAGAGGATTCTTTTAGGATTTTCTGATGCTTCCCTCAACCCCTATTTCTATTTTCAATGGTAACTATGGCAAACAGAAATGCTGAGCTCTTTAAAACTATGATTCTTGAGATGGAGATATTTAGTAACACAAATAATTCAATTGGTTTGGACACTGGAAAGCAAGAGACTTGTATCCAAGCAATAACCTTTGGAGAATATTTTATTTAATTTCTTTAGAGATAGGGGTTGAAGAGATACTGGAAGTGAGTGACTGACAACTTGTTTCCTATGTTGCTCAGGTTGGAGTGCAGTGGTGCAATTACGGATCACTGCAGCCTCAGAATCCTGGGCTCAAGTGATCCATCTGCCTCAGCCTCCTGAGTAGCTGCAATGACAGGCATATGCTACCACACTTGGCTAATTTTTATTTTTTGTAGAGGTGGGAATCTTGCTATGCTGCCCAGGCTGGTTTTGAACTCGTGGCTTCAAGTGATATTCCTGCCTCAGCTTCTCAAAGTGCTGGGATTTATAGGCATGAGCCACCACACCTATATTTTAGAACAAAAACTTCCCAGCTACTGGGAACGGAAATGGGACAAAATCTACACTTGCTATGTGTCACACGTTGTTTTAAATTGAATTATATATGCTGTACTGACAAGTTGAATAGTAGCTCCCAAAAGATGTCCCCACGTTCTAACCCCCCATACCTGTGAATGTGACCTTATTTGGAAAAAGAGTCTTTGCAGATGTGTCTAAGTTAAAGATCTCAAGATGAGATGATCCTGGGTTACCCAGGGATGCCCTAAGTCCAGTTGGAGTATCCTTGCAAAAGACAGAGGAGAACACAGGGAGAGAAGAGAAGTCCCTGTGGAGGTAGAAGCAGAGATTGGAGTGATGCAGCCACAAGCCAAGGGAAGCCCGGAGCCACCAGACGCTGGAAGAGGTGTGGATTTTCCCCTAGAACCTTTGAAGGGTGTGTGGCCCTGCCCACACTATGATTTTGGACTTCAGACCTCCAGAGGTATAAAGGAATGAATTTCTGTTGTTTTAAACCACCCAGTTTGTGGTAATTTGTTTCAGTGATCCTGGTAAGGTAATACACCTAAGCTTTGGAATGACCCTAAAATTTTAGGTATCATTATGATCGTAGGTTATCTTATAGCTAAAGAACCTAAGGTGCAAGGATAATGAGTGAGCTGGTCAAGGTTTCCTGGCTCCTAAGTGGCTGTTACTGGGTGGTACCACGCTGCTGGGCCTCTAAAATCCATGTGCATAACAATTGTGTCCGGAGTCACCAAACAGACACAGCTTTCAAAGCTACTGACCCAAATCCCTGTCTTTTTTAGACTCCTCTAGCTTCTGCTTCAATGTGTTTTTTAAACTGCCAATGCAGAAAACTTCGGTAACACAGAAAAGAAGAAAGAAATGCAGACACTGTCCACAGTCCTGCCTCCCCAAGGGAACCAGTGTTTACGTGTTTGTAATTTACAACCCCCCGCCCCCAGGAAAACACACACCCACACATATTTTACTTGAAAGCGGTGTGTTTTAGTATTCATCATGATTCTCAGAATTCTTAGTAAAATTTCAAAAACAACACACTGGATTACCATACCAACTGTTTATTTTACCAACTAAGGCCACTGAAACAACAGCAAATAACAAAGAAAACCTACCATCCAAAAATCACCTTCATTGTATAAAAGAAAGAAAGCTTCACTTTATGAAAGCAAGATCTTAATCTCAGAATAAAGAATGGGACTCTACGTTAAAGATATTTAACTGTGTGAAAACTCAATACATTGCCCTTATTTTTCTCACGATGCCACGGACCAGCAGAAACTTCTTTGTAGACCTGTAGCAGTCCGTGGTCTAATCTCATGCTTCTCAGACTCTAATGTGTTCAGAGCATTCGGGCCTCTTGTCCAAATGAGAGCTTTTTTTTTTTTTCCTGGAGATGGAGTCTCACTCTGTTACCCGGGTTGGAGTACAGTGGCACAATCTCGACTCATTGCAATCTCCGCTTCTAGGGTTCAAGCAATTCTCCTGCCTCAGCCTCCCAAGTAGCTGGGACTACAGGTACATGCGCCATACCCGGCTAATTTTTTGTATTTTAGTAGAGATGGGGTTTCACTTTGTTGCCCAAGCTGGTCTTGAACTCCTGAGCTCAGGCAGTCTGCCCACTTTGGCCTCCCAAAGTGCTAGGATTACAGGCATGAGCCACCGTGCCTGGCCACAAATGCAGGCTTTGATTCAATAAGACTAGAGTGGGGCCTGAGAGTCAGCATTCTTACAAGCTCCCAGGAGACGCTGATGTTGTGGATCTGTGGATTATCCTTCTATCCATGGGTGGCTGGGCTCTAGACAGTGATATTGGCCTTTATAGTCTGATTTCTTTTTCTTTCAGGAAACGATTGTGAACATTTTTACATATGAAGGGACATTGGTCTACAGGATGACTTTTGGCTGCATTTATACTCAGTCACGTGAACATATCTTGATTTAGTGATCCAATTTCCTATTGTTGATTATCTAGGTTGTTTTTAAATTTTCTTCTCTTTCTTTTCCCCTTTCTGTCCCATTACAAATAGAGCTGAGATGAATATTCTTGTACCTACACATTTGTGCACTTGTCTGATTAGTTCTTTAGGAAATATTCTAGAAATAGAGCTATTGGTTAAAAGGACAAGTATATCTGCTAAGTACATTTTCAAGGCATTTAACTTGTTTTCCTTTCATCCTAAACAAGCCCTTAAATCGGAAATTATTCTTCAAGTTTCAGGGAGTCTCGGGGAGCTCAGTGCTTCATCAACATCTGAGGCAATCACAAGATAGTGTGCGAGGTGATGGAATAGAAGTCCAGGCAACAAGAGGAAGGTGGGTCAGGAAAGGCTTCTGAGAGGATGCAACATCTAGACTAGGACTTCTTGAGTTTGTCTGTTCACAGCTGTGCTCAGCAGTGCACCTTAAATGCATGCATGAGAAAGAACTCCTAATAGACTTCATAGCTAAGTGATCTTTGCATGACCAAATAGCATCACCTGAAATATAAAACATCAAACAAATTCCTCAAAATGAATCAAAGCAAACTAAGAGACTTTCTAATAATTTATTAGGCCTGTTTATTTCTACACCTTTTAAGTAGGCTTAGGAAAAAGGTGAGGAAATGATAGTATTTGTAGGAATGAATGAGGTCAGGTTATGGGACTCTGTCATCAAGTTTAATTCACATCTTCTTTCTTTAAAATTGGTATTTTTACACTTGACTCCTTATACTAACCTATAGAAGATTTGGAAGAAGAGTGGAATATTCACTTTTTTTATTATGTTAAAATGTTGTTTTTTAGAGACAGGGTCTTACGATGCAGCCCAGGATGGTCTTGAACTCCTGGCCTCAAGCAATCCTCCCGCATCAGCCTCTTGAGTAGCTGAGACTATATGCTCATGCCACCACACCTGGCTAAGAATGAAATATCTTAACATGGTCTTAACTCTCTTTCATGGCCCAGCTACCACAACTGAAAGAATGTATCTCAAATATTGTAGCCTGGAGCCAGAAGGCTAGCTGAGGGGCTTCTTAACTGCAATCCTGTCAGGTAAAAACAAACCTTTATTCTGGGATGTTTCCCTACCAAAGGCAGCAGAATGACCCTCCAAAGACCTCTTGAGGTTCCTTCCACCCAAGGATTCAAGAATTTTCAATGGACATCTCTGTGAGAAGAGCTAACAGCTAACTAGTGAACAGGTAGTTGGGAGTAGAGGGAAAATGACAGAAATCAGAGTACAGGGAATTCCACTATGCCCTGGTCTTCAAGAAAAATCATGGCAAAATGTTCAGGAGCACTAATATTATTCTGCTTCCATGGTGACAAATATATGACACAAATGTTGCAACATACACCAACCTGTTGCCTTCCCATGCTGGTCTGGTGCCCTGGCAGACATTACTAATCGGTCACTACACTCTTCCTAAATCCATCCCAGATCTCAGAGCCTCACTGAGACTAAGGGTTGCTGGGTGGTACCACTCCAGGAGGCACCAGTTGTATTATACTCAATGGGAATGTACCCCTGCCATCATAAAATGGGGCAGCCCTGCCATTGTGAATAGAACATAGTAGACACAAAATAAAAATTCATTGAATGAACCAGATATCACCTCTGAATCCTTCTCAATATAACGCTTCAAACAGCCACTACAAATTGATTGGATTTGGCATGCAAGTGGAACCTATTTGCTATTCCTGCTTTAAGGAAACACAGTAAGAGGCTGCCAACATGAAACATATTTAATCATCTTTGCACAAGTGTGTGTTGGGTACATGCATAATGTGTATGCAAATACAGTTTGCTTAGAACATGCAACTCTCTCCTCTCCCTCCCTCCTACTCCATCCCTAAATATACGATTTCATAAAAACCACACCTGCGACTGCTTATTGGAATGGGAAGGGCTCCAACTTATGTTCTCAAATTTATAACACTTGCCTGTGGATTTCTAAACCGCGGTTCCTGTGATAAACTACAGTGCCTGGCAGAAAGGTGCAAAATATTTATATCTGGGCCTAACGAAGTTTTCCTTGGCTTCCCAACCTGGGTTGCTTGCACCTATGTTTGTGGACATTGCTCTTTTCTTTCTCCCTCCCTGTTTGGCTTCACACCTGTCCCTCTCTACTGCTCCCATTGCATCAGACTAACAGAAGAATCAGACATGAGCGGTACTGAAGAGGTCATTGGAAAATTCCAAAATTTGTTAAAATTTTTGTAAAAATTAATTGAAAAAGTAACAGGAAATGGAGGCAGGATGAGCACCTTTCGTATTCATCTCCCAGGGTTTGCGGCATTGCTCAGCCTCATGACGAAACGGGAGATGCACTATTTCACTGGCCATGAAATAGTACGTCTCAAAATCCTGTTGTAAAGACAATTTCAAAATAGACGCCTCTCAATCCCGTTCCCCATTTACCGTTTTTGAAAAAATAGCATTAATTTACAAATGTTCTGTTCCTAATCAGTCACACGGAAAACCATCCTGCCTTCACGTATATCCTTTTCCCTTCTACTCCCCTCGGAAACCATTGTGTTTAGGGGAGTAAAAAAAACTTAAAACAATTCCATTCCATTACTTTCAGAAGCTTATGCTGAGTTTACAGTTTTGACAGTGTAATTGTCCAACCCCGAGCCTATGGCCTCTTTTGCTAAAGAGCAGAAGGAAAAATCTTATCTTGACCTAAAAGTAAACAATGTCAGGCAATAGTAGAAGAAAAGATAAATATTTGGGATACATAAATGTTGGTTTGATTCGGCTAGGACCATAGCTTTGGGTTATTAAAAGAACCTCAAGTGGATAAAATTTGGCCCTAAATTTTGTAGTGAGGTTAGCACTACCCTATGGGAAATGCAAAACACTCTTCTCTTATTCTAGTTTTAGAAATGTCATAGGAAACACATTTAAAGTCCATTAAACGTGATTGGAGTTGACAAGACTCCTTCTGGTGAAAAGCTGGGTAAAGCAAGAACTAAAAGTTTCCCATCAGCTCAGACAACATTAGCTAGTGGCTGATACCATGTGTTAACCAAAATGGAGACAAAACTAGTGACCCCTTTGAGAGCCAAAATAGCTCCTTATTGAAAGAAATGGAGTTAAAAATTATAATAGAATATTGGCTGCTGTACCTTCCGGAGATTATAAATTTGCAAAACCCTTATGTAGTTATTAGTTGAAGTTGAAATTGCCAAATGGGCCCCTAGAGGTGTGATATGAAGGCGCACATTGGAAGATCTGAAATCTTGCTCCCACTCTGATGGAAGGGTGGCTCCAGCCATGTGCAGTGTGCGCTGGAGGCTGGATAGGGTTGAGTAAACTTTGGGTTGGTTTTCTCACAGTTTTTGTTAATTCGTGTTGAGTGTTGGCTTTCTTTCTCTCCGATTTTCAGACATGGGGCCCTTGGGAGCAGTAATCCTCCAGCCAGGCTTTCTGAGAAGGTTCACGTCCAAGTAAAACATGAATTTTCTGAGCCAATTTGATAGACAATTGGTCTGAGCAGAGCTCTTGTTTTGCCAACAGATAGAAATGAAGCTGGGAGTATTACAATACCCAGGGCAGGGAGAGGATTGAAGCTGCAGGCGGCTAATTCACAAAAGCAGAGGGTAAGGAGGTGTGAGGACGGGAAACTGCCTTCCTGGGATGTTAGAAACAAACGTATGGTGCCGAAAAGAAAAATCAGCACTGAGACAAAGGATCTTTGAGCAATGTCATTTTTACTTCCTGGACTGCAGGAAGGGTACCCTTGCTAGCCATCTTGCCACGAGAGTACCATGAACAAAGGAAAACACACAAATTTATCCCTTACGCATTTGGGGTTGTCCTTACTGCTGTGTCTGATCTCTGTTGGCTGGAGCCAGACCTCACAATCTAAGCTAAAACCCGATTGGCTAATGACTTAAAACTTTTCTAAACAGGTAAAAGCAATGGCGAGCTGGGACATGCCTGTGAGCACGTCCAGCACAGATATCCTGGTTAAAGTACAAGGTAACAGAATGTGCTACATGCTTGTAAGCATGGCATATCTAACAGCTACATAGGATAAGGCTTATCAAAGTTATTAGCAAACTTATTTTTTAACAAGAAAGTAAACTTTAAAAAGGAACTTTTCTACTTCCCACACGGGAGTTGACAGGTGGCTGATGCTGGCTCTTTCATTACAACCTCACCACCAATCGTTTAAGGATTTAGGAGTTACGGCAAAGTGGTGCGTGCAATCTGTGAGATTTAGGTGCTTCTCCATGTCGTTTCTTCTGTAACCCCAGCACCTAGAACACACAGTAGGCCCTTGATGCTGGGTACTATTGACTGTTGGAAAGAGCACAGGTGTGCTTTAGCACAGCCCCTCCATCGTCATTTATAAGCTGAGAGGCCCTGGGTCCGTTACTTAATTTCACAAAATGTTTTTCAATTTTTTTCTTCTATAAAATGGAATTGTCATTTCTACCTAGTAGGGCTGTTTGGAGGATTAAGCAACACAAAGAAGGTGAAATGCCTATCACAGTCGCTCAATAAGTATTCCTTATTTTCATGATTACCAATTAAATAAATGGTTGATAATCATCAAAATGCATCTGTACTATGTGCTAGGTGCTGTCCTAAGTGGTTAGAGGTTGATACTATTGCTGTCTTCACTTAATAGATGGAAAATGGAGTTTTAGAGATGAAAAGAAACCTAGAGGGAAAGGCACGTGGGACCTGTGGCTGAAAAGAAGCTCTAGGAATTCTGTGGCTGCCAGAGGTGAGACCTAGAAGCAGATGTGGGCTATTGGGTTTGCTCCTTGAAGGGATCCAGGCCCTCCTGCATCTCGGCCAGTCAGCCTCACAGACCTTGGGACTGTGCAGAGTGAGAATCCAATGAGCTGCCTGAAGCTGGTGTTCACCAAGAATTTATGGAAGCTTTTATTGCTATTTCCAACTAAGAACTTTTCTTCAATCATTTATGGAAAACATAAAAGCCAGTGGGAATCAACTAGGATAAAACAAGGTCACAATCACTCTTCCAGATGCTGAGCACAGCTGGTTTTTGCTTAAGCAGTGGGAGCAAGAAAGGAGGATATGCATTGACTATTTGGGTCAGAAAAAGCACCTTAAAATATCTCCTCTGTAATTCATCTCGTCCCAAGTAGAATGTGGGGTCAAATTGCAGACCCTAAACCTTTTCATCCCTACTCCTCCTCCTCCTTCTCTTCTCCTTCCTTTTTCTTCTTTTCTTATCTCATGGAATTGGTATGAAAAATTAAGGATTTTATTCCACAAATGAAAAAAAAAATCTCTCTCTGGGGTGGTAGATACTGCAATCCCAGAAACAAGCTGGAATGCACTGAGGGCTTCCTTACATGCCTAAACGCAGGCTGCTCTTCCTCTGCGTCTATTTTATAGTTGGTGGGGCCATTGCCCTGGGAACAAAAAGGAAAATGGGAACAATCCTAATTTTAATATTCATAACTCATGAGCAGGCTGAAGGGTTTTTTTTTTTTTTAAATAAGTTAATGGCTGTCCTTTGAACTTATAATACCCCTTTTACCCAAGGGGCTTTGGAGGGGTTTGAGAAGAGCCAACCAGCCAAGATCACCCTTCCCACTCCATGACCTCTAGATAGCACCCTGCCTGGGAACTCGACAGAGAGAATGCATCTGTCCATCTCACACTGACTATCTCCAGGAGTCCAGAAGAGCATGACTCTTGCTGCCAGCAACAGATCTGAAGCTGCCAGTAATCCATGTGTAACTGCAGAAAGGACCACTGGAGGGGGCTATTACCAGATTGGCACAGTCACATATTTGGCATATGCTGTTCATAACACAAATCCACCAGTCCTCCTTTTTGGGATCCACCCTGGAATGGCCGGAAGAGACACACTGGGGCCCACTGCTCTGAAGTGTGGTATGGTGGTGGTGTGCCTGGGAGGGGGTAGCAGGCACATCTTCCTGATAGGAAGCCACCTTGACTGATCCCAGGGTCCCCCCCTCCTGAAAGCGGGGGAGAAAGCCTGGGTTTGTACTCTGATTGCCAGTGTGCCTAAGAGTCTAGAAGAGATTTCAGTGAGACGGAAGAATGATTATTTAAATGATACAAGTGTTTGCTTTTAAAGTGTGGGAGAAGGAAAGCATGGAATTTAAAATGCCCTTGAGTCTGCCCATGGGAAAGAGTTTAGGGAGTGACACTAAGCAGAAAGGAAGGCTTTTAGGGGAGGACCAAAGACTATTAGAGTTCTTTTTGGGAATGGTAATGAGCTATTGAAAAATGATGCCTGAGAAGAAAAAGGAAGAGGGGAGAAGTCTGTGATAGAAAGGTAAATGAGTCATTTGATGAGTAGAGTGCATCTCAGTCTTCAGGGTGCATTAGAATCAGGGGGAGGTAGGAAGGTGACTATAAAGTGCCTTTCCCTAGGACCTCTTGAGGCTCCAATGCAATGGGTCTGGGCCATGGTTTGATCACGATGCGGGCACTCTGCAAAGCACTCCTTAAAATACACTAAATAGGATAGCCAAGGACAGGGTGTAGAATCAAGAAACCCAGAAGAATTCCTAGTAGGTGCCCAGAATGAGTGGAGGGCAATGGTTGAAGGAGCAGCTGCCAAGGTGGTAGGTCCCTGTCTTATAAGGACAGGTTGCAGGGTACACGAGAGGCTGAAGAATCCCAGGGTGGACTGAGGACAGTGTGGAATGCCTGGGAGGCTGGGGTGTGGAATGCATGAGAAAGTTGCTCCAGGACTCCCTGCTCCCCCAGGGTGCAGATCATTTAATGGTCTGCAAATGATTTAACATCCCCCCTAGTCAGGGTTCCCAGGGTAAATTGTCTCCATTCCCATCACAGAGGAGCTGTGCTGTCCAGCAGCTAAGAGGCGGGGAGCCACTGTGCTGGGGCGCTTTGGCCAGAATGTTGCTGGAAGTGGCACTGTAGCAATTACTGGTTAAGAACTAACTGTAATTATTAATTATGACCCTAACAACAGTTGAGGTCCTGCATAATTCTTTCTGTGGGCTGCCTTTTGCCTGTGGAGCCCAATTTCTCAAACATCTCATTAGTCTTATAATAGTTTTTTTTTTCTATGTATATTTTTTTCTTCCAAAGTCAGTTGTACATAAAAAAAGGATTTCAGTGAGAAATAGATTTATTTTTAGCCAAGTGGTGGTAATACCCAAGCTTTCCTTCTCGTTTCTCTTTCTCTATTTAAATATTCAGATCTATTACTATATTGAACCGAGATTTGGTTTATTCGGGTAGAAGGAGCTAAATAAAGGTACACACTTAGAAACTCATAACATCATATGTTTAAGTGCTGGAATAAGGTATAAGTTAAAATTGGACTTTTTGATTTTCACTGTAGATAGAGTTCAGAAATACTGTCATAGTTTAAAAAAATCAAAATGTTTCACCTCCGGGAGAAAATGAAACTCTGTGATATAATAGATGGTGCTTGTGGTTTTATTTAAGTTTAATCTTTACATACAAACGAAACCACCTGAGCAGAAGCTTGTTTCTTAAAAACAAGAGTGGCGAGTATGATAATGAATGCCCTGAAAACATCTCTGTTCATCGTATGGAATTTTCTTTCTGAATTCTCATGTAGCTTTCCTTAATATGGAGCAGGGGGCTTTAAGTCACATTGCTGCTCCCAACTGCTATGCTTAAATTGTTTCTAGAAGCACTGAGCCCCCTCCGCTGCTGCTGCAGATTTAGCTTTGGGCTGGGGAGAATGTGGGGAGAAGTCATTTGCATTAAAAAACACTAGCTGTCTATTTCCATTAGAAAAAACACTCGGTGTTTTAGTGCAAATTATTTTAAAAGGGCAGATAACTTATGGATGCAGAAAGGGTAATCCACAAAGATGTATGCAATTTTGTTCAGTTGATATCCTCAGGGCAAAAACATCAAGGATAACAAGTGTACTAAATACAAACAGACACAATCATAAAATATGACACCCATGATTAAGATACCCTTTTTGAGGGTCCTTGGCACTTAGGAGGGAAGCTGCCTTGTTAATATCAGGGCCCATTATTTTCTAGGATTCAGAGGCAGGTTGAAACAATGATCTCTATTTTAGTGACTGTATTCTTAAAAGGTTGTGAAATTCTGGGGCTTTAATCAGACTAGCCTAGAATCACAGCTCTGGGGCAGAGAGGGTATTAGCTTTAAGGGTTATGAGCTCAGTCTTTGGAGCTGGACAGATCTGGTTTTGAATCCCAGCTCTGACACTTAGATATCATCTTCTCTGAAGTCTAGGGGTCTTCATCTGCAAATGAGAAATTGAGGTTGTTGAGATGATTAAACACAACAAAACAAAACCAAAAACCCAGATGTAAAGTGCTTAGTGTAGTGCCTGGCACAGAAAAAAAAAAAGTGTGCCTGTGTGTGTTTCCGAGTGCCTGATTACAGAAAAGATTGCAGAATTTTTAAAATGTGCTATCCACTGATATATGAAGGAAAGAGATTTTTATGGTTTAAGAAAAATCGCACCAAGATCTCGGTATTTTAGGTAGTCAGAGAAAAATGGAAGCTCATAACTACCTGCATTTGTGGATGGCACTGATACAATAACATAGCCAAGGCTTAGGTATATCTCTTTCATTTATCTGAGAGTAACAGTTACAGTTCTTGAGCATTTGCTTGATGCCAAGTGCCCTTTAAGTGCTTTATATGTGTGGTTTCATGTAATCTTCAAAACATCTTCCTGTAGGCACTAATACTATTACAGTAGGTAGCCAGTCAGGCATGAGCAGGGCAGGAGAGGGCTTCCCCGACCCCCCACCAAGAATGTCAGACGACCATCCGGTGATGATCCGGCGGTTACCGGTCCCTCTAAAATAATGATTGCTCACAGCCGGCACCCGGGAAAGGCAGTCTCCCAATACAAACACCAGAAAACGGCGATTAGCAGCTTCCGGCTAGGATGTCAGGAGTTGGGCGAGTGGGCCCAAGCATGCGCATTAAGAGGCAAAATGGCGGCGCTTACCTGCTATAGGACCTGCTAGGGACATTCCACCGGCGAGAGGAGACTGGTTCAGGTAAACGTGCGTGCAACTCCAGTAAACACACTGCTCATGCTCCCGTCCCAAGTGCGCAGAGGCCGCTGTGCACGTGGACAGCCCACCCCAGGGGAAGAATCAGGAGAGAGGGACGCAAGACCTCAGAAGCATGCCAGCGTGGAAAACTCCCAAGTCAGACAGGTGAAGCTGTGCCCCTGATCTCTCATTGCTCGCTTGGGCCTCTTCCAAGTGAACTTTATTTCCTTTTGTTCCTGCTCTAAACTTTTTAATAAACTTTCACTCCTGCTCTAAAACTCACCTCAGTCTCTCTCTCTTTTTTGAGACAGAGTCTCGCTCTGTCGCCAGGCGCCAGGCTGGAGTGCAGTGGCGCGACCTCGGCTCACTGCGATCTCCGTCTCCCGGGTTCAAGCAACTCTCCCGCCTCAGCCTCCCGAGTAGCTGGGACTACAGGTGCGCACCACCACGCCCAGCTAATTTTTGTATTTTTAGTAGAGACGGGGTTTCACCATGGTGGCCAGGATGGTCTCAATCTTTTGACCTCGTGATCCGCCCGCCTCGGCCTCCCAAAGTGCTGGGATTACAGGCGTGAGCCACTGCGCCCGGCACCTCAGTCTCTCTTTATGTCTTCTGCCCCTCAGTCGAATTCTTTCTTCTGAGGAGGCAAGAATTGAGATTGCTGCAGATCCCTACAGATTCGCAGCCACTGCGAACAATACTATCCCCATTCCACAGGGCAAGAAACATAGGAACAGAGAAGCTAAATATTGATAATTTGTCCAAAGTCACAAAGCTAGCAAGAAGTGGAACCTGTATTTAAATTCAGGCACTTACTTATTCCAGAGGCTACCTTCTTTTTCTTTTTCTTTTTTTTTTCATTTTTGCTTTTTTCTTTCAGCTTTCCCAGGTTGAAGAGAGTCTACTTTCTTAACCACGATACTGTGTGTTTTATTTATTTTTACATTTCTCACAGCATCATAAACACCTAGCGCTTTGCATCTAGTGGACATTGAATATTTATTCAATGATTTTTTTTTTTTTTTTAAAGAATGCAAGCCTTTGCTGTGAACGTGAGGGAGAAGGAATGGGTTAACGTGTTTCCATCAGATTCTAGAACAATAAAGTCCAGTAGAGGGATGACATCTTACCAAAGAAGAATGGCATAACCCTATTTATGGTGTCCTGCAGGCAGGGAGCAAGTGAGTGAACATGGTTTAAGACTTAAACTTGGAACCAGAAGAATACCAATAGCAAATGCATGCTGGTTAATTATTTCCCTCTGCACAACACCTACAAAATAACCTGGAACGTTAAGACGAATGTGATCACTAAACTTCTGTGAAATTATCATGATCTAGTGGAAAAGTCACAGGGTTGGGTCTGGCTAGACCTAAATAAAACGTCGAATTTCACCTCTTCCCAGCTGTGTGACTTTGGGTACATTACGTAGCATCTCTGAGCCTTAGTATGCCCAATTTGAAAGGAGGGGGTGTGCAACAAAAATACTAACTCCTAGCTTTCCAACATGAGATAAAGTATATGAAACTGTTGTGTTAATAATGAAACGCTGGAGAAGTATTCATTAAGTAACACTAGAATTTACAGCAGAAAACCCCCACATATCTAGCTACTAAAACATATCAGTGTGATGCAACAGACATTTTTTTTTTCTTTTCTCAGAAGGGGTCTTCCTAACTGGCAGGTAGCTCCAGTCTCTGTGGTAATTTAGAAAGTGAAGGCCCTTTCATCTGTGGCTCCTCCGCCTCCACAGGTTTGCTGTGTAAGGGGAAAGAGCATGGAAAACTCCTGTGGGAGGTTTTCATGGACCAGAAAGTGGCTCAGTCCCATGGCCACACCCAACTGCAAGGGATACAAGGGATACTGCAGTCTAGTAATGTCTGCAGGCATAAAAGGAAATAGTCTTGACCATTGACTGACAATTCTAACTCCTATTTTTTCACTGGGCTGTTGTGAGATAAATAAGTGAAAGCAGAGGAGATGGCTCTGTTATCATAAAACACTATGATATTATAGCCAATTCCTAATGTAGATGCCCAAACATAGGAATATTCTAAACAATAGAAATGTAAAGCTCTCATCCATGTGTTTTCTTAAATGCCAATACCAAAAACAGTTTGCCAAGGCACATGGTGCATGGTGATGGTCCCAACAGGTGAGCAGGCTGACGGCAATTCAGTGTGGTCACGTAGAGAGGTAGCAGTCACACATGACTCCATTAGAGGCTGTCTGATCGCATGAAAGGCCCGCAAACTCACAGGACATTGATCATTGACTACTGTGCAATAGATAAGAAAAAGTTGAATAGGAAATTTGAAAGGAAAAGCATAGCAAGGGCCAAAAATGATACAGATGGATCTTTGTGAAAGAGCTATTGTCTCCTCTTTCCTTTCTATCTGAATGCTCTAACAACTTCTGAGGATAAGTGAATTTGCCATTCCTCCCTGTGCAATTAAGAAGGATTTCTCAGTGACAAGCAGTTTCATAGATTTTTCATTATAACGTGATATTTTTTTGTTTGGGTCATCTTTAAGGAAGTGGATGTGCACTGAATATCCCAATTTTCCAGGAAAGAATTAAGTGATACGTATTCATTTGTTTCCATCACTAAATGTTTTGCATTTTGTCTGTGCTATATCATTTTTGTTTTAACGTAAATCCAGATGTATCTAGGGAATACAGAATGATTTTTAATACTTTTTTTGGTGGATTCCAATGATATATAATGTGTATATTAAATAAACGATTTTCTATGGCATACTCTTTTTAACTCCTTTATTTCTTACCATTCTTTATGTCACATATTATGTGCCATTCTTTACCTGGTAAAACACCTTTTGTTCAATTATTGTACTCTTTTGTATATATAATATATGTTATAATATATATAATCTATATATTATACATAGAGAAAGAGTGAGAGAGAAAGACAGAGAACAGGATAAAAACATTCTGTTTTTTAAAAGAGTTACTGATAATTTTTTTTGAGAGAGAACTGCCTTTGAGAATGTCTGCTTGGGGCAGGAGAGACCTTGTAGAAATGGACTGATGAACGGATTAAGGAAGAGAGACCGCTGCTTTGAGGGAAGAGCTGAGTGAAGAGGAGAGAGAAGGAAAACTCAGTGAGACGGCTAGACTAGGAGAGTGAGGGCCAGGAAGGCCCCATGGAGGTTGTAGCAGGCAGTCTTCAAGATGCCCCCCGTTTCCTGCTATTCACACGCAGTGTTCATACAGTGTAACCCTCTTGCACGTTGTACCAGGGGTGGTTTGTGTGACCAATTAAAATATGACAGGAGTGGTGATGTGTCACTTTCAAGATTAGGTTATAAAGGAGTATGGCTTCTTCTTAGGATCTCTCTCTCTTTCTGTGAGCAGCTATGGAGGAGTTCATGTGTCAAGGAGCTGAAGACTCCGGACAGCAGCCAATAAGGAGCTGAATTCTGTCAGCAACTATCTGAGTGAGCTTTCAAGGAGCTCCATTGGCACTGAGTGAGTCTTGAGGTGACTGCAGCCCCATGAGATCCACTGAGCCAGAACCACCCAGAGGAGCTGCTCTTAGATCCCTCAGGTAATAAATGTGCACTCTTTTAAGTTAGTCATGTTGGGGGGGGAATTTGTTATGTAGCAATAACTAACAAATAAAGTGGTAGAGGAGCCAAAGAGCATATTACTCACAGCGATGTCTGTTTTATGGAGGATTCTCAGTGGAAAACGGACTCTGATCCTGTCTTAGTCCAATCAGGCTACAATAACAAAATACTACAGACTTGGTAGTGAATATAGTTTGAATATATGTCCCCATTAAAACTCATGTTGAAATGTAATCCCTAAAGTTGGAGGTGGGGCCTGATGGGAGTGATTGGTCATAGGGGCAGATCCCTCATGGCTTGGTCTGTCCTCACAATAGTGAGTGAGTTCTTGCAAGATCTCCTCCTTCACCCCCAACTCTCTCTTTCTCTTGCTCCTTCTCTGGCCATGTGATATGTTGGCTCCCTCTTTGCCTTCTGCCATGATTGAAAGCTTCCTGAGGCCTCCCCAGAAGCTGGGCAGATGCCAGTGCCATACTTCCTGTACAGCCTGCAGAACCATGAGCCAGTTAAACCTCTTTTCTTTACAAATTACCTAGTCTCAGGGGTTTCTTTATAGCAATGCAAGAATGGCCTATTACAATAGTTTATAAACAACAGAAATGTATTTCTTACCATTCTGGAGGCTGAGAAGTCCAAGATTAAGGTACTGGCAGATTCATTATCTGGAGAAGGCCTAGTTTATGGTTCATAGGTGGTCCTTTCTTGCCATGTCCTCCCATGGTGGAAGGGATGAGGAGTGACTCTCAGGCCTCTTTTATAAGGGCACTAATCCCATTTATGAAGGTCTTGCCATTATGACCCAACAACCCAATAGTCTGTACCTCCTAATACCATCACCATGGGGGTGAGGATTCCAACCCATGAATTTTGGGAGAATCCAGATCATAGCAGATGCACATTTATCTTTAGACTCTGGGACACACTTTATGCACCTGGGCAGCAAAGAAACCAAGAGAGGGAGACTTGAGTACCTTGAAGGTCTTGGGGCTTTGAGTTTTCCTCTGAGATGATTTAGATGGGTCCCAGTTGAGCTGAGGATAGTCTTCTTGAAACAGACACAATTGCCCAAAATTCTGGCTCACATTGGCAATGTGTTACAGTGTAAGGAGATAAGTAAGGAGCATCTTTCTTGCAACCGACAGAAAACCTGCCCAAACTGGCTTATGCACAACAGGGCTTTAATTGCTTGCTGTAACTGAAAGGGCCAGAGATGGGTTGGCTTCAGGAGGGGTTGGCTCCAGTGGATCCACAATATATCCCCTGATTTGGCTCCACCTGCCTCTCTGGCCTCCTTGGAGTCATCACCCCAAGTTTGGCTTCTGACATGCTCACGAGACGGCTGTCAGCCACGTAAGGAGCTGCGCATAGGAAGGCAGCCTCCTTGTTCATGTCTAGCCGGCATGGACAGTTTTACTCTTCTGACCTGCAGACAGAAGTCACATGCTTCACGTTGGCAAGACGAGCTGAGGTTATGATTTTAATTCTGGACTGTGTTCTTCCACCTGGCCAGCAGCTTCTCCCTATCCCCCCTGGGCAAGGAGACTGGGTTTTGCTGGTGAATTAGTCCTGGAGCTGGCGGTAGGGTTCATAATGGAGCAGTGGCGGAAGGAAGGCTGGAACTGAGGTCCAGAGAAGTTAAGGGGCTTGCCCAAGGCCAAACAGTGAGAAAGGTGAGAACTAGGTATAGGTCTTGATGCAGAATCTGTCTGGCCCCCAACTCCACTCTTGCCTCCTCTTGCCACATGGCTGTCACCCAAAACCAAACCAAAACATATTATCCCCTCCCACGTGTCTGGTACTATGCTTTTTCTGTGTTCACACATTCATTTTTCACATCAGTCCTGTGTAGTGGCTATTGGTATTATTATTTCCATTTTGCTGATATAACAGTGGGGCCTCAGGATGTGCAATCATCTCAGGGAAACCGGCAGAGACCAGAGGAGTCCTCTGAACAGGCAGCAGAGTGGGAATCTCTGTGGGCCCCTTGCTGAAAGGAGCTCCGAGCTGTGGGGTATGGGGTTTCAGGCACACAGTCAGGTGGGAGAAGCAGCATTCCAGTTAGAATTTTCAAGCATTCTGGAAAATTCTGAAAGCCATCCTTCAGCTCAGAGCATTTCTCAGTCTTGATCATCTCCCCTGTAAGCCCTTACCATCGCCACTTCAGTGGCTCATGACGCTTCTTCTTGGTCATTTGGTTTCTGGCCTGCTGTGGGATGGGAGGAGGCCACAGGCCCTGGAATCAGGAGAACTTGCTATAATTGTCAGCTCCCCTTCTTAGGGAAGGCACTTTATCTCCCAGGGCCTCGGTTTCCACTTTTGTAAAAGTAAGATAACACTGTGTTGCCTGGTTATGTTGAAAACGAAAGGGGGTGACATGTATAAAATGAATAATGGAGAGTGGAAATTCTTGCCCCTTGTAAGCGTTGTCATTACAGACATACAGAGTAATACCAAAGTAACTAGCAACTTGCAGGAAGAGAGGCTTCTAGAAATAGCACATACATAGTACATTTTTGGGTGAATTGGGTAATTCCTCACTTCCTTCTACATTTCAGCTGCTGAGTACATGGATCTGCCATATAGGCATAGAAAAGCCACACATACTGGTATTTTCTTCAGGTGATGGGAACAAAATTGGCTCTAGCCACCTTGATGCCCATGTTCAAATTGGGAGAAAAAATTCTCTCTTGGATGTTCAAATCAGAGGCAAGTCCTAGAAGGTGGAAGAGGTGTCACCCTCAGGCTGGAAGTGCAACAGTGGATGACAAAGCTCTGCCAGTGGGTGGCAGGAGGAGACATGGGCTTTAGCAAAAATCCCTTCTGTACCAGGCCCCAGGAACCCAGGGAAGGTAAATCACAAACAGTAATTATGGGGGAGTGAGAACAAGCATTGGCGTGAATCATCCATGCACAAAGTCACTGGCACCCCTCTTTCCTTACCTGCAAATCTCCTCTCTTCCTGTGGCTGGGATCTGAGGACTCCTATGTTGCCTTTGAAGTTGTGAAAATATTCCTGGGTCCATCTCTTCGGTTGCAGTTGCTTCTGTTGCTGCTGCTATCTTGCTTCTCAACACAGACCTTCCAAGGGATCAGACATTGCTGTTGGTGCACATGTTGACTCTCTGCTCCTGTCACAGCCTATGGGAGTGCAAGAACCCAGCAAGTAGCTTCTATTTCCACTGGGATGGGAGATGGGTATTTTTTTCACCATATGTATTTCTTTATTGAGCTCCTCAAAGGGTAGTCTCATTCTTCCTGCATTAAAATATGAACAAGCAAGAAAAAAACAACTGTCCCCTCTCTTGATGAAGTATCCTTGGCTGACTCAGAGGACAACAAACATGTCTATCCAGTGTCACAACCCAAAGTGTCCAACTGTCTCAATGCCCTGTGTGTGTGGATAAAACCAGGAATGTCTCCTTCTATCTGAAATCCATCCAGGGAAATTCCTGGGAATTGAGTGGCAGTCTTTGCCCCTGGCATTTGTTTGTCTGCTTGATTCCGGAGTCCCCGGCTCCATCTCCAGTCCCCAGAGTCCTTTTACCATTCTTCCCAGTAGGCCCAGTGTTTTCATGCAGAAGGAACCCCTGTTTTTGTTCATCAGAGTAAGCCAAGGACAGAATTTTAGAGCTAAAAGAAATCTAATTTTGCGCCTTTACTGAATACAGAACTAGAGAGGCCATGTAATATGTCTGCAAGTTCACATCTAGTCAGGGGCAGAGCTAGACTTGATTCTCGGTCTTGGAGTGTCTAAGTCAGACCTCTTTCCACTGGAGCAGTCACTCATTCCTCAGGCGGGAGTCCCCAAATGGTGATGATCACCTCAGGGAGCTGACAAAGGGGTTCATAGTATATATGTGTGGTCAGCAAAATGAGGTGCAGTTTTCAAGCAATTAAAAATAGATTGGAAGAGAAGTACATCTATATCCGTAAAATTGAATTTATTGGAGGAAGTGTAATTTACATCTGAAATACAGATTCAAGATTAATCTAATACAGAGAAGACACGGAGAATTAACTCTTCCGACTGTTACTTTTGAGAATATGCATAATTGCTTTCTTTTTCTTGATAATGGATAAGATTATTTTTACTGTTCCTGATAGCTCCAGTATTTTCTTTTCCTCTCTGTTTTTTTGAGACGTAGTCTCTGTTGCCCAGGCTGGAGGGCAGTGGCAACCTCCACCTCCCAGGTTCAAGCAATTCTTCCACCTCAGCCTTCCTAGTAGCTGGGACTATAGATGTGAGCCACCACACCCGGCTCATTTTTGTGTTTTTCATAGAGACAGGGTTTCACCGTGTTGACCAGGCTGGTCTCAAACTCCTGACCTCAGGTGATCCACCTGCCTCGGCCTCCTAAAGTGCTGGGATTAGAGGTGTGAGCCACCGCACCCAGCCAACAGCTCCAGTATTTTCAAGACAAAATGTGAAATTTCTTGAAATTGTCATTCCTCAACTGATTACTTTCTATTTAATCCATTTAGTACCTGTCAACAACTTGTGTATTTTTATAAAATAGTCATAGGTATCTCTTGTGTACTTTTTGTCTCGTCTTGGGATAACTAGACTAACCCAATCAGTCCCAAAGGGGTGCCCTGATGTACCCCAAGAGACATTGAGTTTTTCCAAGAGCAGGGACTCTGTGTAATCCATCTTTGGCTCATCATTGTCCCTCTCAGTATAAAGTTATATTTTTTTGTGGAAGCCAAAACATTCCCTTAGGTGTATGGGCTACCGAGTATCAGTGGAGATATGATCTTTAGATTCTGTTTGCATCAGTGGGATCCTTTCATTCCAGAGGCTTCGAGTCTCTGGTCACTCAGCACATAAGCTCTATGTAGTGTTTCGTCTGATAAAGCTCGTGAGCACTCTGCAGGCATCCATGCAGCAGCAGTGACCTCAGGTGTGGAGGACCAGAAATCAAATTGGGCCACCTCATCCACTGTTCTGGACACCCAGCTTCCTAAGCTGGTGTTCAGCTGCTGTTTACTAGCTATATTCAGGTACATACCTGGCCCTGTGTTAACTGAACAGCTATGGGAAATTTAGAAGCCAGGCTTGGTCTAAAGGGTCTGTGAGAAGAAGTGACAGAAAGGTCTTGGCCAGGCATCATTGGTTTCCCCTTGTCCCTCTGACCTTGTCATTTCTGGGTGCCTGTTCCTTTGTGGATCTTGAATTCTGGGGCATAGTCACTAAGCAAAAGCCTAGTCTCCTACTCAATCCTCATAGAAGTGGGTACACTGTTCCCTGAAGCTACCTCCTTAACCCCCAGTTAGCTGTTTCCACCTTCTTTTGCTTCAGCATCCACATATAGGAGAGTCTCTAAAGATCGCATCGTGCTAGCCAATGGAGGGGTGATTTCTATTTGCAGCTCTAAGGGAGTCAAGGTGAAATCTGAATAAGTAAAAAAAAAAAAAACAAAAAAAACAAAACAAAAAAAAACTTCTTCCCTAGATAAACTCTCAGGCAGTTCAGTATTGTGAAACAGTTGAGTGTAACTTGGGAGTTGGGAAAGACTAGGTTTAGATGTCAGCTTTGCCACTTACTGTGTGACCTTAGTTAAGTTTCAAAACCCAGTTTCCTTATCTGAAAAATGGGGAAAATAGTAATGCATACATCATAGGGTTCTTATGAGGAGTAACTGATAAAGCGCTTGTCTCAAAAAAAACTGGCTACTATTATTGTTAAGTTTTGCGATATGGACTATGACCTGGTTCGACCTCCCTTGTTCAGATGAAAAAACTGAGCCTCAGAGATGTGATGTTTTCTTCAGCTGCCACACAACGATAGTTAATGATATTTAAAATGAGTTTCTTGGCCTCTGAAACTCAGCTCAAGGCTTTTCTCCATCATACGCTGAGTGAAACTTAAAATGCACCCCTCCCCGCACTTCCCACCACCAAGCTTGAAAAATAATTAAGTATAAAACATGATGTGTATTTTTAAAGTATTTCTGGCATAATCTTTTTATATATTTACTGCCTAAAACTTTGGATTCTATAACACTGAATATGTGCAAGTGTGTGCTTAACAAATAATTGCCAGGCTGGATGTGGTGGCTCACGCCTGTAATCCCAGCACTTTGGGAGGCTGAGGTGGGCGGATCACGAAGTCAAGAGATTGAGATCATCCTAGCCAACATGGTGAAACCCCTTCTCTACTAAAAATACAAAAATATAGCTGGGCATGGTGGCATGCGCCTGTAGTCCCAGCTACTTGGGAGGCTGAGGCAGGAGAATCTTGAACCCAGCGGATGGAGGTTGCAGTGAGCCAAGACTGCATCGCTGCCCTCCAGCCTGGCGACAGAGCAAGACGCTGTCTCAAAATAATAATAATAATAATTGTCAGCTAACCAAATGACACTAAAGATAGAGATGATGATTGGCTAGAAGTTAACATTGTATACAATTTGTTTCCCCAAGAACAGACATAGGTAAGAATAGCAAGTATCTATGGTGTGTTTATTTCTTTTTACCTTAAATGTTCTGCTGTTCCCAAGACAGCAAAGATTAAGAAAAAAATCCAGTATGGTGAAAGTCAAACTGTACCCACTTGCTTGGCTATTAGGATTACTCCAGACGATGTAGATAGTCTCATGGGGTTAGAGGCCACAGAGAAGGCAAATCATATGCAGCAGTTAGACACCATATTGTTTACCACTTAGAATAAAATCCCTTCTGTCCTGCCCTTAAACACAAATTTATACCAATTACTCAGGTCCAAAGTTGACTTCCGATTCCAGCCTTAACAGACAAGTGCTGAGCCTATCAAGTTTTATTGCAGTCAATACATCTCCCTTCCAGAAGCCACTGGTCACAGCCATTTCCAACACAAAGCTGCTTGGGCCGCCCTTTCTTCTGTTTATAGTCTGTTTCCAGACACTCAGTGACCCATAAAGTTAACTTATAACCAAGTCACAGCCATGACTGGAGCTGTTGTTCTTGTGTCTACCCCTAAAGTCGCATTTTCCCAGGATGCGCACACTTGGAGGCAGTGAGTCATACTGTTTGTCCTTTGTGGGATCACTCCTTTTGGTTCAAGCCCAGGTCCTGGGTCCTTAACCCAGACTGTTTCTTTTAAACATTCTCCAAACTCTGGGGTTTTTAAGATTTCGTTGTTTGCCCTTATGAACATGTATACTGCATGAACCCTGTCTTAATGGAAATGTGGCTCCTGCATGGTGAGCTGGGGTCAAGGCTTGCTGTGGGCTTGAAACGTCTGTGCAAACACACCAATGACTGATATTTTGATGTCCTGGTGGTGTCGTTTACAACCTAATTTGTCTTCTCACCTTTTACTCCCTCTCTAAATGGGGTGAGGATATATACTGGAGAAAGAGGGGTGAAGCAAGTCAGCCTATAGGTTGAGTGGGAATGGAGTTATTTAATTTAAGGAAACCTATGAGGGCACAGGCTCCCGCAATGTTCATGTGCATGACTGTCATTACTGTCTCCCAACCTCCTAATTTTCTGTATTTAGATAGGTGAGTAAGATTCCTTGATCAAGCTAACTAGTTATAGAACTAGTTAAAAGCAGGACCAAGGTTAGAACTAATATATTCTCATCCCCATTGTGGTGTTTTTCTCATTGCACCGTATGTGTTCCATCAAAATCTTTTTCACCCCTTGTGGCAGAGAGATTGGCTTTACAAACAGGGAGGGAGTAATGAAAGATATTTGGCTTTTAGCTGGTGACTATCTCCTATAACATGGTTAAATGAAGAAAGAAAATCCCATTATAGAAATATACGATGTTAAATCTCATCATAGAAATATACAATGTTAGGAAATTTTGATGTATAGAATTTTAAAAATGGAAGGTCCTTTAAAACAATCACCTAGCACAGTGAGTTTCAAACTGTGTTCAGTGAAACCCTAGGGTTCTGCACAGATGCCTCAAGGCCTTTGAAAGGTAGAGAAGAGAGTATATAGGACTCAGAGACTTCTCCCTCAGGGCCATTAAAGCAAGTCTGTCTTTAACTGTTTTATATGTTGGGGTTTTATGTTGGTTTTTGTTATAAAAAGGGAATCCACTTCTAAAGAAAATTTGCAAGCTGTAAATCTAGGTCAAACCCTTCAATTTACAGATGAGAAAACTGAGGCCTCCACTTGAACCAGTGGAGTTGCCAAGTAAGACTCCTTATTCCATTCTAGGGATAAGGAAACTAAGATATCAATATTCAGATCTTAAAGGTCTGTAGAAAGTTATGGATTTTGTCAAGTGGCGGGGCCAGGGATGAAGCTAGGTATACAGCTGTTTTCATTCCTAGTGCATGACTTTTCCCAACACATCATGTTATTTAACAGTATTCAACATGTGGTGATATTATTGCTCCATGATCAAAGCAGTCAGAGAGAATGAAGGTCCTAGAGGCAGGAATTTGAGGGAGCCGATTAAGAGAGAATAGTCAACTAGTGTAGGGGAGGTGACTACGGAAACAGGGTGGTATCTTTTCATTTCCTTTCTTCAGGATTCCATGTCATTCTGCAAATTCCCTGCTGCAAAGATGCATCCCCAGTACCTAAGCCCAGGCCTGGCACTTGGAGCACAATACATATTTGTGGATTCAGACTAAATGCATATCCTCATGACATCCTGCTAACCCTGTACTGGTCAGAAACTTGAGTATGGTACATTTAAAAATCAAATACTGTGTCAAATTTGTAGAAACAGAATTAAGTACGGTAGTGTATTTCAACCCTGGTAGGTGCACAAAGCCTGCTCTCTAAAAGCAAGTAAGTCAGCTGGCAGGGTCTGACTTAGAGTGGACCACTTTCTCTGAGATGCCCTGGCAAAGCCTAATTGTACCTATGTCCCAGGCATGGTCTCCAGTGTCAGCGGACACACTGATCGTGGTGGAGGGAAGTGCGCATTGTACAAGCCATTCCCATAAGCCACCAGACAGGTGTTTAACTGCCCTCTGGGGTAGCCTGACCCTGAATGAGTTTAAATAGAAACAAATAAAACCCAGATCAGAAGGTTCTTATATTGTACTTAAAGCAGTTAGCATTTGTAGTAGGTTATCAAAGAATATTGTACATCTTTCCCTAGGGAACGTTAAGAATAGGATGGCTAGATCTTGCAGTCTGAGATATTTTTGTCTCTATAATAACACCTTACCACGGTATCACAGCTTATAGTAAGTGCCTCGAGGCCGGGCATGGATTAGATATCCTTCTGAGGCCATCTGCTCCCTGGATTTGTTTCAGAGGAATGAAACACGAGGTAGAAAGAGAGAGGTAGAGAGCTAGAGAAAGAGGAAAGAGAGACCCACGGACTCTATTAACAGGGTGAAATCTGCCCAAACCAGGAAGCCAGAAGAGTAAGACCCTGACAGAAACCACGCTTGCCTGTCCTGATTTCGCCCCAGTCCTGCAATACACCTCTCAGTTTGTGCTATGGTCTTCCGCGCGTTCAGGGGTGGGCTGGTTTATGTCAACATGGTGGGATTACTGTAAAAGTCATTATTGGTACTTTTGGATGTGGCTTTTCCAGTTAAAATAATTAAAACCACTGAAGCTTTTTCTTTCTGACCCAATTCCTGGCTCTCGTCTGCTTTGGAGTCTTCGTGCCAACCTTGGAAGGACCGGCCCGTCTCCCCCACCTGCCTACATGCAGGGAAAAGGGGCCAATGCGCACCCCACCATTGCCAGGAGCCCCATTATTCTTTTTGTTTTAATTCCCCTGTGTGGATCCAAATGGCAGTCTCGGGCCCAAGGATTTGGCAAAGCAACAGGTGGCTGGAGCAGGGACAAACCCGGCTCCCGGCGTCGCTCCCCGCCCGCTTCCCACCCGCGCCGCCGCCCACTGCCCCGCACGGAGGGCACTGCCGTGGAGCGTGGGAATGGGACAGTCCCATTTTAAAGCTCTGGTTCATTCTGCCTGCGGCAGGCGGCTCCCAGCAGAGAACAGCACCCTTTCCGGACTTCCCTCCCCGCTGCCCCACCAGGCCCGCGGCGCGCCCACGCCTCCTCCCAGGCCCCTCACCTCCCGCGCGCGGCGGGCGCACGCACCACCTGACTCTCGCTCTGATTGGCTGCTGCCTGTTGCTAACCCACGTGACCCGCTCCTCGCGCCCCGCCCCGCCCCGCCCCGCCCCCGCGGGCTCCCGCTCGGCCGGCGCGTTCCTGTGGGCGTGCGCTGGCCGGCGTCTGGCTCCGAGCCCTGGGACACTCGCCTTGCCGGCTTCGCCCCGTTGCGCCGCTGCCGCCGACGCCCACAAGGTGGCAGTGCCGCGCTGCGTGTCTCCTCGCCCGGGTCCGCGCGAGCCGCGCGGGGTGCCAGCGCAGCCTCCCGCAAAAGTTTCCCTGCTCCGGAACGCACCCGGGCGCCGCGCCGTCCGGGCGGGCTGCTGACCGCCCGCCCTCCCGTTCTCGGGCTGCCTCGGGGCGATTTGCACTTCACAGCCCCGCTGGCGTCTCCTGGCGTCCCGCACTTGGGGCCTGTCACTGATGCAAGTCGTTGATGTTTTCAGGAGTGTTTTGTTTTGTTTTAGGATCTGTACGCTAAGAGTTGATCCCAAAGAAGCAGGCAGACACCCTGACAGCGACGCCTCGTCTCTTCTGGGCGTCGGGCTGAGCTTGCCTCCCTTTGCGCTGGTGCAAGACACAAGCCAGCAGCCCTTCGGAGGGGCCTCCCCGCACGCGCCTCCTGGGATCCTGACTTGCTCAGGAAGAGGAGGGCACGGGGAGCCTCCTGCTCTGCAGCTGTCTCCAGGATGCCCTTAATTCCAGGGACAGGAGCGATAAGCTCGTCTGACCTCAGTTGACCTCGCCGCAGGCTGCAGGCGTCCTCATTTACTGCGAGCCATTGGAGAGCCTACTTTTCTGTCTGCTCCCGGGGATTTTTTCCTTACGTCACTTTTTTACTTGTTGGCTTGTAGCTAGTATGACATCCCCTAAACCGCCTCCCCCTACTCCTACCTAGGCACGCGTTTCCACTCTCCCTTTTTCTTTTAAAGAAAACGTTCTGAGAGCCCTTTGAACCCACCTGACCCTGGGAAATGGCAGGTCCGTGGATGTGAAGGCAAGTCCGGGAACTGGGGCTGGGCTTAGGTAAGGAAAACGGAAGAGAAACACACCTTGCCTGCCCATTGTCTACACCGTGAAGCCCGGATTCCATTCCCTGGTAGTCAGGCCTTTCACACTGGGCTGTCCTCCAGGTAATTTCCAAAGGTGCCCCTGGTCTGCTCCAGCCCCTAACAGGACACTAAAAGGGACTCTGTGTTCATGACTGCTGGAGTTTCTGCTGAGACCCTGACGCAGAACAATATATGGGCCAAACAACTCCCACCCCCATTCTCAAGGGAGGTATAGACCGTCTTCGGGGGGTTGTTAAGGAACTGACACCAGTCTCTCCTTGGGGCGATACAACAGGAGGCTAAGAACGCAGGAGAGGCCAGCAGTGAATCTTTCTTTTTGGAGAGGCGTCTATATGCTGTGCTTCTCCACCTACCTCGAGATAAATGACTTGGGCTCCAGAGAACTTCCTGGAGAACTTTAGATGTCTCCTGGAGTTTGGGAGGCATAAGGACTGATGTGACCTGCAAAGCAGACAGCTGTTTGCAGTGGCGAAAGAAAGATATTTGGAGCCACCTCTTCTTCCAAGAGTCAGTGAGTCACACTCATACACTAAGACTCCCTAGGGGCAGGGTGAATCCTTCCCCCTCCCCCGCCCCCACAAGGGCGAAGTGAGCAACACTTGCCAGGACCTGAGGGTGACGAATGAGTGTCAGCTAACAGGGGCTGCCCATGTCCAGGAGCTGCAGGTAGGGAACTGGCAACAATAGGGGAAGAGGATGGAGAAAACCTACAAAGCATCCACGAAAGAGCCAGCATTTGTACATCTGCCACCCCAGGGCCACCAACCCGTAGATGCAACTGAACCCAAGAGCTTTGTTCTTTGGGCCCTGAGAAACCTGCTATGATCTGAATGTTGATGTGCCCCCAGAATTTATATGTGAACCCTAATAACCGGTATTAACAAGTGGGACTTCTGGAAAGAGATTAAGTCCTGAAGGTGGAGACCTCATGAATGAGATTAGTGTTTTTTATGAAAGAGATGGAAGGAAGCTGCCTTGCCTCTTCTACCATGAGAGGACACAAGGAAGGTGCCACTGGTGAGGAACAGACCCTCCCCGGTCACTGAATCTACCAGCACCTTGATCTTGGACTTTCCAGCCTCTGGAATCACCCAGTGATTGGAGAAGGTGGAGGATCCAGGAAGAAGGAACAAACATTGACTAGTTCCCCCTCCCCCAGCCACATGTTTGCAGACCTAAGCCAGGCTCCAGGTATTGGAGGGAAGAGAGAAGTACTGATTTGAATGAGATGGTCAAATTTCTCAGTTTGATTGGACTGTGTTTTGTAATAGTGGAAAAATGAGACTGTTTATGAGATTAACCATGAAAACTGGTCCATGAGATTTCATTCAGCCATGGGGGATAATATAAAAATATGGATAATAACAAACATTGACATCACATTTAGTGTCTTACATTTATTAGCTTATTAATTAGGTTTGTGTACTTCACCAACTCTTATAATTCCCTTTGCCTAATTGAGGAGGCTGAAGGCCAGAGAGGTTAAGAAATTCGTCAAGGTCCACAGCTAGTAAATGGCAAAACTGGGATTTGAATGCAGGCTTCGGCATCTAGTTGCAGAACTAAAATGCTTCCCCATTGCTGAATCCTTATTTCCATTCTTAACCAAACCTCACCTGTCTTCAAGTGCTAACTCCAGCCTCCCCAGCTCAGAAGCTTCCTTGGCTGTGTCAACTGAAGGAGCCTCCATTACTAACTTGTGCTTTGAGAGGTGCAGTCGTGACTGCAGAGTGGCCGTCACCATAGACAGTGGGGGGATCTTTTATGGAATCATGCTCAGAACCTGCAGCACATCTGTTAAATATGTTCAATCCCGGGAACTGCTCTTTGGATGGTGGATAGGATGTTTAGAGTCATCCAGACACCATTTTGAGTCCAGTGAAAAAGCCAGCAATCAAGCTTTGAGAAATTATTTTTGTTAAAATGAAATAGTGTGCATTCTAACTGAATGAGACTGCTTTTCTTCTTTGGTTTAAAAGCTGGAACTAAATGTAATGCCAAAAAAAGTCCCCCAAAAAGTGTGTCTTGGCAGCCTTACTGGAAAGATTGTATTCCAAGGGATCTATGCAGGGTGAAACTCATTTGCAAGTATCTGTTGATTTTTTAAAAAATGTATTTTTCTAATCATGCTCATCATTGTACTCAGCTTTCATTTATTTATGTTCTTTCTGTACAACTAGATTATGAAATTGTGAGGAGACTGTATCTTCTTCTTCTTTTTTTTTTTTTTGAGACAGGGTCTCACTCTGTCACCCAGGCTGGAGTGCAGTGGTGGGTTTATGGCTCACTGAAGCCTCAACCTCCTTAGCTCAAGCAATTCTCCCACCTTAGCCTCCCTAGCAGCTGGACTACAGGCATACACCACCACAGCTAGCTAATTTTTGTATTTTTTCGTAGAGATGGGATCTTGCCGTGTTGCCCAGGTTGTTCTTAAACTCCCAGGCTCAAGCGATCTGCCTGCCTCAGCCTCTCAAAGCGTGTGGCCTGGACTGTATCTTTTTATGTTTCTCATTCCTTTTTTTTTTCTTTTACACTACAAAAACCTAGTGTCTATCTCATTCCTTTTTACAGCTTGGCGACTTGTACATAATAAGTACAAAATAAGTATGTGTTTATTAGATGGACAAGAATTGGGGAAACTTTCTTTCCAAGCAAAACGAAGAGGGGGATTCCAGCCATGCAGATGAGCTGAGGTCCAAGGCTGAAGAGAAGGGGCAGTGGTGGAGTAACGTGGCAGACACTCAGCCTACTTGGCTAGAGCATCTCACAGGGGCAGAGGTCACTTAGTGGGACCATGGGAGATAGATTAGAAAGGGATGTGTTATGGCAGATTAGATGCTTATCCTCTGTGCTAGTGGTTTCAACTTTTATCATCATTAAGATTTTCCCCTGCTCCCTCTTCCCTGCCTCAAAATCCCCTAAGCCATATATAGGAACACAATTTGTAAAGCAGATAACAGCAGAAGGGCTCTGGTTAAAATCATGGGGGAGGGACCCGGGAATGACTTCCTTGCCATGGTTCCCCATACACACACGCCAGGCACCTCTGAAGAATCCTAGGGCTCTTCCAAAGCAATGCGAACCACTGGTGTGGACGCTGGGAAACACCGGCTGGCATATTCCTTTTCTCTGTCTGTCCACATGAATGTAGTCCCGGACTTCCTGACCATCCTCCATTCTGTATCTGGTTCTCACCGTGCCACATCTCAACTCTCCTGGGCGTGCTTTGGAGTCACCGTCCATGTGGCAGGCTTTACACAGCCCATTCCTCTTTCGTCTTTGCTGATAGAATCCATAAACTGATCAGGACAGCCAAGTACTCAGTGACATCATAACTGACCTAAGGCAAGGATTGGCCAAACCTAACGGCTAAGTCTTTTGGCAAATAAAGTTTTATTGGAACACAGACATGTTCATTTGCTTCCTTAGTGCCTGTGGCTACTTTAGTGCTATAGCAGCAGGGTTGGGTAGAGTGAGAGAGACTGTATGGCCCCTGAAATTCTTTGCTATCTGGCCCTTTGCAGAAAAAGTTTGAAGACTCTTGGTCTAAGGCAACTATGGCCATCCATTCCCCTTGGCTAAGATTGGGGGTAATCATATAATCACTTTTGACCAAGGAAAGGTAAGGCAAATTCTGCTGGAAGCATTTGAGAAATATTTCCCTCCCTGATAAGAGAGAGGACTATGAGGAGAACATTCTTTTTGTCTCCTCTCTTCCATTCTGTCATATGAGGATGTGATGTCTGGAGCTGTGGCAGCCATCTGGTAATCATGAGGGATAGTACATGAGCCTGATTCCATGATGACATCATTCAGTTCCCCAGTCTGCCTTTGGACCATCTACTTTCAAACTGTTTGTTGAGTAAGCAGCAAAAATCCTGATGTTTTAAGCAATTCTTCATTGAGTTTTTATGGGCATTTGTTTAAAAACCCAATAGCAAAAGATAAGAGTGTTCTTGTTCAAGTTGTGTCATGGAATGAAACATAGAAAATCTAGTAGATATTAATAACAATGAAAGCCAGCATACCAGTCAGTAAACCAAGTACTCTACCATCCTTCCCTCATGACCGCAAAAACCCAATGGAGACACGATTGTCATTATCTCCATTTTACAGATGGGGAAAGTGAGGTTTAGAGAAGTTTCACAATTCGCTCAGTTCCACAGTTATGCAGCAGAGCTCAAGTGCGCACCCAGGTGTGTTGACTTCAAAAGCCAAGTGCCTATCTGCTGTTTGACACTTCCATTTCTGACAACAGACCTGAATTCAAATCCCAAC
The DNA here is from genome assembly GCF_001604975.1 of Cebus imitator. Lineage (NCBI taxonomy): Eukaryota > Metazoa > Chordata > Mammalia > Primates > Cebidae > Cebus > Cebus imitator. The sequence goes on from NW_016107336.1 coordinate 1,237,405, forward strand.
TCAGCCACATGGAAGGCAAGTTATTTAATCTTCTTAAGCCCCAGTTTTCCCACACTAATGTGGAGAGACTACCTTCCTTGAAGAGAAAATGCTACCACTACAGTGCCTGAAATGTGGTGTTTCATTGTTTTTGCTTATGTGCTTGTTTCTTTAGCCGGGAGTGGGTGATGGAAGTTAGCTGTAGGAGTAGCCAAGAGGTGCAAAAGAAAGTAGCAAGGGAAGTGAAAATAGACTCGGTGAGCAGAGAAAGGCATACCAGTTCCTGAAAAATTAAAGGAGCCTGCCGCAGATCTTGGAGCAGGGTTCAATGAGAAGAACGCATGGTACGGAAAGGACCATGAGTCTCACTCCTCACAAGTATGCATTGTGTTTGACCAAGAACTTGGCGACTTTACGGTCAGCTGTGGCCTGAGAGCACTTTCTAGTCCATTGTCCTATTTCAAGGAGCTTTGAAAAATTGTAAGGAGCTAAACAGAAAGGAATTGCTTGAGTTGTTGGCATGATTCACTTTTGTGTAAAACTGAACCACTGTGCAGAAGTGAGTGTTTTTCAAAGTGAGGTCACTGATGCCTAGGAATGTTTCGCATGTCGGTATTTTCCTCGCTGTGGTAAGGCCTTTTGCTCATGATGAATGGAAATCTGAAGACTCCGAGGAAGGGTCAGAGATTACCTTTGTGGCTGTTAGCTCTATTTGAACAGTTTCCTCTCTGAGCATTCCTGTTCAGTTTTTAATGGAGGAGAATAATCAAGACCAGCCCGCTTGAAGAGCTTATGAAAAATAGATGAAATTTAGAGTTTAAAATCCAGATTTAATTGTTAGGCCTATTTTTAAAAGAGAGCAAGAAAAACGACCCCAATGGCTTATTATATAACATGCAGATGTTCAGCATCAGCCAGACCAGATGAGGGATGACTTTTTCACTTTTCATCTGGACGCTTTGCCTCTATAGACGCAGAGAAAGAGGGCGGTTATATAAGAAGCTTGCCAGAGTGACCTTGTCCTCATTCTCAACTTGCCCTTCAAGAGGCCCATAAACATTCAGCTGCATTTTTAAGCTTAGATACAGTAGATTGTTAATGAATGCATGCTTTAGACCCAGCGTGGGCTTGAGAAGCTTCTGGAATCATTCGATCTGATCGTTGGCTCCAGGTAGACAAAGTACTGCATGAGAGAAATTTTCCCTTCTCATTCAGATATTTGAGGCTCAGGTAGACCTAGTCTGGCTTTATCGTAAAGGAACTAATATAACACATCTCACATGTCATTAAAATATGTTTGTGGGCTTTTAAAAAGTGACAGCTGCTCTTCAGAGTGACGGACAGCTGTCCACATTTCAGCTCGCTTTGTTTGTCAGTGTGTATGTTTGTTCTTACCAGCAACGCCCGGGAAGGGCAGCAAACACTGTTGCGCTCGGATACGAAAACCGAGGCCTGATTAGTGTAAGCGTTTGTTGAAAAAGCATTTTCTCCGCACGCTAATCTCTACATATCCTGTGGGGGAAATCCTTTCAATCCCGTACCTGATAAATAAATCTGGCAAGTGAATAAACACTCTCAAGTCTCTTTCTGGTATATAATTCCACCTGTTCTGTGAGTTCTGCTGGCCTCTGAGCTTGGGCAGTATTGTGTGCCTTTCAGACGGACCTGGAACAAAGCCGGCTGAGGAAAAGCAATGTTTGCTGCGACCTTGCCCATCGCTGAGCCCTCAACAACTTTTAACAGGGACCAAGTGGGTGTTCAGGGCTGCTGTGGACTTCCTGGATTATGGTAGTTATTATTTGGTGCTTTTGTTGAACTTGAACACTCCACTAGACATTGGATAATACTGCTGATCAGAAACATCACACTCCTTTCCCTTCTGATTTTCCACCCAAGAGTAGGGGTGCTGGAGGTGCTGGAAAAGTCCTTTTTGAAAGTGAAACTCGGCTGGGCGCAGTGGCTCACGCCTGTAATCCCAGCACTTTGGGAGGCCGCAGTAGGTGGATCACCTGAGGTCAGGAATTCAAACCCAGACTGGACAACATGGTGAAACCCCATCTCTACTAAAAATACAAAAATTAGCTGGGTGTGGTGCTGCTATGCATGTAATCCCAGCTACTCGGGAGGATGAGGCAGCAGAATCACTTGAACCCGGGAGGTGGAGATTGCAGTGAGCCGAGATTGCACCATTGCACTCCAGCCTGGAACAAAGTGAGACCCAGAATCACTTGAACCCCAGAGGTGGAGGTTGCAGTGAGCTGAGATCACGCCATTGCACTCCAACCTAGGTGACAGAGCGAGACCCAGTCTCAAGAAAAAAAAAGAAGGTGAAACTCAGGTCTTAGTATTAAAATGCTCTCTTTAATGCCCATGCAGTCTCCCAACTCTTCTGCAGGAACCTTGGGCTGTGCCTCCACTGCAGTTCCTACATAACTATATTATATGATTATAGGGTAGGATCATAGGGGCAGGGGTTATGTCTTTTTGTCTTTGTAAACACAAGAGCCTGGCACATTAATTATTAATTAACTTTATTAATAATTACTTAATGCTGAATGAATGAACTTTAGTGCTTCCTAAGTTTGTGTGTATATTTGTGTGAGACATTGCCAGAGAATGACAGGCCTTATTACATTACAATTTTATTTAAAAGTGAATTAGGAAAATTTTCTTAAGTCTTTGATAGGAGCCTTAAAAATGACAAAAGGTTTGCAGGGCACCTGTAGTAACAGGGCACACTACCCCAGCGCCATCCAAAGAATGATCTTCCATAACTGAGAGAGGGCGTGCAAAAAGGACCCCCTAGATATACCCACGGTTCTCAATGTACACATGCACACATTGAGAATGCCTTTATAAACTTTAAAGGATTCAGGTTCACTGCCCAATGTGTGGAATCAGACAAATATGCATGATGTTGAAACAAGTTTTAAGATGATACTGGTAAAAGAGGTAGACTAGTTATTTGATAGCTTACCAACAAAAGAGTTTCTATTTGTTCTCTATTGCTTTGGAAAAAATTGATTTAGCACAACAAACTTTATTATCTCATAGTTTCTGTGAGTGGGGAATCTGGGAGCTGCTTAGCTGGTGATTCTGGTGCAGAGTCTCTCATGATGTTGCAGTTAGGATGGTCAACAGGGGTTGCAGTCATCTGAGGGCTTGACTGGGACTGGAAGACCTACTTTCAAGGTGGCACGCTCACATGGCTATTGGTAGGAGGCCTCAGTTCCTCCCGACCTGGATCTCTCCATAGGCTTCTGAATGCAGTAGTTCATTTTTGCCATAGTAAATTATCCAAGGAAAGGACCAAGAGAGATACCACAATGCCTTTTATGATTTACTCTCTGAAGTCACACACCGTCATGTCTTTTGAGGACATATTTTAAATCCATCAGAGCTGTTGCTTTGATGCAATTTGACAGGTAGGTTTTGAGCACTACTGGCTTTTCCAGATGTGCTTGTTAAATATGTAAATCCTACTTGCTCTGCACTTTGGAGGGAGTCCACACAGACTTGCTCAAATGAGACACAGGTTGTCTGAAAATCAGGACCTGTGGCTCAGTGTTTGACTTTGTACTTTCTACTCTTAAACCAATTTTGTTTTCTCTGTCTGAAGCATGGAGAGGGTTCTCCCTGAAATCCACTTCAACCTCTCTAAAGAATAATAACTATAGCACTTACTATTAGCTGTGTTAAGTGCTCCATGAATGCCAATTCATTAAATACTCACCACCACTCTGTGAGTTAGATTTTCATATCATCATCTATGTTTTACAATGGGGATACTGAGGGATGAAATAATTTTCCCAGGGTCACCCAGCCAGTAAATGGTGGCACTAGGATTTGAGCCCAGAGATTTGGCCTTGGAGTCTGGCCTTCGATTTCCTTCATTGTGTTAGAATACAGTGTCTGAACCTTCAGACGGGCTCTCTTGTGCAGCTTCTACTTTAAGTCAGTCCATCTTTAACAAAAAGACTCTACAAAGTAAGAAGAGATTGAGTTCTGGCATGTATTATCACCACCACGGGGCCTCCCACCACCTGCCCATCATCATCATTCTGGGTTCTAGAAACAGTTCCCTTTCTTGCCCCTTCAGGCCTGTGGATAGTAACACTCCTGTTTGTGGTAGACAGAATGATGTGTCCCCCAAAGATGTCCCCTAAGCCTGTGATGGTGTTACCTTACCTGGCAAAAGGGACTTTGCAGCTGTAGTTAACAGGCTTGAGAAGAGAGTATCTGAATTATCCAAGTGTGAGGGAGGAAAACTTTCTTTCCTCACCCATTAGGCTCACTGGCTGGGACCTCTATAACAAAAGATAATTTACAAGAAAAAAAGCATACAAATCTATTGAATATGATATTTATGTGACATGGGAAACTACAAGGAAATGAAGACCCCAAGAAAGACTTAAACCTGAGTGTTTTTATAATAGGCTTGAAGAAGAATAGACAGTTGTGGAAAAATATGGCTGAGGGAAAACAAAAAGAGCATGAGCTCAGGGTGATAAGCTGGGGAAACAGCAAGACCCTTTTGCTTGGATTCCTCTCAGCACTTTGGGAGGCTGAGGTGGGTAGATTGCCCGAGGTCAGGAGTTCAAAACCAGCCTGCCAACTTAGTGAAACCTCATCTCTACTAAAAATACAAAAAATTAGTCAGGCGTGGGTGGCAGGCGCCTGTAATCCCAGCTACAAGGGAGGTTGAGGCCGGAGAATAGGCTAAGGCAGGAGGCTGAGGGAGGAGAATTATGCCTTGGACAAAATTAATACACTTGGTAGTCAGAATCACATCCTGGTGTACACAGGTTGTCCCAGAGTGGGCAGCCTGGCTATTTGTCACATTTTCCAGGAGGCTGCCCGGAGCCCCACGTCTGCTGTAATTTTTGCAGCTGGTCACACAAGTATCTGACCACGTTAGTGCTGATCTTGGGCCTGGCTGTCAAATTGCACTCCCCTAAAGAAACATTCCTCTGGTTTTAAAAACATATTTAGTGTTGCCCCTTATCTTGGAGATAAGAATGCCCCCTTCCTGCAAGTGTAGGGAGGGCGCCTCTCGCATGATGTTCTGATGACTGCCCCAGGGGAGAAAGGCAGTGGGAGTCAGAGAGACCTTCCTGCACTTGCTATTTCTCAAATCCTTTTGGTTTAAAATATTCACCTGCCACGGTGCCCTATTGTGGGGTAGAGTGTCTTGAGCCCCAGTACAGGTGTCCTTGATAAGGGTCCTTACAGGGGGAAGAGGAAGGGAGGGGAGCAGGAGTTGGAGACAGATGTGGAGATGCTCTGCGGCTGGCTTCTGAGGTGGAGAAAGGGACTCGAGCCAAAGAAAGGAGAAGCCCCTAGCAGCTGGACAGAGCAAGGAAACATGCCCCTCTGCAGGCCCCAGAAGGAGTGCCACCCGGCTGGCACCTGGACTTTATTTATTTATTTATTATTTATTAACTGAGACGAAGTCTCGCTCTGTTGCCCAGGCTGGAGTGCAGCGACATGATCTCGGCTCACTGCAACCTCTGCCTCCCGGGTTCAAGCAATTCTCCTGCCTCAGCCTCCCTAGTAGCTGGGATTGCAGGCACCTGCCATCACGCCTGATTAATTTTTTGTATTTTTAGTAGCGATGGGGTTTCACTATGTTGGCCAGACTGGTTTCAAACTCCTGACCTCAGGCAATCTACCCACCTCAGCTTCCCAAAGTGCTGGGATTACAGGCGTGAGCCACCATGCTTGGCAAGCACCTGGATTTCAGCCCAGTAAGAACCCATCTTGGACTTCTGACCTCCAGACCTGCAAGCTGATAAACCCATATTGTTTTAAGAAAAAAAAAAAATCTAAAATGCTGCAAAGATGATGAAAATCCACCCTGCTGTTTTTATATGACACAATAACAGAGAAACTACTTTTTATTAGAGATTTGTTTAAATTATATAACTTCATGCATGCATGCTTAAGTTCCCGGCTACGGGAGACAAGCCCTGCGTTCCAGATTAGCAGTTCATTTGGAAGGAAAGGTATATACCCAGAGAGCAAGCAAAGAGAAGACAGGTGATTGAAGGGCAAGTGTGTACTGATAATGAACGCTGGAAGGGCATGAAACAGATACAATCAAGGAAGGCAGAGGCAGCTCAGTGGCTTCTGGAACCCTGCTCTTGTCTTCTGCTATATCTCAAAGCCATGTGAAGAGCAAGGGCATAATCTTGCTGATAGGCTGCTCCAGACACCAAATTCTAGAAGGTGTAAGATGCTTCTCCACTTTTTTCATTGGATCACCCTTACATTGATTTAGAGCAGCCTCAGATGAGTCCCCACTCCCCTCATTTTTCTATTTTATACCCATCCCCTTCACCCCCTCATCTCTCCTGGGTGGACAGTGGAGAGTCTTATACTCACTGGCCCTCCATGGCATTTCTGTGCATGGGACTTAGGCTTGCCAGATAAGTGAGCATACACAAAATAATAAAGCCATCGCTTTCTGATTACAGTCACCTCCCCTCATCCTTCACCCTTTGTGGGTTAAGAGGGCTGAGTGGACTCTGAGCCGGGTGGGATGACCAGACAAGCAATCCACCTGTCCATATCGAGCAGACTTCAGGATTTGAAGAGGGGCTAGAAGGTGACTGAGCTTGTGGAGAGCGGTAGAGAGCACCCCAGGCTGGGAGAAAGCATCCCCCAGGCCAGGAGGTTGGAGCAGCCATGCGTTATGGAAGGAGCATGAAGGAGGTGGGCTTACGTGGGGCACAAGACTCCTCTAGGGATGGTGAAAGACAATTGCCGGAGGTGAGAATGATAAGGTCCAGGCGTGCTAGGAATACTGTCGCGACCAGTACAAATGTGGGGAGCTATTCAAGGGAGTAACTGAATTATTCCATTTCCTATTTCTCAGCCCAGTTTGGACATGATTTAAATGTGGCTAAAGAAATGGAAGGTGGTTGTGGGAGGGAAGCCTAGGGCCACAAGTGGGAATACTCCCAGTCCACCTCATGCCTCCTCCGACAGTGCTCAGAGCGCTTCCCTGGAAATTCTGCTACAGAATTCCTAAGAGTTATTGCCAGGCTGTGGACATAATTAATACACTTACTAGTCAGAATCGCATCGTGGTGTACACAGGTATGTCCCAGAGTGGGTAGCTCTGCTATTTGTCACATTTTCCAGGAGGCTGCCCGGAGCCCCACGCCTGCTGTGATTTTTGCAGCTGATTGCACAAGTGTCTGACCACGTTAGTGTTGATCTTGAGCCTGGCTGTCAAATTGCACTCCCCCAAAGAAACATTTGTCTGGTTAAAAAAATATATTTAGAGTTGAACTCTATACTCCCTGCTATGTGGACATTGAATGTAAATTATTTCAACCCTGTTCTTTGAGTCAGTAGAGGCTGAGCTATGAGTGCCTTTTTCTAGGTGAGTATTTCATGAGGTCTTTTCAGAAGGGCTGGTTTCCGCTCAGTTTCTCTTCCATATATCATGATAGTCCCTTGGTTCCCTGCAGTCCTAATGTGGAGAAGATGATCTGTCTTGGTTGCAATATCTCATCCAGAATTTCTCTCATTTTTGTAAGTGGGAAGGGGGATAGTCACACATTCTGTAAATGTACTGGGTCCTTATGAAAATATTTTTAAATTTAGAGTAGAATTTAGTATAAAAAGATTCCATCTTGGACCCTAGCTAATGAGATTTAGGGGATTACCCAAAGACTTCATAATAAGACTGGGATACTAGGCCGGGCGCGGTGGCTCACGCCTATAATCCCAGCACTTTGGGAGGCCAAGGCAGGTGGATCCATGGGGTCAAGAGATCGAGACCATCCTGGTCAACGTGGTGAAACCCCGTCTCTACTAAAAATACAAAAATTAGCTGGGCATGGTGGCGGACACCTGTAGTCCTAGCTACTTGGGAGGCTGAGGCAGGAGAATTGCTTGAACCGGGAGGCAGAGGTTGTGGTGAGCCGAGATGGCGCCATTGTACTCCAGCTTGGGTAACAAGAGCGAAACTCCATTTCAAAAAAAAAAAAAAAAAGACTGGGATACTTAAAGATTGTTCCTATGGGTAGGGCTCAAGTGACATAATATGGCCTCATTGTAACTGAGAAATGAACACAGAATTTGAAGAAATCATCCCAGTCTATACTGCAAAAGGGAGGTAGCCTGCTGGGTGGAATGGGATTTATTAAGTAAAATGGATAGTGATTTTATTTCTGTTTAAATGGTGAACTTTCTGCTCTTCTGCTTCTTCCATGTAACTTCCATAGTGAGACACCAGTTTCCATTTAAGAGCATGAACCCTGGAGTCAGATGGCTGGAATTTGAAACTCAGCTGTATTCCTTCCTACTTGTGAGATTAGCAATCCGTTTGGAAGGAAAGGTATGGGTGTAATATAGTTAGTTATTTAGCATCTCTAAGACTTCACTGTATGATCCAGAAAATGATAGCTATGCCACCACCATCACTAACAACAAGCAATTGTAATCTAGCTCATAGTATTACTGTAACACTTAAATCATATAATTCATGCAAATTGTTTAGTATCTGGCATACATTAAGCAGTCAAAGATACTAGCTTTTGTTATTAGTAAGAGCAGTGTAATATTTTATATTGCTTGTAATGAGTTGAAACATTCAGAGTATTTTAACATGGATGACACTGATGATGGCAAAATTATTAAAAAGAGTCAAAGACACCTCCAGTTTTGGATGATAATCAGGAAGGAAGTATTTGCTTAGTCCCTTCTAGGCATCCTCACTGTAGTTAGCTTGATAGCGATTTTTTGCTGGCTCGCAGAAGAAGCCCTTCATCCTTCTTTGGTTTGGATACCTGCAAAAGCGTGTATGTGTATGTGTACACACACATCGTTTCCTGTGCACGCTGTTGCAAAATGTAGAGAGAAGCATCCTCTCTGTCAGCGAGAATGTCACAGAAAAAAGAGAGCTGTCTTCAGTCCTCTCAGATAAGCCATAGCACATTGAAGGACCTTTTTCTTAGCTCCAAAGCCAAGTTACCAGCACTGGGGCCAATCATCTTTCAACAATCTGGCCTGTCTTCTTCTGTGGGGTGTGCTCTAAGTATAATCCCTAGGGAATATGGAAAATTAAACAAGGGAAATAAAATAATTTATCTTTTTTTCCCCTTAAAGTCAGAAGCTGCAAAAATAAAGGGAACCAAGATACTTATAATAGGATCCATGTAGGTTTTCGAGGACAAAGTGACAGCAATCATATGTATGACTTAAAATAGCACACTTCAGGTTAGAAGTGTTATGCAAGGGAAGTTATACTGGTGTTAGTCCCAGCTGCTTAAGGGAAGGTAAGATTTCTATTCCTCATCGTAAAAAAGACTTGCCTTCTGACTACACATCACTCATTTTGGCCACACAGTAAGAACTAAACAGCAATCTGGAGGAAAACTGAATTGGGAAGAGACAGAAAAGATAGGCAACAAAAAGGCGGGCTATTGATATTAATTGGGATTAGCACCTCTGATTCATGGAGTGGGTTTTCAACGATATTGGGTGGTGCTTCTTCAAAGGGTGGGCATAGCAATTATCTGAAGGCAAAGTTTTGGGAAAACCTAAGCAAGGGTGGCTAGGGATTCCCCTAACAGTCTTCTCTGCTTTCCTGTCTATCCTGAGAGCTGAGAAGCGCTGGGGCTGCTGCTGAGAACACGGTGCGCCTATCACCCTTTCTCAGGGGAGCCCCAACTGTTCAGCCAGGGTCTTTTATGCTTTGAAAAATAAAATAGGTGAAGAGTCAGGAATGTTCCAGGAGAAAGAGACAATAATTGCAGTCCCTAACCGGGGAAATATTTTGATGTATTTGGGAAACTGAAAGAAAACCAGTACAAATGGAAAAGAAAAAGTTAATGGAGAGAAAGGCAGGCAGTGGATAAAGGAGCAGGGGCCTTTTCATGATTATGAAATCACAGGGTCATGTGAAGGAGTTTAGATGTTTATTGGAAGTGGATTGGTAAACCATGGGGGACTTTTAAGCTGGGAAATTACAAATTATTTGCCATATATTCACATTTAGGAAGATCTCTAAGTAAGCCCAGGACATTCCCTGAAAGAATAAGCTATACATAGACCTTATCAATACTCAGCCCAGGCTTGGGAAGCAAGTTGGGGTGATAACACTCTGTCTCTCAACATTATCTAGTCTGCTGGAGGGCACAGCATTTCAGTGGTCCCACTTCACCACCCTGTCATGCCAATGGGTCTTTATTCAAAATAGAGCTTATTACTTTAAGGAAGACTGGGAAATATTCTGTATCCCATGCCTCAGGTTAAGATATTGAAGGGGGAAGTCCAAATGAAATTGCACCTTGGAGATTTTCCGGACAAGAAAATCCCAAAAGTGTAACCTGGAGATAGCATAGGGACTGCTTGAGACTTTAACAAATCTTTTAAATGCCACTAAAATTTTCTTTAGGTCCTTTTTTGTTAGTCCAAATCTGGCTATAATGAACTGTAAGAAAGAAACAGATCCCACTCTAAGGCTCCACCTATTTAGAGCAACAATAGGTACAAAACAGGTTTATGTCTTTATCAGTCAGCTTAGGTCTAGTTATGCTGCAGTAACAAACAGCCCTCAATTCTCAATGCCTCAACGAAAACAAGGTCATTTCTCTCTCAAGTCACAGTTTGCAGGCCATCTGGGCTCTGCTCTGTGTCATTTGATTCCACAGCCTAGGCTGAAGGAGCAGCTCCTATCTGCACCTCTGTCAGCCTCATGGCAGAGGGAAGAGCAATGGTGAGACCACGTGTTAGTTTTGAAAGCTTCTGCTCAAGTAGGGTACACGCCACTTTCACTCACATTTCATTGCCCAAAGCAAATCAAATAGCCAAGCCTCATCTTGGCAAGGAGGGGAGTATAATTGTTCCACAGGCCCTGGTCTGTAGGGAGAATACTGAATATTATAAACCTATGGTGCAGTGCCTGACAATGCCATACTTTGCTTTCTCCTTTTTGTGTGTGTGTGTTGACTCTAAGGTGGAAATTGAGTGATGATCTTACATTTGTAGACCTGAAAACTGTCAGATAAAGTAATTCAGAATATGATTCAATCCCTGAAAATTAGCGTCATAGGCATTCCTTTTTTAAGGATAAGTTTGTGAAAGTCTGATATAAGCAGTGTAGAAGTGATTAAGTGCAATTTTACTAGAAGAAAAGATCATTTAATAAAGCAGATTCTCAATTCCGAATCTGATGTGGTACCAATCTCTCAAAGATCTGAAACTTACTGCTAGGAGGATTTTTATGCAGAAAAAGAAAAAGGTTCTTATATTTCTTTCTTCAAATTAGAGTGAATGAGATAAAAAGAGTATACCATAATTTTAGCCAACATTATGTTTTATTTAAGAAAGTCTGTATTTTGTGGTTAGCTATGACATATGAAACTTTATTTCCACCAAGGATGAAAAAACAAAACAAAACAAAGCAAAGCAGAACACAAACACAGCTTATGGAAGTCAAGGAAAGAAGATAGGAAAGATTAAATGCACATCACGTTGAGTGGAGGACCTGTCAGTTCATGCCTGGACGATTGTGGTGGCCCCTCCACTCGGCCCTGACCCTGCTTCCCCCTGAGGTCTATTCTCCACACAACAGCAGCTACAGTGGACCATCTGTGACTTAAAATGTGTCATGTGCTGCTCAGAATCTGCTCAGAATGCTCTAAGGAGACTCAGCTCAGTCTGAATGACACCCAAAGTTCTTCCCATGGACCATGCGCTCTTATGTGATTCATACTCCGATTGCCTTTCTGACCCCTTCTTTCACAACTAATCCTGCTCTCCCACTCCACTGCATGCACACCAGCTTTCCTGCCTCTCTCTTCCCCAACTGCCAAGCCTCTCTGCTCTCTTAGGACCTTTGCACTGGCTGCTCCCTCTATCAGGGTCTATTGTTTTATCAAAGAGGCCTCTGCTGGCCACCTGATCTAAAACAGCACCTGGTCCTTCTCCGTTCCTGTATTCTGCTTTATTTTTTCGTTCTTAGCATACATTACTACCTGACTTACCATAGACATGCTCATTCTCCACCTCCTCTCACTAGATTGTAATCACAAGAGAGTGACAACAATTTCATTTCATTCACTATTTTATCCCCAATGCTGAGAACAGTGACTGGCCCCTAGTAGATGCATAATAAAATGAAATAAAGGAACTATTGCTGCTGTTCCTAATTTCTTCAGATCTGTGTAAATATTAATTGTGCCATTAGTATAGAAATTAATAAAAATGTACTTCCCTGACTAAAAGATTAAATATGATTAGAAAAAAAACCCTACATATTGAATGTTTTAAAACAAAACCAAAAATGCAATCACATAATTTTCTCTGCTTTTTGTTAATTTTCTTCTGCAAAGTCTCGATGTTTACAGTACTTGGAAGTGTGACAGAAGATCACAGAGTCCTGAATCATAGGTCGGATGAAACATGAAAAAGCCATTGGATACATTTTCATGCGAATGATTGGCTGTTCTTTGTAAACTGAACATTGGAAATTATGGTTATAACAACAATTGTGAGAGTAAAAAATATATAGGAAATACGGGAAAACAACTACAGTTGAGCTGCTTAAAAATGAACCCAACCTGGACGCGGTGGCTAACACCTGTAATCCCAGCACTTTGGGAGGCCAAGGTGGGCGGATCACCTGAGATCAGGAGTTTGAGACCAGCCTGGCCAATGTGGTGAAACCCGTCTACTAAAAATACGAAAAAATTAGCTGGGCATGGTGGTGGGTTCCTATAATCCCAGCTGACTCTGGAGGATGAGGCAGGAGAATGACTTGAACCTGGAGGCGGAGGTTTCAGTGAGCCAAGGTTGCGCCACTGCACTCCAGACTGGGTGATGAGAACAAAACTCCGTCTAAAAAAAAAAAAAGAAAAAAAGAACCCAGGCCCTGAACAAGTGGATCAGACAACTACCAGAAAGATGACTGTGTGAAGATAGTAAATAGGCTAAGATCAGATCTGTTGCCAAGCTGCACACTCTGATGTGGGCCGTGTAAATGAGCTGCAGATCAAGTCTTTAGTAACCTTAGAAAGTCATGTCCTGAGTTCCCTTCCCCTATTCTTCTATTGCCATGAGGACAACTGCAACCACCTTTCCCTACTTTGATGTCACCCTCTGGTGAGCTGCCACACCATGCACGAGTTGTTCCATCCAAGCTTTCGTGCATGTGGAGAGGTGGTGACTCACAGAATAAGGTACTCGGTGCCTAGCTTCTCTGGGTAACTTTAAGCTCCTGCGGGATGCTGGCTGTGCTCAAATTTGTTTTCTATTTGAGTTCTTCCTAAATACTCATTGAAAGAATGACATTATGGAAAGACTGAGTTGGATTTTCTCTGGAGATTTAACTAATCCTTTACAATGATTATTAGTGATCAGGACGCTTGATTCTATTGCTTGAGTGTAGAGATGACTGGCCATGACCACCAGGCCCTTAGCTTAGTAAAGTTCTCCTCATCCCCACAAAACAGAAGCCCTTGGCCAGCCTGAGTGCTTTGGTCCTGCAGGATGAGTGGATCTCACAGTACAGCCTTGATGAAGAGATTCCAAGCTGTACTGGCCACGGCTACCTTCCTTGCTAAGGTAGAGAACACTGTGCATATGTGCATGTTTTACTCTTGGCTGGTAGGGCCTGGAATTGTTAGCAAGTCCCGCATCACACACATGGAGCGCAACATGTGCTTCCCCTCTAGCTGTGAGATAACGCGAACATCTTCATATTCCACTCAAGCTGTCAGACCCTGTCGCTTCGAGAGGCTAGACCCAGACGGTGAGCTTAAAGTTCATCCTTGCTCTTTTCTGCTAGAAGGCCCAGGGTAAGGTATTGCTTGCATGTTCAAAAAGACAAGAGAGGAGAATTCATGCATGTAAAATGCATCATATAGTGCCAGGCACATAATAGATGCCCCACAGAGGTCATCTTACATAGCCTTTGCAATAACCTTGCCAAGTAAATATTCTCATCTTCATTTTAGAGGCAAAAAAGTCAATACTCAAGAGAATTTAAGTAACTGTCCATGTCAGTCATGGTCCTGGCAGGAAAACCAAGACCCCCTCCAAAGGGTTTAACAGAAGAAAGTTTAATGAAGTGTATACTCTACAGAGGTGTAGGCAGGCTTACAGGCACTGTCTAGGGACATTGAGACACTTAGGGATGAACAGTCCTGGGAGCTCTGAGTAGCCCTAGGCCTGAAGGGCCAAAGGCGGGAATGTTTGCAGAGCCTGTGAGTGCAGGTGCTGTGGAAGAGGGATGCAGCCTCATCCATTGGCTGATGGGAAGGCCCAGGACAAGGAGTGCAGGTGCTCCTGTATGTCTCTGGGTCAGCTTCTCAGGCAAGGCAGCAGGGAGGATGGATTTGGAGGTAGGTGGTGATCTGAGAATAACAAGAGCACCTTCCAGTGTCTCCAGCTAGTGGTACTGGGTGCAGGGGGTGCGTTCGTAGACAGCTACGACTCTGAAGTCTTGCAGTCCTTGCTAAGAAGAGAAAAGGAGGAGAAAATCCTTTCTTCTTCTCTGTATCTCAACTTTTCCTTTTGTGTTTTTCCCTCCTTTCCTCCCTTCTTTCCTCCCTCTTGCCCTTCATCCTCCTCCCACTTTTCCTTCTTCCTTTCTCTCCCTCCCTCCCTTCTTCCCTCTCTCTCTTCCACCCTTACTCTGCCACAAAATGTAAGCTGCTGGAACACAAATAAATACGACCTGACTCCCTCCCTTGAGGTACTTACGGCAGCATCATGTTAGGATGGAGCTTGTTCCATTAAGGGCACTCTTGTTTAAAGCTCTGAGCACGATGTTCTTTAAAATTTCATTGTTAAAAAGGCTCCATGTATGAAGTCCTTGGTGATCTCCAAGGCAAGAGTGCAACCTAAGTCTACCTCCTCTTTCTCTGGAGCCTTTAAGGACTCGCACATCAGAAGCTGCTTTGCTTCAACTGACCAAGCCCCAAGCTTTTGCTGCTGCATCCATCCATTTTTCACTTTGCCTTGTAACCCAAAGGACTTAGGTCTTTATGTTGACGTATTTTGGGAGCACTTACTCCTGAGAGTTTTCTTGGGAAAATGGGGTGCTTGGGACAAAGCCTTGTCACCAGCTCCCTGCTGTCTTGGCCAGGGAGACCCTTGCCAGATAAGAGCAGGGTCAGAGTCAGAATTCCCCCTTGGCCTTCCTGCTTCCTTGTGCTCTGAGCCAGGGTAAAACACTTCTTTCGTTTTCTGCCCCTTCATTTATAAAAGGGACATAATGGCCCCTTTTCCTTAGAACAGGAGTGATGGAGGCTTCTGTGCATTTCCAAAGTACTTGGAACCGTCCCCTGGCCGCCCGGCTCCTCGCTTGGTGTGTGGAGAGTCAGGGCAAGCTATTGTGCTGTTGATTGTGCTCCTTGTTCACAGAGCACATCCACTTCAGGCCGCTGCGCACACTCACCATTCTCCTCGGTATTATTGACTTAAGTACTCTTCAAGGAGAATTTCTTCAAGGCTCCCGTGTTGACACCCTGCTAGTGTTTTGAGAGCCAGCCTTGCTAGCTGTTTGTTGCTTTGGATGAAAGCCTGCAATCGTTCTATTAAACATTCCCCATTCAATGGGGAGGAAGAAGAAGAAGCCTATCTGCTGCAGAAGGAATTGGATTTTTCTGCAGTGCAGGTTGCTGTGGGAAGCATTCCAGTGCTGGGTCAAGCTTGCCAGGTGACTCAGGGCAGGGTACTGGGTTGCAGTGACTCAATGTCTCCCCCTCTCTCCGGTCTACCCAGCAAAAGCATTTGGCCTTAGGACTTACTTACCTTCTCTAACTCTGTGCCGCTCTTTCCCACATGAGTTCTTGCCTCTTGCCTTGTTGCCAGAGAAACCAGTGGAAAGAAGGAAACTTGGAGATCGAGAGAGTATCTCACATGCTTCATTGGGAGGAAGGACTGACACTGGTATGAATGGACTCTAGACTTCTGTGTGTGTCAGGGTAAAGCAGCAATGCTTTTTTCTGGCAGACCAAGGGCATCCTTGACAGGCAGCCCAAGGAGATAGAACAGGTACCTGTCAAAGAATTAGAAAACATGGATTCATTAATCTGGACTTTGTCCAGAGCCCGTTTTGTGACTTTGGACAAATCACTAAACATCTCCAGATCCCAGTGTCTTCAGTTATAAAAATGAGAGATGAATATCAATGTCACAGGGTTTTTCGTGAGGTTCATTCATTGATTCAGCAAATATGTATTGGCTGCTGTCACAGCAGATGAAACTCGGTGCTGACTTTCAGTATGTTTCCGTCTGTGGGGGACATGGACAGGAAATAGGTAGAAACAATAGCGTGTGATGAGTGAATATGGTGTGCTGTAATAGGAATGAGGAGGGAGCACCACATCACAGGAGAGGCACTTGCCCCAACGTGGGTGGTGAGGGAAGGCTGCCCGAAAGAGGCCTTGACTAAAGTGAGAACTGACAGGTGGAAGAAGTTGACTGGCAAAGGGGTGTAGAGACCAGACAGTGGATTGCTCATCAGTTCAGAGCAGCTGGAGTGGACAGTGAGGAGGGGCAATCAGGGCCAGTGGTATGGGCACTGATGGAGATGGCAGGGTGCCTACCTGGAGATTTATGCAGGCACACTGTGCAGAAATGGCATTAAGAGGTTCACACATGATTCTGGGGCAATGTGGAGCTGTTGAATACTTTTAAGAAAAGGGATGACAAAATCAGATTTGTGCTATAGAAAAGTTACTAAAAGCTGGGAGCAGTGAGTGGCTCATGCCTGTAATCCCAGTACTTTGGGAGGCCAAGACAGGTGGATCACCTGAGATCAGGAGTTTGAGAGCAGCCTGGCCAACATTGCAAAACCCGGTCTCTACTAAAAATTCAAAAATTAGCTGGACATGGTGGTGGGTGCCTATAATCCCAGCTACTCAGGAGGCTGAGACAGGACAATCATCGCTTGAACCTGGGAGGCAGAGGTTGCAGTGAGCCAAGATCGCGGCATTGCGCTCAAGCCTG
>NW_016107336.1:1254397-1286264 GCF_001604975.1 Cebus imitator
AAAAAAAAAAAAAAAGAAAAGAAAAGAAAAGAAGAAAAGAAAAGCTACTTAAGCTGCAGCATGGAAACTGAGTTAGAGAGGACATGCCAGGGATTCTCCATTTGCCCCTACAAATCCACTTGCTACTTTTCTTCATTCTCCTCTGAGCGCCAGTGATATGTTTCTTGGACTGCATCAACAGGCTGATCTTCCCTCCAATTTCCAGACGCTTTCAGCCCATTGGAGGCAGGAGCAGGAGATTGGAGGGTGGGAGGAGAGAAAAATTGGGGTATCTGTTCCCCAGCTGCCTCCCTGCCATGGCTTCAGATTGGCAATGGCTCTGTTCCCCTGCTGTGGGCCACAGTTCTGCCTGGCGGACCTTTCTCCTAGCCGCAGCTTTCTCTCTAGGTTACATATAGTAATAGCCCCCTTCAGGTTCAGGGGCCTAAGACTTCCCACTGTTACTATCCCCAGGGTGACTCTCCATCTTTGTCGGCATCATTAACTCTGCAAGAACCTTCATAAATAGGGATTCTTCAAGTACCCATGCCATGTGCCATCTGCTGGGACCCTGCCTCCAACACAGAGGGCTATAGCTGGAGCAGGAGGAAGCTGTGGAACCACATGCAGGCAATATTGGGGACATGACAGAAGGGAGTCCATAGATTCTGAAGTTACATAGGAGATATAAACAATAGGACTTAGATGCGGGTGAAGTGGGGAAAGCTGTGAATGGCTTTTGGGTTTGGCATCTGTACCTGGAGGTTGGTGCTGATATTTATGGAAGTGCCAGCAGGATCGGGGCAGATAGGTTTGGGGGAGAGAGGAAATACAAAGACGTTTTTAAATGGAATAATTGGCACTTGAATATAAAAATCTGGCATTTACAAGAGGAATCTAGGCTGGAGATTCATTAGCATAGCGATGGTAAAGGCTGTAAAAGAAAGTATAATCCCCCAGTCAGAGTATGCAGGCTGAGAAGAGAAGGAAGACAAGGAGCTGTTCCTAGGAAGAGAAATTTGGAAGGGCTGGCTGGATGGAGGGACCGGGAGCTGAGAGTACATGAAGAACTAGATGGAAAACCCTCCCTTGTGAAAAACTGAAGGAAGAGAAGTTCAGAAATTAGGAAGGGCCATTGAGTTCAGGAGCAAGGGCATGGTTGACCTTGGTTGGCCTTGACAAAATCCGTTTCAGCAGAGTTGTTGGAGACCCAAGGAAAGGTTCATTGCACGTATGTTGGTAACTTATGGGATGGTAATGTGGGGGTGTGTGTGCTCTCTGGAAAGTCAGAGTTGGGGTCTGCTAAAGGCGAGTGGAGGAGAGGAGGACCACCAAGGAGAGCGCTGCACAAGGTGTATGCATTGCCTTTCTTTTTTGCTGCTTGTATGCAGAGTGTGTTTTCTAGGTAAGGAGGGCTGAGACCACAGAAGCAGAGGCAGGAAGACTCTAGAAGCTGAACAACTCTGTAGCAGGCCCAGCACTTCGCCTAGGATTTTTCCAAATATTTGAAAGGTGATATGGTGGGGAGCCTTATTCTCCTGTCAAAGTCCTCTCTCCGGCCAGAAGGCTTTTCATTTCATGAGACATAGATAGGAGTTTCAATTCTATAAATATGTATTGAGAATGCAGTATACAAAAGTCTCAGAAATGGCTCTGAAACAAAATTGCTTCTAAGAGCACATGGCTGTGCAAGGCACGTGCCTCCTAGTTTTTTTTAGTGATGTTAAAATTCACAGAAACAAAAAGTGTACTATCTTGGACATTTGTAAGTGTAGTTTAAGCTCTGTAGTGGTACCTAGATTCGCATTGTTGTGTTAGCCAATCTCCAGAACTCTTTTCATCTTGTAAAATGGAAACTCTGTACCCATGAAACAACCGCCCTTTCCCCCTCCCTCAGCCCCTGTTCTGCTTCCTGTCCCTCTGAGTGTGGCAACTCTAGGGACTTCATGCTGTGAGATCACGCAGCATGGTTGTCCCGCATTATCCACAGTTTTGCTTTCTGCAGGTTCACTTACCCTCAGTCAACTGAGGTGCAAACATATAAATGAAAAATTCCGGAAATAAATAATTCAGTCCCTATGCAATGGCTCATGCTGTAATCCCAGCACTTTGGAAGGCTGAGGTGGGCAGATTGCTTGAGGCCAGGAGTTTGAGACCAGCCTGGGTAATATAGGGAGACCCTACCCTGTCTCTATTGAAAAAAACAAAGCAAAACAATTCCTAAGTTTTCTTCTGAATAGTGTGAGGAAATCTAGTACCATCCTGTTCTGTCTGGCTTGAGACATGAATCCTCCCTGTGTCCAGTATCTTCACGCTGTGCACTTACATATGTATAGGAAAAAAACATATATAGTGATATGGCCTGGCTCTGTGTCCCCACTCAAATCTCATCTTGAATTGTTATCTGAATTGTAGTCCCCACAGGTTGGGGAGGGACCTCATGGGTGGTAATTAGATCATGGGGGCGGTCCCCTTAAGCTGTTCTCTTGATAATGAATGAATTCTCATGAGATCTGATGGTTTTATAAGGGGATTTTCCCCTCTTTGCTTGGCACTTTTTCTTCCTGCCATCATGTGAAGAAGGACGTGTTTGCTTCCCCTTCCACCATGACTGTAAGTTTCCTGAGGGCTCCCCAGCCATGCTGAACTGTGAGTCAATTAAACCTCTTTC
The DNA here is from genome assembly GCF_001604975.1 of Cebus imitator. Classification (NCBI taxonomy): domain Eukaryota; kingdom Metazoa; phylum Chordata; class Mammalia; order Primates; family Cebidae; genus Cebus; species Cebus imitator. Next base: position 1,257,048 of record NW_016107336.1, read on the forward strand.
CTTTATAAATTACCCAGTCTTGGGTATGTCTTTATTAGCAGGGTGAGAGTGGAGTTAGTACTGTCTACCATTTCAGGTATCCACTGGAGGTTTTGGAATGTAACCAGGGGGATAAGGGGGATCACTGTATTTGTCTTTCTGGGACTGGCTTATTTCACTGAGCATAATGTACTTCCAATTCATTCATGTCATAGCCTGTGTCAGGACTTCCCCTTTAAAATGGCACAATCCTATTTATTATGTTGTAGCATGCTTCCCATTCACAAAGGCATACCTACTTTTCTTTCTTCCACACCCCTTTTCTCTGCATTGCAGTTGGGAGTGGTTATTTCCCCTGGGCTACAGCCGAGGAAACAAGCTTCAAGGCTGTGAGATCACACAGAGAGCCTGGGACCAGAACATGGCCTTGGGCCACTGGGTCCAGCACACTTTCCCTGAAGGTCAACTGTATGTACAAAGCCCTCGGTGAACCTGGGAGCAGTTCACAGGGCATAGGCAAAGCAAAGACGTCCAGGGGTCAGAAGACCCCCCAAGGCAGAGAGAACAGATCCAGCAGCAAGTCAGTGACAGGACAGAAGTGGAGGGAAGGCCAGGTGGCAGACCCCAGCTCTGGTCCGAGTCCAGGTAGTTGGCCCTGCTCACCCTGGCCCCTTACTGTCTTTAGATATAGGAAATGGGATTTCCAGGCCAGTCTCAGGAGTTGGGTGAGGGCAAAGCGCTGCAGGGCTGACCAGCCCTAACAAGGTGAATCCTCCAGGTTTGTTCCTCAGTGATTAGAGCAGCCATCCAGGAGGGACGGGTAATGAAGTAGCTATCTGAAATATGCAGTGGTGGCTGTGGGCAAGCTGCCTGTGACTGCTACCAGTGGGAGCCAGGAGCTTTAATGAACTGAGTGAACTCCCTTCCCTTGGAAGATTCATATTTTGGAAGTCTTGCTGGAGTGGTGGGGCCTACCTCTGAAGCTGGCATCTTACCTCTCTTAGCATTTCTGGCCAACCCACCAGTCATTTCTGAAGAACAATAGACCTTGTGCTTGGGAGAGCTCACCACCCCTCCTGAGCTCTAGTTGCTTTTTGGTTGCCCCTGGCAGTAGTAATGCTCCTACTCCTAAAACAGCTAAATAAACCACAGCACAGACATCTAAGTCACATTCTCCGGGACCCGGGCTTGGTCAGAGCAGGAAACAAGCAGGGGTTTGCTGCCTTTGGTTCCCACTGGGAAACTGCCTCCTATACTACTCAGCTCTATCCTCTCATTTGGGGACTGTTCTGGGACATTTGCTAATTGTCATGGCTGGGGGCTGGGTTATCCTAGTTAATCATATATTCTGGTTAAAGGTAAGCAATTAGCTATTCACTAAGCACAACTTTTCGAAAGACTTAGAATGCTAGAAAATACGCTCAACAGTAAGTTACAAGTAACAGAATCTAATCTAACTTTTAAAACACTGAAGTCACTTTTATTTCTTCAGGAGCATCAGTATGAACCTAAGCACCCAAGAATTGAGAAAACATGCAAATGCTAGTTAATAGAATGCTGGATAAACAGCTTCTAATAAATTTCCCATGTCTTGATTCTGTCATATATTTTTTTGAAAAGGCACTGAGTATGTTTGAAGATGATTAAGATTGTGTAAACAAATAAAGAAGAGTTGACTTTAGGGGCAACTTCAACCAAATCTGCATTCAACATGGAATTCCCCTCTTTAAACTTTTCTGACATTTTCCCCACTGCCTTTGCTTTGGTATCAGGGGCTCACTACTCCATTCTATTTAGTAGTTTACTTTTGGAAAATCTTTCTTTATTCTCACCTTGGAAACCAAAGGGAATAAATCCCATCTTCATGTTTTTATAAAATCTGAACATTCTCATATCTGTGTTTCCAGTTTCCTTTTAGCTGAAACTGTCAGTTTCTGCAAACTTCCTCAAATATTTGCAGACTCTGTTTTGAATGTTCCCTTGTTTGTGGGTGTTCCAAGGAGAATTATGAAGGCACACATGTTAAATCTGAGACTGAATGCCATAAGACTATCACCTCCTTCCTTCTGGATTGTATTCTTCCATGATAGTGCCTGTGAGCTCTTTCCGGGGCCATACTCCCTGAGTTCAAATCCTGGCTCTGCTACTTTCTATCTCTCAACTTTGAGCAAGCAACTAAACTCTTTAATGCTCAGTTTCCTTATCTATGAAAGAGGTTAATTATAGTATCAACCTCACAGCCTCACAGGGTTATGGCAATTGACATCATACGTGTAAGTGCTTAGTGCAGGCTTGGAACTTGGTAAAAGCTCAGTCAGTGTAGCTGCTTGCAGAACAGCTGGCATGAAATCAGATAATGAAGCCTTACTGGCCGGGTTCACATCCCAGCATAGGTTCAAAATTTGACCCATCATCTATGAGCTGAATGGTCTTTTGTAAGTGGCTTAAATGCATTGTGCCCCAGTTTTCTTATCTGTAAGATGGAGATATAGGGTTTGTATGAAGATTGAATGGAGCTGTTATATGTAAGATACTTGAAACAGAGCCTGGAAAGTAAAAAGGGCACATGAGAACTGTTATTATTATTATTATTATAGCTTGGAAATGCATCTTATTTTTAAAAGAAGTCACATCCGAAGGTTGACTCATATTGGAGCTATGGTCACCAACATACTGGTTCCCATGACCCCTCTTCATTGTGCATGGAAAATTCTCATCATTTATTGTGTGTATGTGTGTGTGTGTGTGTGTGTATGTGTGTGTGTGTGTGTGTTTGTGTGTATGGCTCAAACTACACACTTAACAGAATGTCTTGAACATGGTAAGTGCCTTTAGAATCTTCATCTTTGGAATCACATCTATCTTTCCTTTGTACTATTTGAAATCTGCTTTCCTTGATTCTGGATTGTTTGATTACATACTTTTCTAGACTGTGTTTGAGAGCCACTGCTTCTGAAACTGCTTGGATCCCTCCTGGTAGAACCAACCCCCTATGACATTGCACCCACCACTGTACCATGTGTTTACATAGCTTCACCCCTTGTTAGACTGTAAGCTCTCAAAGCAGGACTGTGCTAATTGATTTTTCTGTATTTATTATGTCCAGGCCTCACCCCACTGTGACTATAAACTGAGGGCACATTTAGAGAAATAGCCAACTTCTTCATTCACTTGCCTTACTGCCAGTTGGCAACAAATTATTCTTTTTCCAGAAGCACTTAGCATAAAGAAAGGCCTAAAAATGTTTCGGAATAAATACTATGCTTAACTTAGCCCAGAATCCCCACCTGCAACAAAAGTGATAATGTTGGAGAAACCTGTCTCAACTGAAAAGCATTTCCAAAATGATTATTATCATTACTGCTAAAGTAGCAAAGTTACTTTTCCAAGTTACTTTCCATTTTCTTTTCTATATCCCAGCTGGCATTTCTTTCAAGAAATTTCAGAATTAAGTCAGCAAGAGAAAAGAGAGATAGCTATCTTTATTTTTTTCTTTCTTATTACAGGTTAAGAGATTCAAGTATTTCTTAAAATACAAATTTATCCTTTGTTTTCAGCAAAGGGAGACTTACATCAGATGTGTAGATTAAATGATTTTCATTGCTCCTATATATTGCATTTAGGCCAGTTTTGTCACTGAGGGAAAGTATTGAACTAGTTCTTCCTGTTGCCATACCTGGCTCTAATTCCCAACTGCAGCTTCTTCTTTAAAATCAGGTTAAAATAATTCTTCTAATTATTTTAACCTGATTTTTTTTAACCTGAAGTTGAAATATTAAGCAAAGATACCACAAACAAAGTCAAAAGCAAACAACTTGGAAGAATATCTACAGTGTATATTATGGACAAAAAGTTAGTAAGACAAAGACAAATACATCAGTATAGAAATGGGCGAAGAACATGAACAGGCAGTTCACAGAAGAAGTGCACATATTCAGTCCATACTCAAAAGCTGCTCTATTTTGTTAGTAATCAATGAAGTAGAAATGTAAAATGTAATGAGTTTTTTTTAACCTATCAGACTGACAAGATTAAAATGGATAAAAATAGCTAGTATTAGTGTGGAATTAGGAAACAGAATTCTCTAGAAGTAGTTGAAAGGAACATAAGCCTCATGTAGCATTTTAACAATGTTCATAGAGAGCTTTCAAATGTTAGTACTTGATACAATTTTACTTTAGAAATACATTTGTAAGAAAAAAAACTGACAATCGTGCAGAGTTATATGTAAAAGGCCTGACACAGGCCTTTAGTTTTGCAGGGTTTTCTCACTGGATATAAGATTCAGGCCGAAAGTAACAAAGTTTTCATGGGTGACTTGGCCCTGAAAATAATTTCAAAGGAATGCTTGTCCTAGAAATTTTGAGATTTTGGAGTGTCATACAAATGTTTCCAAATTGACTGTGAAAGACAAGCCGAGTGTGAACGTATATTCTGTTGTAGCCTTCAACAAAAGTTGCTCTCTGGATACTTGGTTTGTTTAGTTGACCTAGAAAGCTGAAAGTAAAGAAAACAAGGAGAAGAAAAAGTAGGTATAAAGTATAAAGCCACAGAGAGAGAGAGAAAAAAAACCTCTTTATCCGAATTAGGCTTGGCTTCAAGCATTTAAATTGTCATGTCTAACGATATTGTGAATACCTTCTTTTGGGACTGAATTAAAAATTTTAAGGGACTAATATAAGAAGGTTTGGTAATCTTTGGGAATGAGGTCGTTATTCTTTATGGCCAAATCTAGGCTGGCAGGGATGTAACTTTCTCTCCAGACAGTCCACTGCTGTATGTGGTTTGGTCAGGTTGACTCACAGGTAACACAGTACTTGGCTGTGACACACAGTACTCCCCATGACACACCTCAGAGCTTCAATTCATTTCTATATTTTTTGGCTCATGGCCAAGAAAGTGGGGAGCCCATTCCACACTTCTGCATGTTTTCCTTCCAATTGTGAATTGATTCTGATAAACAAGCCCTATTTCAAGGCTTCTAGCAACATCAGTCTCAAGAAATGTGGTAGGTGAAAAGAACTGTGCTGTAACTATTTCTAATAGTCAAATACGTGATCATAAAATAATTTGGCTCAAAATGAAGAACACTCTTATAATGAAAAGTATTTGAGCTAAAACAGAAGCTAAGATATTTCAGTCACGCCATGTAGATCCAGCTTTGTGCTGTGCCAAAGTCAGCAAAGTTGCCAGGAAGACCACACCTCTTAGGGCACATGCAATGGCTGGCAGAAATATTTGAAACCTCAGTTTAAACACAGATAAGAATAGGGAAAGAGATGACAGAAGAGCACCTGACAAAATTCAACAACCAATTAAATATAAAAACTCTTGGAAGTATAAGAATAGAAGAGAATTCGTAAATCTGAAAAAGTGCAAAGCAAAAAACCTACGGAAAACATCATACTTACTGAAGAACTATTGAAGATATTACATATAGGATAAGAAACAGGACAAAAACATCTGCTTTAATCACTTCTATTCAGCATTATGCTGGGAGTCTGGCCACGATAATAAAGAAAACAAACAAACAAAATACCCCCAAAGAAAGAAACAGTGTAAAAATGTGAAAGGAAGAAATCAAACTGTCTTTGGTTACAAATGACATGATTGTATACATAGAAAATTTTAAGTGATCTACTAAACAACTACTAGAAATAACAAATGAATTTATCAACTTTGTAGGATATAGATACAATAAATGAAAAGCAATTTGTTTTTGTATGCTAATAGCAAAAAATCTGAAAAATGAAATAAAAACAATAGCATCAACACATAAACTACTTAGGAATAAACTAAACAAAATTACAAATCAATGCTAGGAAATTTTTTAAAGGTTTAAATTAAGAGAGATATATCATATTAATGGACTTTCTTTCTTGATTCAAGATTCAATATTATTAAGATATTAGTTCTTCACAAGCATAGCTGGGCATGATAGCTCACAACTATCATCCCAGCACTTTGAGAGGTTAAGGCAGGAGGACTGCTTGAGCCCAGGAGCTCAAGACTAGCCTGGGCAACATAGTGAGATCCTGTCTCTGCAAAAAATTTTAAAGAGTTAGCTGAGCGTGATGGCATGTGCCTGTAGTCCCAGCTAATTGGGAGGCTGAGGTGGGAGGATTGTTTGAGCCCACTCAAGGCTTCAGTAAGCTATGATTGTGCTACAGCACTGCAGCCTGTGGGACTAAGCAAGACCCTGTCTGCCCCCCCAACCCCCCTACAAAAAACCCATAAATAGATTCAGTGCATTCCAAATCAAAATCCTAGTTTTTTTAAAATAGAAATTGATAAACTGGTTCTAAAATTCACATACAAATACAAATGAGCTACAGTAGACCAAACAATTTTGAAAAATAATGTTGAAAAACTTAGTACTATCTGACTTCAGACTTTTTTGAAACTACAGTAATTATGATATTGGCATGAAGTTGGACAAATAGATGATTGGAATAGAAAATAATACAAAAATAGACCAGAACATATATGGTCAATTGATGTTTTGCAAAAGTGCCAAGCAAATCAAGTGAAGAATGAAGAGGTTTTTTTTTTTTTTTTTCAACAAAACGTACTAGAATAATTGAATATTCATATGCAAAAAATTAACTTTGATCTATACATCACACCATAGACAAAAATCAACCCAAGATGGATCATAGGCCTAAATGCAAAACTTAAAACTATCAAACTTTTGGGAGAAAACCATAAAATGAAATGTTTGTGACTTTGGTTTGGGAAAATATAATTTTAGTTATAGCAACAAAAGCCTAATCCATAAAAGAAAAAGCTGACAAATTGGGCTTCATCAAGATTAAAAAGCTCTGCTCTCTTGGAAAAACACTGTTCCCCAAGCGACATACTTAAAGCAAATGTTTACAAATCACATCTGATAAAAGACTTATCCAGAACATATAACAAACTCTCAAAACTGAAAAATAAAAAATGAACAATTCCTTTTAAAAAATATGCAAAAGATTTGAAAGGATATTCACCAAAGAACATACAGAAATGGCAGGCACACACAGGAAAAGGAGACATCATTAGCCATTAGAGGAATGCAAAGTGAAACCACAATGAGATACCATTTCACGAGAAAGGCTACAGTTAAAAACTGACAACACTGAATGTGAGCAAAAGTATGGAGCAACTGGAATTCTCATTGTAAAATCACTTTGGAAAACTTTTGCAGAGATTAAGCATTTAAGTGAAACATATTCTTCCCCAGCGATTCAGCATTTCACTGCTAGATACTAACTCAAGAAAAATGAAGACATTTAATTGCAAAAAGACTTATACAAGAACAATATGTTAGCTTTACTCATAATAGCCCAAATTGGATACAACTCAAATGCCCATCAACAATAGACTGTCTGAACAAATTGTGGTATACTCACATGTTGGAATACTACTCAGTAGTAAAAAGAAAGAACAACATATACTTGTAACAACATAGATGAATTTCAAAAATATGCTGAGCCTAAAAACAAGGCACAAGAGACTCCACGTTGTATGATTGCAATTATACAAAATTCTATAACAGGCAAACTAATCCATGGTGATGGAGTAGTGGTTGCCTGTAGAGAGGAATTGACCAGAAAGAAGAAAAAGGGAAATTCCTGGGGTGATGACAATATTTTTTATCTTGATTGGGTGGTGGTTGCATAAGTGCATTGCATAGTTTTGCCCAAACTCATTGAATTATAAATTTAGGATCTGTACCTTTCACTATGTATAAAATGTATGTTAAAAAGAATAGTAATGGACTCTAAATACCTCCTTCCTAAGTCTTGCTTACATTTTTTTATAATGTATTTTTGTGGTTGTTACCAGTAGTGGTCTTTTGACTTGAAGAAGAAACTCTTAAGAACAAACACTTAGTTGTGTGAACAATTGTGTGTCCCATTATGGAGAGGAGTCCGTTGTGCACACCAGTCTCCTTTCATTATGGACACCTCTCATTATGCATAGAGGGAGCAAGTCACTTGACAGTTACACTGTCATCAAAGCAAAGGACAGAGCCAGTCAAGAGCTGAGGCTCTGGGCTCAAGCAGATGTGGTTTTGAATCCTGGTTCTGGCATTCTTCCGCCACTTGACTTTGGGCAAATGACAGAGCTTCTTGTCGCCTTGGGAACTCACCTGTAAATGAGGACCACTATCCCTTCTTCATGGAGTAATTAGGAGGCAGATGACAAAATGCTGCCGACTGTCCACATGGTGTCTGTTAATGAGACGAAGAATAAAATGAGGCTTCTCCTTAGTACATATATAGCACTTTAGAGGATTTGGGGCTTTTCTTTAGAGTATTCTGTCTGAAAGTCTCCAGAAACGTTTGCTTAGAAATACGTTCTGCTAAACGAATGAGTTGGTTTGTGATAAAGAAACAGACTTTGGTCCCTGGGTTCACACCGCTCACCTTTCCACAAGATTATTTTCACCGCTCACTCCCAACTTAAGCTCCTGGTCTCACCTCTACTTTACCTCCCTAAGCGGGAACAGGTTTTCAAGTTCTGGCTTCACACAGAGGCGAGGGAACGTTTTTATTTATTTTACATATCATTTAGATCTGGGTTACTTCAAGAAAGCTTAAGGCCTCCAATGGAAAAGCATGAAAACTTAGCATCCACTTCAACTGGGTGTTGGGTGTCGGGTGTCAGAGTCTGTGCCATTTGAGGCTGTGCCAATCTGATACTCAAGGTGCACAAATACAGCCAATCAAAGAGGTTTCTACCAAGGAGATAAGCTCCTAGGATGGCCCAAGTTGCATCCTGAGCTATACTGTGTCCTTGTCTGACCCCTGTCCCCAAGACAAGATTTGGACAGCATCTGGTTGAGTTACCACCTTTCACAGCTCAGGGATCTGTGTGACATTGCAAGAGTCATTTACCTTTCCAGATATCCACCAGACAGATCTCAGAGTAGAACCCAAGTTGCTCACAACTCCCCCACATCACCGAGACTGGAGCCTACCTGCCAGAGTCTTCTCCTTACTTGTTTGACTGGACAAATTACAGTTTTTCCAGTCTCACTTGCAACCAGAGCATCTGTGATATAATACAGTGTACCATACCCAGTGGCCTTCTCTGAGTGTTCTGGAGCTCCATATTCTGGCTTCTCTGAATGATCCTAGCACTTCCTCTCTGTTCCTCTTATTGACGCACATTCGGAGCTGGGGAGGACTTAAGTAGCCTGATGTCCAGCAGATCGGACTTCAAGTCCTGCCGTACTGGCCGCGTTACCTTGGGCCAGTTGAAACCTCTCAATATCTGGTTCTATGAAATTGCCATCATAACAGTACTTCTCTGTTTTCCTAAGGATTTAATGAGATAACATACCCAAGGGGCTGGTACTTAGTAAGCCCTTAACACATGCCAGCAGTTGTTCTTACTGCATTTACCAATTATAATAATTTTTTGTATTATTCGCCAACTGTTGCCTCTAATGAAATCTTGAGTCCCAAATTAGCTATTTCTGTGAGGGTCAAGACAGGCTATACAGTCTTTTTATATGTCTCCCACCATACCTAGGGTGATGCCAGGGGTTGGGGGCAGTTTTGATAACAACTGAATAAGTGATTATAGGTGACTTGATACATGACTTGCTATGCCTCTCTGTATACCATATGTATGTACATATACCATTGTAGTAGTCCATTCTCACACTTCTTTAAAAAAATACCTGAGACTGGGTAATTCACAAAGAAAAGAGGTTTAATTGGCTCATGGTTCCACAAGCTGTACAGGAAGCACAGTGGCTTCTGCTTCTGGGGAGGCCTCAGGATGCTTCCAGTCATGGCAGAAGGCAAAGAAGAAGCAGGCACATCTTATTACCATGAGATTTGGGTGGGGACACAGGTCGAAACCATATCAACCATATACATATACATATACATACACATATACATGCTCATATACTAATACACTCATGCTGTGAACAGGGGATCTGACCTTAATTATTCTTGTATTGCAATGTTCTAACCCCAAAACTTTCTCCGGAATCACACTTTCCACATGCAGATGAATATTTACATGTATGACTGGCTCATCTTACAATTTTGTTTTCTTTAAGAAAACATTTGCTTCTTCTCAGTAAGCCCAGGTTAAACCCTGTTGAGCTGTTAGTTGATCCCTTTCTTTCTGAGAGAGGACAAAAGATCAAGGCATTAGTTCGCAGATTACAAGGATCTTTTTTAAATCCTCCTAACTAGTTCAGTTTCAGTGTATTTGCTACTGTGGAAAAGATGGCATCATTCCTGAAGGGAACACAGAGAATCGGGTGGCATGAAGACAAAAGCCCTCTGGATTGCTGCAAGAAATGTCCTCAGGTAACCGAGGCTCTTTTGTGAGAAAACGAGAATGTCCTGGCTGCTGAAAACAACAGAAGGTGACATGGTTCATGTCAGGCGATGAGGCGACTTCAGCAGGTGCTACAGGAGAGTTCCCCTGCTCTTGCTGGTCTATGTAGGGCTTCCCTCCAACCTGCCTGTCCGGGGACTGGGAGAAGGGCTCCTGGGAGGAGAGGGTGAGGGGCCATCGTACCTGGACCTTGACCTCCTGTTGATACCTTGTTCAGGCTGGAGCTAAGCCACAGACCCCACAGCCTTTAACAGCAAATCCCTACAGCAGAGCGGCTGGGACCCATTACATGCTTTTCATATCCTTTTGTAGGAGGCTGGGTGAGGGTGAAGGGACAGGATGGAGAGCTCGTGACAACACCTTCTCTTCTTTTTGGCCTCTTCAACACCGCAGGCCACTAAGAGATGCAAGAGACCAGGACCCAGAATCCCGAGATACAAATCAAACACCCAAGAATTCCCAGTGTCTGTTTTCTTCTGCTCAGCCATCGCTGATGTCTCAGTGACAAATCGGCTCCCTAGGACTCTTAGCCGCCCACACTCTCCAGGATTTTAGCTGTAACTTTTTACTGACCTCTCGTGGTAGGTAGAATGCTACATCACAATTTGAGATGTGCAAAAAGTAGAGGTTCTTAAACTTCATTTTGCTATTGAATTTTTATTTTGAGCCCCCATTTAGCCAAATGATTAAAATGTAGTTAGATCAGGATCCTCTTCTCTTTCTTCAGGGTCACATCTGCGCCCCAGGGGGTAGATAGTACTGAAATATAGAGGGTGTGGGGAGGAGGAGAGCAGGGTCATCTGAACCTGGGTGTTGTCCTGGCTCTGTCCTGGCCGCTGCAGAGAGATCCTTCTTCATCATTCAGCTCTCTGCTGGGTTGCTTTTGTTTCCAACTTCTTAGGGTTCTGTCTGCCTCTCTCCTTTCTCTCTCTCTCTGCTATGCCTGCACCCTCTTGGGAGCAGAAAACACATCACTGGCCCAGTACACCCTCAGCTCTGAGAGGCTGCCTCAAGCCCGCCCCCCAGGCATATCTCACAGACATTTCCTCTGCACCTGACCTTACCAGGCAGGTGAAAACAGGTAGGGGGTGGGTGGGGCTTATTACCCATCAAGGCTTTCCCTAGGCCCAGTAGGGTGATCCTTTTTGGACTCATGGTATTCTTCCTTCTTCTCCTCTTTCCTACAAAACTCAGGACCCAGGAGCGTCCCCGTCTTCCCTTCCTCCTCTCCTGTGGTCCTCTTCCTTGCTTTTGGACCCAGGGGATCTATCCAGTTCCAGGGTGGGGAAACCTGACATTGATATCATCATATACATTTTATGCTTTGAGTCCCCAAGATCATATTGACCTTCTTCCCCCTCTTTGATCTGGTACAGTATTGCCCTTAGGCCTGGATAAATAGGACCTCTGCACCAGGCCCCACCCCTCAGGAGACAATGCACTTTGATGTATTTTCTCTGGACATTTCCAAGTTCTCTTCTGGTACTTAAAGTATCCGTAGGTCCCATCTTCATTTCTCCCTTGCTGGTCTGACTCTTTTTCTGTTTTGTTTTGTTTTAGGAGACGGAGTCTCGCTCTGTTGCTCAGGCTGGAGTACAATGGCACGATCTCAGCTCACTACAACCTCTGCCTCTAGGGTTCAAGCAATTCACCTGCCTCAGCCTCCCCAGTAGCTGGGACTACAGGTGCACGCTGCCACGCCCAGCTAATTTTCTGTATTTTAGTAGAGACAGGGTTTCACCATGTTGTCCAGGCTGGACTTGAACTCCTGAGCTCAGGCGATATGCCCTTGGCCTTCCAAAGTGTTGGGATTACAGGCATGAGCCACCGCACCCGGCTCTGTCTGACTGTTTATTTCAGGGTCTGTCAGATACCTGAAGGGCCGAGACCTTGCACCTATAGCATCATCAAAGGCCCCAGTGCTGGGCTTTGGGCTAAAAGGGTGACCTGTAAGCAGATTCCTTTGGTTTTAAAAGGGTGAATTGTAAGCAGGTTCTAAAAGGGTGAACCTGTACCAGATGGAGCAGTATTTATTCCTCAGAATCCTATGGGATGGGACCACCATACTGGTACTGCAGTCATGCTGATCTGAGGTGACCCAAACTGTCTATGTGGACACTTCCCTGTCCCCTGCAAAAATATTTGCCTGGCACCGTTGTTAAAAAAAAAAAGTAGACAAATTAAGAAGTTTAACACATTTTAATTGAGCAACAAATGATTTGTGAATTGGGCAGCCCCTGAACCAGAACAGGTTCAGAGAGACTCTGGCCTGGTTGAAAAAGACTTGTAGAAAGTGAAAGGGAAGTGACGTGCAGAAAATGGAAGTAAGATACATAAACAGCTGGAATGGTTACACCTTGGTGTGTGTCTTATTTGGAAAGGGTTTGAGCGATCGGCCACCTGTGATTGGCCGAGAAACTCAGCGATTGGCATGAGAGTAGGTTGTAGTCTGTTTACACATTCAGGTAGGTTACATGTATGTGTATGAAGAAACCTTTAGGCTGAACTTAAAATATGTAAGGAGGCGGCTTTAAGCTAAACTTATATTTAACACCCGCGTACCCCCTGGGGTGACTTTGTTCTGGCATCTGCCTCCTTCACTCAGGCAAAAAGCATGACATATAGAGCTACTTCTAGAATAAAGGGGAGGGACATAGGGTAACAGAAAACACAAGGAAAAAGTACATTAGCAAATTTACCCAAAGATCATGCTGCCATTCTTGTGAAAAGTACCCTTGTATATAGTCAGTATTGAGCATCAGAGGACTTGAGTTTGGCTGGGTGCTGTGGCTCGTGCCTGTAATCTCAGCACTTTGGGAGGCCAAGGCAGGGGCAGGTGGATCACCTGAAATCAGGAGTTTGAGACCAGCTTGGCCAGCATGATGAAACCCGGTCTCTACTAAAAATACAAAAATTAGCCAGGTGTGGTGGTGGGCGCCTGTAATTACAGCTGCTCAGGAGGCTGAGGCAGAAGAATCACTTCAACCCACAAGGCAGAGGTTACAGTGAGCTGATATTGTGCCACTACATGCCAGCCTGGGTGACAGAGCAAGACTCTGTCTCAAAAAACAAAAAAAGATTGAGTTCATATTAGTTTTAGTCCTGACTCTGCTACTAAACCAGCTTTGTGATCCTGGGCAAGACACTTGACTCTCTGGGCCTGTTTCTTCATCTTTAAAATGGGAGGGATGGATGGCTATCTATAAGAGACAGATGGACAGATGAGGAAGGGAAGTTTCTCAGACAGACTGGGGTGAAGGAGATGGGAGCTGGTGGCCATCTCGACTCTCTGTCCCTATCCAGTTCTGCAAAACTTCCCATTTCCCTGGCTATTGTCCCCATCCCACCTCTTTCCCCACTGCTTTGTTTCCAAACAGCTTGTTGAGGTAGATGAAAAGATTGCTCCAAGAGTCAGAAAACCTGAATTTTTCTTCTACAGTGTTTGTTGTGACCTTTTGGCAATATAGAAACTCTCTAAGTGTTACCTTTCTCATCAGTAAGATGCAGTTAATGATACCTGTTTTGTGTATCGTGGTGTTTTGGACCCCACATATGATAATGTGCATGGAAGCTGCTCTGCAGCCATGAAACCCACATGCAAGGTCATGTCTTTCAAGGCATGATTGGGGCTGCGTCTCTTCCTTATTCCCTGCAGCTGCCCATGGGATTCCTATACAGTGCACACTAAACATTGTTCCAGGTGACTTCACAGCTCCCGAATAAAACAATAACAGAGGTCACTGATAAGGTGGTGTTACTGCATTGTGTTCACCACGTGTCAGAGAAAAGGACTTCTGTGTTGTTTTATTTTTGTTTTAAGGCATCAGATCCAGACTGAGTACCGTTATTACAGGGAGAGTAAAAACTAAGGGCTTATCTGTCTAAGTGTGGTTTGCCACCCAAACCGAATGAGACAGTGGAACATTTCCCGCTAAATGAGACAATGGGAAAGAAAAGCAGTCTTAGAAGCATTTGTGGGAGGGATCTACGCAGACAGGGCAGTGCTCCCAGAGGAAGAGGAAAGTTGTCCTTCTGGCAAAGGCCTATATGAAGTTTGAGAGAGAACCGCCACATCGTATCTTTTTGACCTGAGCCAGTTACTCTTGGTCACATCTTAAATAATTCTAAGTTGATGGTATTTGGGAAAAACCTGTCTCAGACTGTTTTCCCTCTGCTCTCACACCCCAACAATCAACATAGAGGAAGGCTTCCGTAACTAAATGTGCGGGGCTTTCCCCCGAGACCAGCAGCGGACACCAGCTGGGTATCCTCTAATTCAATTCTGACTCTTCTTATCTGGAATAGCATCAGATTCCACAGGTTGAGGGCTCACTCAGTCCCCGAGACTGCCCCCACTTCACACACCTGTGGCATGAGCAGGCCGCCGGAACTTCTGATCTACTGTGTTTAAGTTGGGGTTCCCACAGCCCCCTCTTAGGACTTGATTAACTTGCTGGAGCAGCTCACAGGACTCAGGGAAACACCTGTCTACTGCTTTATTATAAAGGATACAAATGAAGAGAAGCATAGGGAGAGACACGGGGGAAGGGGCATGGAGCTTCCATGTGCTGTCCTGGGCACGCCACCCTCCAGGAACCCCCGCGTGTTCAGCTATCTGGAAGCCCTCTGAACCCTGCCCTTTTGGGGTTTTATGGGGGCTTCCCATAGGCATGATTGACATTAGATAGGCATGGTTGACAACCGTGTAGAAATGTGACTGGATAAAATGCCCATGATCTAAACCCAGCAAGGCCTGCCTGCTCAGACTTCTCGTGGCCTCTGCATAGCAGTCCTTCCTCTAGGATATGGGGCAAGACCTCCTCTGAAATGAGGGTCTTTTTGATCCATAATCAGAGTAAAGTCCTGTCTTGGGCAGGTAGTAAGAGGACAGGAGACGGTCAGAGAGGAGATTCTATTTCTGGAGGCCTATTTCTGAGGTCTAAAGCACCCCAACATTATAACAAAAGACTGCAATAAGGGTTATGGGAGTTATGATTCAGGAACTGCAGATGAAGACCAATATGGGTGTGTGTTTGTATACACACACATATATAAAATCACATATAAAATCATAGTATTGCACATGGCATCATAAAAGCTGAGTGCAGGAGGAAAGCTTTAAATGTCCTAGTCTGACCTTCCCCTTAGTTCAGTGGCTCTCAAAGTACCCATGCCCTCAGGCCAGCAGTGGCAGAGAACTTGTTAGAAATGCAAGTTCTTGGGCCCTGCCTCAGGCTTACCAAATCAGCGACTCTGGGTGGGATTCAGAAATTGGTGAACAAGCCTTCCAGGTGATTCCAATAGAACTAAAGTGTGAGAGCTACAGTCCTCATTTATACCTTTCAAAAACAGCATACCTGACACCTAACAGATGATCTTTCGACCTCTCTTTCTGGTGATGGAGCGCTTACTACCTCATGCGGCATCTAACCGTTAGTTTCTCATTTTCCTGAGATAAATCTGACTTCCTGTCACTGTCACCCTGCTTTATCCTCTGAATGCAATTCAGTTATATTGACTCCAGGTCACCGGAAACTGGGCTAGTGATTCACATAGCAGGAATTTGGTAAAAGAATAAACTGGGAGGGAGGCCAGGGCCTCACATTTTCCTTTCAACCAAATTAAACAGCAAGATTAAGGGCTGTCCTTGGCATTTGTGAGATTATGATAAATATCAGTATTAATAACAATAGTGACAGTAATAATTACCCACGGCTCGATTTGGATGCAGGTCAGTAAACCATCCAAATCAAATTACATGTAAGAAAAATATGTGTGTTCAGTGGGGGGAACATTCTCAAAGAGGAAGAAAAATTGACACTATGAAAAACGTTTCACCTTCTAATGGGGACAACTATTCCTTTCCATTCCAAGGAGGTTATAAGAGAAAAATCTCCTGGCAGGACAGGGATATTTTATGGATTAGGCCCCAGCCCCGCCTTGGCTCAGTGTGTGCACAGAAAAAAGGGCTGGTGGGGGAAAATGAGCCTTTACCTGGGGACCCCTCAAACAGAGATACTTTGACTTGAGTGTACTTGTTGGGCCAGCTTTTATTGCTGGGGATCTTTTCTGTTTGTTCCTGGTGGGTGTTTGGTAGAAGGAACAGGGAGAGTGTGATCTTCTTTCTCACACAGGGAGGCAGAGAGGGGAGGGATGGGACTAGGGAGGGAAAGGAGGAGGAGGAGGAGGAGGAGGAGGAAAGAGGAGGAAGAGGAAGGAGGGTGAAGTTACCTGGGATCTGGCCTCAGCCTCCCTTCCCTCAGTGCAGTTATGATCTCTAATTCTACTTTCTTGCCCGCACAGCTCTAAGCAGTGCCAGGGTACTCTTACAAATATTTTTTTCTCCCCCAAATTTGAGCCTGGAGAGTGTTTACTTCCTGTCAAATCCCAGGGACCTGCTGATTTTTCCCGTTACTGCAAATTGCTGCTCTCGGGTGCTTTGCATTTGTTATTAAGATGCAATCAGGGCTGCCTAGCTGATTACCAGCCTCACCTCAGCCCCAGCCCTCACACCTGACTTAGGAGTGAACTGCAGTGGAAAACAGGATGCCAGTCTCTAGCTGCTGGGGGCCGGCCAGGGCTTTCTGTTTTGTCAGGAGCTCAGGTGGGCAGCTGGGCCAGAGGGAACACCAGAAAGGAGCCAAGAGGTACTGGGCTCCTCCATGGATCCTGGGATGCTGAGAAGCAACTTGATGTTTCTCAAGTTACTGGGAATCATGGTGGGTGTCGGGCCGTGTGACAGGCTTCTGGAATGATGACAGCTGATGGCCGTGGCGGCCTGCCCAATGAGGCAGAGGCCAGCCCGAGCCTGGCCTTCCACACGAATAAGCACAGAGTGTCTCTTAAGGCTGAATGGCAGGATGATGTGCCCACGGGTGATGGCCTGCCTGGAATCATGTGGCAATCAGCATGCTCCCAAACAGCTAACAGACACAGCCCCCACCCCCTGCCTCCCACCTGAGGACCCCTCCTCCTCTGCCCACCCTTGTCAAATCCACCCACCCCCTTCTTCGGTTATGTTCATGGCCGCAGCCAGCAAAATGCACACAAGCACGTGAGCACACACTTCCAGCGGCCTCTGAGCGCACACAAATACCAGCTCCCGGGCCAGAGCTCGCTTTCTGAAGGCCGTCTGTGACCCTAACTCCTCTCTCTTGCTCACTTTGTAAAAAGTGTCTCCATTTTTATTAAACAAGTGCCTTAGCTCTTGCCCTCCCTGAAGGTTCATTGTTGTATGAGGAAAAGAACAGCTCCCCTGAAGATCACAAACACAGAAATTGTGTGGAATCACAGAGAAGGGAAAGGCTGAGTGAATCAGAGGAGAAGCTGCAGTAACACAGCTGTCACAATTCAAGCAAAAGCATCAAAACCTGATAACAAGAGAGACAAGCTAGAGCTCTTTGTGAGCCCTCCACGGACATCTTTCTAAAACCCAAGTCAGATCTACGTGGGGAAGCTTGCAGCAGTGTGATGCCTGTCCTGTGTCACCTGGTTTTTATTAGATCTACTGAATGTGTTGATGGAAGAGAAAATAGACAGTAGAGAGGAAAGGGAGAGAACGAAGGGAGGTGGGATTTTCGCAGCACTGAAAGTGCCCAGACTTGAAAAGAGACAGGCAATCCTGAGTTCAAACCCTGCCTATTCCACTTACGGCCTCTGTTACTTGAGCCTGTTCTCCCTACTCTGAACAGAGATAATGAATCTATATCATAGGGTTATTGTGCTATAGATAACCCTATCTATATCACAAGGAGAACACAGGAAACAATAAATAAAGTATGCAAAACCTGCCTCCTTTCTTTTTCTGTTGTTTGGTGAAGAAGATGATTAAGGCAATAATTTTTTTAAAATAAAATTATTTTTGACATCATTTAAAGACCAAGATGAGACTCTACTCAGGACCAAAAGGGATTATAGTGCCCTATCCTCCCATGGAGAAAAAAGTGTAGTTCTTAATCTCCAACTTTGCATTATTCTGCCCTCCCTACTGAGTCTATTTTTTTTCCTGGTATGCCACTTAGCCTGAAGCTGACAAACGCAAAGCTGAGACCTGGGGTCCTCCCAGGTTGCTTAGGGAGTCTTCTTTCTGAGCCCAAGTTTAAAGGCAGGTTGCATTGTGGGGTCCACACAAGAGAAAGCAGAACTGTCTTGGGCACAAAGAAGCATCCCAGAGTGTGTTTAGGGAGAAACATAAAGGGTTGACCTGGGTGAAGCCCACAATAGAAGCCTTATGGAAGAATGTCCCAAGGAGGCACATGGTAAAATGGGCTGTGAGCATTCCAATAGGTGTCTTCCCCTCGGACAGCTGGAGCCTCTGAGCCTTTTCTAGTTGTTGGCTGTGGGGTGTCAGGGAAGGCCTAATATATGTGGAACTGGAGTCCCTGACTGTCATTATAATCCCAGGAGCAAGGGAGAGAGAAGAATGAAACAGAAGGAAATATTGAAGAGATAAAAGCCAAAGTTTCCCCGAACAGAAAAACAATATCCAGACACAGATTCTAGAAGCTGAATAAACACCAATAGGATGAGCATAAGACAAACGCACCTAGATATTTCATGGTCTTATATATTACTGCTGAAGATGAAAGAGAAAAATCTTAAGAGTAATCAGATTATTTTTAAAAAGACATGACTTTCAAAGAGCAACACTGACACCGAACTTCTCAAAAGAATGAATGGAAGTCGGAAGATGATAAAATGATTTGTTTAATATTCCAGAATCATAGTGGGACGTTTTAACAGTATAAGTAAATGATAAACAAGCAGCCAAAAAGGGGGGATATAGAATGCCTGAACAACAGGTTCTAATTTGAATTATTACAATATAGAGGAGACTCACCAAACCAGTGCAGAACACGCCTTCTTTTCAAGCACACAGGAAACATTTTCCGAATTGATTATGGGCTGGACCATAAAGTGAGTATCAACAAACTATAAACTATTAAAATTATAGTCTTTGACTACAGTAAAATTAAGCTAGAAATTAATCATAAAAATGAATAAATGATAATAAAATATGACCTATTAAAATATGTGCTTAAAGGAAGTGCGTAGCCTCAAATGTACATGCTAGAAAAGAAAAAAGGCTGACAATAATGATGTGAATATTCATATGAAGAAGTTGGGAAAATAAAACACAAACTCTAAGATAGTAGAAATAAGAATTTAATGAAATAGATGACAAATGCATAACAGAGAAAATCAACAAAATTAAAAGTTATTTTTTTGAAAGGACTAATAAAAGATATTACCCCCTAGGAAGACTATGTATTTAATATTTGTGTGTGTGTGTGTGGAGGGGGGAACACATAAATTGTCACATTAGGAATGAGAAAAGGGACATTATTCCAGATTCTCCTTACATTAAAAAAGTGAGAAGATATTTTCAATAAATTCATGCCAATGCATTTCATAATTTATAAAAATAGATCTTATCACAATTAATACAGAAAGAAACAGAAATTTTGAATAGCTCAATAGCTGTTAAAATTGAATCCATTATTAAAAACCTTTTCCTCAAGACAACTCCACACCCAGATGGTTTCACCAATAATTTTTTTCAAGCTTTAATAAATAAATAAGTGATTTTATACAGTTCTTTCAGAAATAGGAAAACAAAAGACATTTTAAAACGTATAAAGCCAGATATAATTCAAAATAATTCAAGGAAAATCACAAGACAGATATTACAGGCTGATCTCTTTCATGAATGTAAATTTCAAATTATTTTTCAAAATATTAGCAAATCAAATTTGTAATTTATAAAAGGTACAAATTACAACCAATCCGAGTTAATTTCAGAGAGACAGGATTGGTTTAATAATCAAAAGACAGCAATTGTAATTTATCACATTAACAGAATGAAGGAGAAAAACCATGTGGCTTTTGATAAAATTCAATATACATTTCTGATAAAATCTTTACTTATCAAAATGAAAATAGCATTTCCTTAATCTGTCAAAAAGCATCTATTAAAAAAGACCTCCTGCAATTACCATGCTTAAAGGTAAAATACAAAAGCCATCCCTTGAGATTAGAAATGAATAAAGATTCCTGCATAACTTTTCTTCAATGTTGTCCTAAAGTACAGAAAGAAAAAAAAAAAGCTATGAAGTCTCAAAAGGAAGGTACAATACTGTTAGCATCTGTAGATGGCATGGATGTGTGTTTAGAAAGAGACAAAAGAATTTGTAGCAAAACTATTAGAATCATTGAGTAAATTCAGCAAAGTCACTGAATACAATGTTGTTATACGAAATCAATTGTATTCCTATGTATTAGCAACAATTGAAAATAAAATAAAATTATACCATTTATAATGGCATCCCAAAATAACAAATGGCCAGAATAAATCTAATGAAAAATTTGCAGAAAAGTATTATGAAAGAAATTACAGAAGGGCTAATAAGGAATAGACTATGTTCATGGATTGGAGATTCAATATTATAATAAAAGCAACTGATCTAAATATTCAGAATTTAGGATACCTTGTTTGTTTTTTGCTTTATTTCCTTTTGGAAAAATGACAGGCTGATTATAAAATGTGTATGAAAATGTAATAATAATAGCTACCTTTTCCTTGAATAAGAAAATAAAATTAGAGCGCTTATAATATTAAGAGAGATTATAATGCTACAGCAATTAAGAGAGCATAGTATTCATGTAAAATAGAAATATCAAGCAATGTATCAGAAGAAAGTATTAAAAACAGACTTGTTCATATAAAGTTATTTGATTTATGCCAAAGTTAACATAGCAGTGGATTTTTTAAAAAATGGTCTTTTCCTAATAGTCTGAATCAATGAAATATATGTATGCAAAAAATATTGATTCCTGTCTTCAGCATATTTTAAAAAATTAGTTCCAGAAAAATTACAAATATAAATATGACAGCTGAAATAATTCTAGTTGAGTAATAGGGCTCTACTTCATAACATTAAAGTGAGAAATTGTTTCTTAAGCAGATCACACACAAAAGAGTAATAGCTATAAAACAGTTGATTAATAAGTTTTATTACATAAAAAATGAGAATGTCTATTCATAAAAAATATACATTAAGAGACTAAAAGTCAAACCTGAGAGTAGCAAAAATATATTGGCAATACATCTATCTGAGGAAGGTCTCCTATCTAGAGTAGATAAAGATATCCTATTAATCAATAAGGAAAAAATGAAAGATAAATGTGCAAAAATCCTTGTTGATCACCTCTGAAAGAAGATATCCAAGTGGCTAATATGCATATGGAAAGGTGTTAAATTTCATTAGTCTTCAGGGAAATGAAAATTTAAGCCATAATGTAACAACAACACTACTCCACCACAATGGCTAAATTTAAAAAGACTGACAACACTCAGTGTTGGTGAAGATGTCAGGCCAGCTGAAATTCTCATATCCTGACTATGCGCTGTGGTGTTACACAGTATGAATTGAAAAACAACACTTTGAAAAACTATGTGATAGTACCTACAACAAAAAATATATGCTGGTATCTACTTCCTTGTGGTATGTGAACCTACGTATACCACAAGACTCAGCAATTCCACCCCTGCTGTTTGCTGGGAAGTCATCTCTCAGCCACGTATTCCAGGTCTTCCCTCTTGCTAATGTCCAGTGCTTTTGAGGGCTCAGGGCAGTGCTTCATTGTGGTATAGGGGAGAAGAAACACTTTTCTTCCTGTCTTAGGTTCATGACTGAGGTCCCAGGGAAAAGCATATACATCTATTTGACATAAGTTTTGTGTAACATGGGAGCCTTCATAAGGAAAAGAAGATCCAAAGAAACAGTTCAGCTTGTGTATTTTTATGCTAGACTTGATAAAGAGTTGACAGTGATGGAGAAATGTAATTAGACAAAGGGGTATGATTTGATGGTAATAAACTGGGGGGAATTTAACAAGGCCTGTTTGTTTAGATTCTTCTCTGTGTCCCTGTGTCCTCATAGGTAAAAATGTTATTTTCCTCTGGGTATAGGGAGGGCACCTCTCATATGAGGGTCTTATGATCTGCTTCAGGAGAAAGTCAGCAAATCCTTCCCAGGTTTCATGATCTGCCTCCAGGGAGAAGGGCAGTGGGGAAGGTGAGAATTTCTTTACTGCTTCTGCTGTTTTCTTAAATGCCAAGGTGCCACATTTGGGGATAGCACGTCCTGTACTCAATCAGTGTCCATTCTCTGCCCAGGGTACTATCTCTAGAAGGCATTCTGGTGACAAAATAGTACTACATTTTCTCCCATCTCAACTGGGCCTGAGCCACGCTGAGCTCCTCACAGACACAGGGAGCAGGTTCCTCCACTCAGTGTGTTCTACATTTCATAACTGAGGTCTGAGGCAGTTTGCTTGTGCCCCCATTCACACAAAACCCATTGGATTTTCAACTACTCCTGCCTGATGGTACTCTCTCCGTAGACAAAGCCTAGTCCATGGGTTCTGATCAGGAAACAGACCCCATGCTGTCCCCTCCATCTGTGTCTTGCCCGAGGCCTCTGTCATCAACCTTCTGTAAGTGCAAACAGATGCTTGCAGGCTGCTTGCTTGTGACACTCATTACTCAGACACCCCAATTCTAGCTCTTGCTTTAGGCCCCTTGGGGCCCCTGCTACGTAGTGTATCATTTAGGAATTCTTTGGGCTGTAAGTAACAAATCCCAGACAATGGTACCAATTAGCTTTTCTGATGAAGAAACTGGGGCCGGGCGCCATGGCTCACGCCTGTAATCCCAGCACTTTGGGAGGCCAAGATGGGTGGATCATGAGGTCAGGAGATAGAGACCATTCTGGCTAACACGGTGAATCCCTGTTGCTACTAAAAATACAAAAAATTATCTGGGTGTGGAGGCACACGCCTGTAATCCCAGCTATTCAGGAGGCTGAGGCAGGAGAATCGCTTGAACCCAGGAGGCGGAGGTTGCAGTGAGCCGAGATTGCGCCACTGCATTCCAGCCTGGGTGACCGACTGAGGCTCCGACTCAAAAAAAAAAAAAAAAAGAAAGAAAGAAATCGGGAGGTAGGTAGAGACTGGTATTGGTTCAGCCTCTCAGTCAAATCATCAGGGAGCTGGATGTTTTCTGATTACTGTGACATCCTTAGTGTTGGCTTTTTGTCCGTTATCCTTGCCATCTCATAGTTACAAAATGGCTATGTAGCTCAAAGCATCATGATCCTGTGCAGTTCAGAAACAAGAGGAAGAAACAGTATAGCTTACTCTATGTTCCACCTGTCTTTTATCAGAAAGGAAAACCTTCCTTTCCCCAACCCCCACTCAGCAAACCCTGATGTCTCCTTGGCCAAAACCAAGTCACATGGACAGTCCTGGATACAGAGGACACTGGAAAGTGAATATTCAGTAGTTCAGCATGGCTTTTGCATAGCCAGCTAACAGCGCCAAACAACTGTCACTCAGAATTACAAATCGAAGCAAAACTGTATAATCCACCTAGAATGGAATAATCAGGAGCTGGACTTACCTATTCAGCTTGGCTTTGTTTGGGGACAGATATGTACTTCAGCCTTCCCTGCTCAGGCTTTGAAATTACTTGCTTGGTTTTTCTGTGTTTCCAGTCAAAGTGAGGTTTTCCTTTGGTAAACATAACGATTTCCTAATAAAAGTGCCAAATTATTTTATTGAGTGGTGACTTTAGACTCTCCTCCCTGCTACTTATTTGAACATCAGAGTCAATTCCCCCCGTGCCATTCGAGACAGTCTGATAGAGTAAAGGAATGAGAAGCCTCTGCTCAATCAAGTATCTGATTAATACAGGTGCAGTATGCAAATTGCTGACTTTCTAAAAATTAGAATCAGATAAAACATGCTTATAACTGCTCTTACAGCGTCTCTTCTCTTTTTCTCAATCTCTTAACATCTTCTTCCCAAACATTACCTGTTATGTGTGGTAGGATGCTATGTTTTTGAGATAGTTGTTAATGTTCCCTCTTTTCTTAGCCCTAATCACTTTCCTCTAGACTCCTAGGCGTCTCTGCCACTCTTTGCTGATTGTCTTATATGGGCAAGCATAAATCCAACTGAGAAAATGGCAGGTTGCAGGGTGTTTACACCAGCGTTAAGTCTAATCACAGCACACACCCTTTTGTGGACATGGCACCTCCCCATGAACAACAGACACTCATTTATACATAAGACTTTTTTCCGACCTAGTTCCTCTGTCATTGCTAGGTGGGCATTTCCAATCTGCTTTCATATTGCTTTTATGGCAAATGCAATGTGTCAGGAATTCTAGATTATCCTTCCCAATGTAGTGTGAGGGGGCGAATTGACAAGTTGTTTCTGTTTCTTTGTGTCTCTCTGTACGTTTTATGTACAAATAGAGTGTATTAAAAATTGTTGCTATTTAATGATCCCTTCCTTCAAAACATCCTATGACCCAGCTCACAGCTCTCAAAACATCAAAGGTATGGTGCAGTGCAAAGCTAAAGGCTTAATGGAAAACCAGAAATAGAAGAGCTGGTTTGGAGAATGCAGGATGTGCTAATTAAGATGGGAAAGGCAAAGAGGGAGCCTGCATGTGGAGTTGTAGGGCACAGAAAAGAGAGAAAATGGAAATTTTAAGCTCTGATGAGCTGAGTGGTCAGAGAATCTGCATTCCAACACGGAGGTTTCTACCTGTGGCGGAACGTCCTCTCCTGCATCAAACAGCTCCTGAAAGCTGCACCCCACGAGCAATGGCCCGTGAGAGACAGAGCGAGGCTGGTGTTGAGGGCCTCTGCTATCACACACAGTGTCTGAAAAAAATTGTTTTTTTCACATAACCAGTTTAACTGAAGTCTTAAGTTTTTTGTTTTTGTAAAATTTGTTTTTTTAAGGCTGGCGCAGTGGGTCACACCTGCACTTTGGGAGGCAGAGGTGGGTGTATCACCTGAGGTCATGAGTTTGAGACCACCTGGCTAGCATAGTGAAGACATATCTCTACTAAAAATACAAAAATTAGCTGGGCTTGGTGGCGGGCACCTGTAGTCCCAGCTACTTGGGAGGTTGGGGCAGTAGAATCACTTGAACCCAGGAGGTGGAGGTTGCAATGAGCCAAGATCACACCATTGCCCTCCAGCCTGGGCAACGAGAGCAAAACTCTGTCTCAAAAAAAAATGTGTTTTAAAAATTTGTTTGCATTCTTTAAAATAGCTTTATTGAGATATAATTCACTTACCATATAATTTGCCCACTCAACGTGTATAATTCTATGGGTTTGGTATATTGTATTGTGTCTTTTCATAATGGTGGTGAAAAATATAACACCGATTTCATCATTTGAACAATTTCGAGTGTACAATTCAATGACATTAATGACATGCACCATGTTGTACAACCATTACCACCATCTATTCCCAATTTTTTTCATCATTCCAACAGTATCTTTCCATGATTTTGAAGGATGCCATCTTCGAGTGGGCAAACTGACAAAAAGCCATTTAGCTTTGGGCTGCCAAGTGTGCTCTTTGGCTGCCTGGCATGTTGGCATGCCCCTATAATCCCAGCTACTTGGGAAGTCAAGGAGGATTGATTGATCCCAGAAGTTCGAGGCCAGCCTGGGCAACATAGTAAGACCCTGTCTCTAAAAGAAAAGTGTACTCTTGGTTTGGTGAGTGGAGTGTGGCAGAATTCAGCTCCCACTTCCCCCTTGGCCAGGCATGCGGTTCAGCACATGCTCCCAGGCTTTCCCAGCAGCCCTGTTGATGCTGTCACTGAAGCACCACGCCCAGACAGGACAGGAACTTGCCATCCAATGGGGAGAAGTGATGGAGGGGAAGAGAAGGAGGTTATTCATTTGTTGGGTACTGATGCTGATGAGCTGGGCTCTATGCTGTGGGCTTGCATGACTCTCCTGAAAAGGACTGCTGCATGCTTTCATTCTACACCCAGGGTACTGAGTAATTTACCATATCTCAAAGTGTCTCAAAATTCTTCAGTTCTATCGGAGACTTGGGGACCTGTGTAGCTGTGCAGAGCGGAGGAGGTAGAAGAAAGGGGTGTTCGTGGAGACAAAAGGAGGACTCTTGGTGGGCAAATCTCAATGGGCATATCTGTCCTATTCTGTACTAACTTCTGGGACTACTGTAACAGACTTCCACAAACATAAGGGCTTAATACAAAGACATTGATTGTCTCATGGTACTAGAGGCCAGAAGCCCAAAATCAAGGTGTTGGCAGGGCCACGCTCCCTCCAAAGGCTCCCACAGAGGGGCCTTCCTTGCCTCGTCCAGCTTCTGGTGGCCCCATGCACTTCTTAGCTTGTGGCTGCACTGTTCCAATCTCTGCCTCGGTTTTCTCACGGCCTTCTTTTCTTCTCCACAAGTCTCTTCTTTTTGTGACCCTTATAAGGACACTTATCACTGGATTTAGGGCCCACCTGGATAATCCAGGATGATCTCATCTCAAGATCCTTAATAATACCTGCAAAGCCCTTTTTCTAAATAAGGTCACCCTTGCAGCTTCTGGGGTTTAGGACATGAACACATCTTATTGGGGGCCACCATTCCGACCATTACATTTCCATGTGCCCTCAGCCAACAGCAGTGGAGAACTCTGCTTTTTGGCCCACCCAAAGGTAAGACCCAGTCATATATCACCTCTGTCTATATAACAATGGTGGCAGAGCCAAGGCCCAAGGCTGGTGCCGAATCTGCCATTTTGGAATGATGCCACCATTCCCATTTTAGGTCCAGGTCACAGGTCACAATCTCACCTTAGTGGGTATGCTTCCTATTGGGTGTATTCACGTGCAGGAACCACGGCACCTTCAGAGAGAGACACTCACATCCTGGTTTGCTGTAGAGGGATGGCAGTGGCTGGGGAAGCTCCGCAGGTGGGAGCTGGAGGCTGCCTGGCCTCGAGTGGAGTTTGCAACTCTGTGCTCCTTCTCTTCTCTCACAGATAGCTGAGGCACAGGTGGAGGAAATGCTTCTTCTTTAAGCAGAGAGCTTCATTTCCCATGGGGCTTCAGTGAGGTGCCTGGGGTGGAGTCAGCGGGCCCGGCCTTCCCTGGCTTCCCAAGGTAGCTTTCCTCCTCACCCCTTACTCCTTTTCTTTAGTGAGACAAAGCTCACAGGCTGGAGGAGAGGTGTGGAGA
Organism: Cebus imitator; assembly: GCF_001604975.1. Classification (NCBI taxonomy): domain Eukaryota; kingdom Metazoa; phylum Chordata; class Mammalia; order Primates; family Cebidae; genus Cebus; species Cebus imitator. The sequence goes on from NW_016107336.1 coordinate 1,284,457, forward strand.
GAAGGACTCAGAAAAGACAATCTGCTTTTTCCTAGATGTTTTCTGTGCAGAGAACTGGGCAGCTTCTTCCTCCTGACACTCCCTAACTTTCTCCTTTTCTAAGGACCCGCTTACAGATCAGCAGTGTCAAGTAAAAAGGAATCACAGATTCCTACTAACATGGTTTGCTAGGTGATTCATGCTGCATAGATAGAATTTTTTTTTTTTTTTGAGACAGAGTGTCTCTCTGTTGCCCAGGATCTTGGCTCATTGCAACCTCTGCCTCCCAGGTCCAAGTGATCCTCCTGCCTCAGCTCCCTGTGTAGCTGGGATTACAGGCATGTGCCACCAAGCCCGGCTAATTTTTGTATTTTTAGTAGAGAAGGGGTTTCACCATATTGGCCAGGCTTATCTTGAACTCCTGACCTCGAGTAATCCGCTCACCTCGGCCTCCTAGAGTGCTGGGATTATAGGTGTGAGCCACCGTACCCGGCCTATAATTTATTTTTTAAAAAACTTTGGAAAGATTGAAAGGAAGGGAGGAAGGAAGTTATGGGCTCTGCATACACTTGGAAACAGACGAGATGTAATTTCAAGACCTCCCTGATGGGCAATGTCAATATGGAGCATTCCCTGGAGAGTGAGGGCTTGAGCTCCACAAAGTGGAAGGAGTCATGGTAGACAACAGGAGGCCAGCTTCCCAGCAAGTGAAAAGAGCCTGGACCTGGAGGGGAGGATTGAGGGTGGAAGGAGGTGAGAATGAAGAGAGTAATGGGAGGTACACCTTGTGCAGAAAGAACACTAGGGCTCACCGAAACGCTTGCAGGGTGGTCTACGGGAAAGGAAGGCCTGAGCACAAGGGTGGGATTGTTCAGTGGACAGCATGAAGCCCAGGTCTCCACTGCACCAGTGAATGCTGGGGAAACCAGCAGTGATTCCTTGGGAAGGAAGGATACACACGTGGGAAGCCTGTGGAATTAACTATTTCTACTCTTGCTTCTAAATGGATGGGTAGGATTCAGACTTGTGCTTAGTACATTTATCCTATAAATGAAGGTCTTTCTGTCAGGGATCCCTGCACTGAGTGGTTCCACAAATGAGTGTGTAGGATGCAAGGTGTGACAACATTTATTGAGCACCTACTGTGTCAGGCACTGTGCTAGGGGCGTGTGTATGTACACATATGGTCTCATTAAATCCTCACAGTGACTCCCTGAAGCTTATTTTTGTCACTTTTGAGGAAATTGAGGCTCAAAGAGGTTCAGCTATTTGTCCAAGGCCACACAATCAGGAGTCATGGACCTACATTCCAACCTGGGTGCACCTCATTCAAGGCCTGCTCATTGGACAAGCTCTTACTGAGGCCAACGCAAAGGCAGATGTTGGTTCTCTCCCATGCAGAGTGTCCAGCTGCCCCACCCCCCTAAGTGATCTTTCCCTTTCCAGCTCTCCTGTGATTGGGTGTGGCTGAGCTGACACAGCATCTGGGGTTTTTCCAGACTGCACCCTTGGTCAGGTTCCAGTCTGGCTTATGGTTAGCGCTACTTCCTTTAGAGCCAGTCATCACCTGTGGCTTTGCCTCTCATCCCTCCTGTGGGTGGCAGGCTGTCTTCGGTGCAAAGCAGTCAGTCATCTGGAGAAGCCCAAGGCGGCAGGGTGGCATGTGCTGGCATTCCCACAGTAGCCACACTGGGCGGAAGGTGCTTTGGAGCACGGTCTCTCAGTGGGTTCCACCCAAGCTCCATCAGCTCACAGCAGCTGCCCGGAGATCTGACTCACACCCATCCTCCGAATCCTCTCTGATCAGAAGGAGACGGACTAGCTTTTTT
>NW_016107336.1:1286829-1338568 GCF_001604975.1 Cebus imitator
CACCTTGCTTCTAACCTCACAGCCTATTGGCTCTTGTTTGTTCATGGGTGTAGGCCAAGCTAAACATGGAAGGAATTTAATTTATAGTTTATCTTTGAAGCAAGGATGATAATAGTCCTTCCCAAAAACTAACCTCCTCCTTGTTCAGGGACAAAACCACCTTTGTAAAACTAATAAAAGGCTAAAAGATTATGATTATGGGAGGGACCTGAATTCTCTTAAAATGTAGGTACGGTTAAACAATAACCAGCCATTGTTTCCTAGCTTGCTTTTCTATAATTCCTCACTGCCCAGGAATTATATGGTCAGAGGCTACAAGATCTGTGACTTCTCCAATTGCTCCTACAGATAACATCACTATTGTATAACCTAAGATTGGCCTTTGGAGATGGTTTTCAGACTTTTGCATGCTAGCGACTGACTGACTTCACCCAGACCCATGACTCATGACCCACCCAGTCCTGTGGCCTCCACCAAGATGCTGACTTGGCACAGGAGGACCATTTTTCATACTCTTATGATTTCATCCCCAACCAATTAGCAGCACCCATTCCCTAGCCCTCTGCCTAACAAACTATCTATAAAACGCATAGCCTTTGAGTTCTCAGGGAGGCTGATTTGAGTAGTAATATTTCCTTTCCTTCTGCTCTGCTAGCCCTACAATTTTTAACTCTTTCTCTACTGTATTATCACCGTCTCAGTGAATTGGTTTTATCTGTATGGCAGGCAAGAAGAACCCATCAGGTGATTCCACTAGAAACTGACACTAAGCTAGATTTGGGTTTTTAAATTTTGTTTCCTGCTGAATAGGTTATAAGGATCATTCCAAGTCATGGATAGATTCATCCAGGGTGGATGTATTGATGCCACTGTTAAGCCAGTGGGCAGCTGTGATAGAGAGGGCAAAGTCAATAGACCTGGAAGTCAATAGACCACTAGTGAGGCTCGGCTGCTGGGAAGGTTGTAACGGCTCTGCACTTGAGCTTGCCCATCTCTGGCTTGGCAGTGACAAGGCTTCCTTTTCAGGGAGGTGGCCGCAGGCCTAGCATGGCTCACCGGACCCTACCCACCTTGAGAACAGGGGTCTCCCTTGTTCTTTGTTACATCTTCAATGCTGGGCATGATAGGGGCTTGATAAAGGTTTGTCCAATGGATCCTTCTAAGCTTGGCAGTCTTCCTTGTCTACGCCACAGCCATCATCCCATATCTACAGGATCTGGATTGAGATTTGCCTTTGGGTCATTCCAATCTATCCCACATCCTCACCTCTTGTGGGAATAGCTCTGTTTCCAAAGAACAATCTACTTTTCCATGCAGCCACACTCATGCAGTACATAAGTCAGAAGCAGAAGTGAAAAGGGGAAAAAAGTTGAAAGACTAAAAATGGGAGGAGAGAGGGAGAGTGTGGGAGCAAGGCAGGGACCCACCCTAAAAGAGATTGGAATACACGCGCAGCTTTAGCTCAAGGCCTGCCAAATATCTCGTGCTGCGCCTCTGAATGGAAAATGGGATAGAACAATGAGCTGGAATTTACATCGCCTTTGAAAAGCAACTGCTGACAGCAGGCGTTCTGAATATGCCAAGTATTGCCTTCAGACCAGAGGAGCCTTTTCTGGCCCACATGAGCTCCGAGACAGCCTGCAGAAGGCAACATACCCTACATGGCTGGGACCTCCAGCCCTCTGAGCCTTGAGCATCTCTGTAGAAAATGTGTGTGTTTAAAAAGGCCACATCTGTTTCTAGAAGGGTGAAAACAAGATAGGTGTTGGAGGAATCGTATATCAATCGGGTGCAATTTGTGGCCTGGTTTAGCAGAGATGTGTCTACAGGCCTCAATCAAATTGTTCAGACAGAGGAACAGAAATTTCTGATCTGATATTATGTAGGAGTCAAGCCATGCCATTGCTGAGATTGTGGTACTTAAGGGAAAAGTGCACTTTTACATGTTCTTGACATGTTCTTTATTTTGGTCAATGGTGTTATTCTCCAGTTTTGAGCCAGAAAAATCTGGGGCCACCCATAACTCCAGGCTGTCACCTGCCATTCTCATCCAGTGGGTCGCCCAGCCCTGCCTGCTTCCTTCCCAGTCACGTTATGCCCCTGTGTCTTTATTACTGCCTCACTGGTGGTGCTGGTGGAACTGACCGTTCCTGTCTTCTAGAGTTTTCTTGGTTCAGTTTGTTAAGGATGGCAGAGCAGACTTTATTCAAGGGGATTCATAGCAATCGGATTCAGGGACCGCAGCCACAGGGTCTCGCAGGGGGCAGAGAGATCAGACTCTACTTCAACTCCAGCAAGGACAGTGGGGATTTATAACTAGGGAGCTGAGTGGGGGTGGAAAACGACCAAGAGGAAAAATCAAGAATGAAGGGTTTCTGGCTAAACTGACTTTATCAGTTACTGCTAAAGGCAGGCCAGGGGGATAAGGCATTGAGGATTTTTGCTAAACTCACTGAGCAAAATTCTTGCTCAGACTGGACTCTACAAGGACGGAGAGGGAAGCCCAAGGTCGGGTCCCATCAAGCAGAGGACTCAGAGGAGCGTAAATAAAGTTTTGGTCAAAGGAAGACGGTCTGTTAAGTTCAACCTCTGTGATTCTGCCAGATTTGACTTTCTTTCAGAAAGTCCAGCTAAACCACTTCCATTTCACAACCTCCATTGTATCCCACTTTACACAGGGGAAAATCGGGGAGTAGCATGTTTAACCAGCCAGACAAGGCGGAGTGCAGTGGCAGAGCCCACACCGGGGTATGTGCCTCAGCAGCTGGCCTGGCTACTGCTCTGAGCCTCAGTGATGACTCACTTCATTCATTCATTTATATGGCAAGTTTTATGAAGCGCCTGTGATGTGCGGGCAGTGTTCTAGGCACTGGGGATGCAACCTGGTCCTCTTGCAACTTATTTTGCTGTGGACCAGCCTCTATGAGAATTGGGCACTGAGGCAGAGGCATCCAGGGTAAGGGGCCTTTTAGAAAAGGCTGATCACAGAGCCAAGTCAAGAAGCTCGCCGAGGTCAGCCCATGTGGTGTCGGGGGTGGAGGCGGAGAAAGACCCCAGCTGCGAAACACAGGTACCTCCTCGCTTGTTGAGGTTTGTTTTAGGAGCTGTCAGGGACGAAGGGAGAGAAATGGGGCACTAAAAATACCCAAGGATGTTTCCAGAAACCTCTGATGTCTGGGCTCCCACTCTGTATAGCCTGCCAGATGGCTGTGTCTCCCTCAGAGCTGTGAAACCCACCAGCGTGGGATTGAATCAAAGGCACTTTAGGACAACTGGTCAAAGAATCATCCAGAAGAGCTTGGTGTGTAGCAATCAGCCCAGGCCGGACCGGCTGTGCCCCTCATGAAGAGGCCACATTGCCATTAGTTATCCAGATGATGAGTGACTTCAAGGTGCACCCCAATGAGCATGCTCTTCTGACCGTCCTCTATTGCCACCATCCTCTATTGCTCCGCTTCCAGCCCTTTCAGCTCTGTGTGGAGCCTGGCAGCCCCCAATATGCTCTTGGGCCTGGAAAGACTCTGCACAGCTCCACACTTGGGCTCCCTTGTTCACCCCAGCAGCGGCGAGCTTGGCAAAGCCAGGAAGTCTGGGAGGAGCCCAGGAGTGTCTCCCTCAGCCTGTGCCCAGTAGCTCATAGGAAACCACAGCTGCCAGGCAGCAGCGGCTGCAGAATTCTGCGAGGGACACCCTGCTCATAGCCATGGCTCCTGGGATGGGATGGAGCATCAGCCTCCAATTGAGGTGGGTGGGGATGAAGGTGAGGAGGCAGTAACGCCTGCCCACAATGCACAGGGATGCTGGTGCCAGGCTGTGGTGGGGAGCTGTTCTAGGAGCCCAGCCTGGACTAGAAGGGCCCTGCCTATGGGGGTCAGGGCAGGGCCAGAGGAGCTGGGCAGGCAGAACTTTCTCCTGGGGAAGCACAAGTCAGGGGCGGTGGATGGGTGTCTTGGTGAGGTCCCTCCCAGAGCAGACTCTGAGGCAAGACTTCAAGTGCAAGTCATTTATTTAGGAGGTGAGGCCAGGAAGCATGGATGTGGGCAGGGAGATAGAGAAGACAGGGAAGCAAGGGGGCTTATTAAGCCATTTGCCATAAGGGCACCTGGACCTTGATCCAACAGGGAACCCCCGGAGACACTTTAGAACATGCCTTGGATTTAATCCATCTGCAGGACGAGGAAGCTGGGCATTACCCAATAGCTCCCGGCTCACGATTGGTAGAGACAGGCTTTCTGGGCTGGTGACCTACCACTCCAGATTTCCTGCAGGTGGACCCAGAAGGGTTCCCAAAGCCAGGCAAAAAGCAGAATGCCATGATTGGCAGTGAGCAGCCTCAGACATCGAGGGAAGTGCAGAGGGGACATGGGCTGAGTGCCAAAGCATCTTTATTAGGGAGTCTCGGCAAATAAGAGAACCTAAACATGGTGCCACTGGGAGGTCAGGCCAGAGAGAGAGCCCAAAGAGGGTGCGGTGATGGGCAGAACATGGAGGAATTCCTGGAATTGAGAGATGACAGTTGCCTCCCTTTTCAATGGGGAGACTCTGCTGTTGAGGGAAGAAGATGCCACCTGCCAAGGTGATGTGCTGGTCATTCTAGTCTCAAGGGGAAGCAGGACTATTTCCAGGTGGGTCCTGCCTTTCCTCCTGCCCCCTTCCTAAGCATCTAGGAGTATTTGGAGTATGGAATAGGTCCTTTTACCCACAGAGCTGTGAAGGACTTTTAATCAACAGGAAGTGCTGTGGCACATAGCACATATAGCAGGCATTGAGTCTGTCTCTAATCAGAGACATTTGAGGCTCTGAACAGCTCAAGTCTGCATTTCCCATCCTCCTTACACACAGCCACTGATGATGGAGGAAGGGCCAGCACTGCTCCTGAGTCCTGGCTCCTGGCTAAGGGTCTTCCTCCTCTTCCTCCTCCTTCTCTTCCTCCTTTTGCTCCTTCTCCTCCTCCTCCTCCTCCTTCTGTTGTTTCTCCTTCTCCTTTTCTTGCTCCTCCTCCTCCTCCTCTTTCTCCTCCTCTTCTTTCCCTTTTCCTCCTGCTCATCTTTTTCTCAAACTGGTTGCCACTTCTAAAATTATAATTCACTCAACAACAAAAAAAACCCCATAAATATAAAAAACTAAAGTGGTGGGAGGATGTGTTTGATTTTGGTCTGCCTCAGGTTCTGCTGCATAAGCCAGTGCTTATTTTCAGATCTGTCTATTCCTCTTTCTGTGTCTTGTGATCTCACTTAACTCATCCTGCTAGAGTCAACAGATCTCTCCGTGCACAGGGAGGAAGCCAGGCTATCAAGGCAGCAAAGAGTTTTAAGGCAGCTAAGTGAACAGTTTTGGTTTTTTAAGTGGAAAATCCTTTAGACACGACGCCACATTTTACTTCTGATAGGTGACCAACAAAATCCCAGAGATGGGGCATTGTGCACCTTGTATTTCCTGAGGCCTGCCTACCAACAGATCCGACCATTTCTCTCCACCCGCATGCCGTCCTCCTGCTCTGGGCTGCCATCGCCTCCACTGCTGTGGCCACTGTCAGAGCCTCCCTCCTTCACTTTGCCTCCTTGCAGTCCGCTGTCAACATAGCAGCCTGAGCAGCCTGTGAGGACATGCAAGGTCAAGTTTCTGCTCTGCTCAGAACCCCCCCAGGGCTCCACAGATTGCAGGGACTGCTCAGTGAGCTGTCCCAGCCCGTCTCGCTGGCCTCCTTCCTACCATTCCCTTCTCTCACTCACTCACTCCCACCCCTCCTACTGGCCAGTCTCTTTGCTACATGCCTCGGGGCCTTTGCACTTGCTGTCTCTCTCTCTAAAATGTTCTTCTCCTGTTCTCTATGTGGTTTATTCCCTCAGATTCTTGTTGACTTGCTGCCTTCTCTCTGAAGTTTCCTCCAAGTTTCCTATTCAAGAGTGGACCCCACACCACCTTTCTTGTTGTCATCTTGCTTTATTTTCCTCCATAGCCCTGGGCACTATCTAATATACTATCCATTTTCTTTTTACTCATTTTGTTTGTTCATCTCTCCGTGAGTGTGGCCGGTTGAGAACAGGTCTTTTCTCTGAGTTTTCACTGCCTTCTGTCCAGCACAGAACAGTGCCTGGCGAAGAGCCATGTCCAAAAATACTTGTTGTATGAATCCATGGAAGGCTTCAGGGTGGTAGGAGAGAAAAGAGGAGCACCTGCTGGGCTTCCCTGAACCCAGAGGTTGCAGCTAGGAAACCCACAGAGACATTGTCTTTAGCTTGCACAGTGTTTTTCAAAGACTCAAGTTAGTCATCAGTGCTTAAGAATATGGTGACTTCACGCAACACCCAGATAACTGACATCGATTGAAAAATGTGGGAAGATCAGAAGTGTCCCTTTCCTGTGACAGCACTAAGCAGTACCCACTCGCCAGGCCACTTTGATGGGCACCCTCTCCTGTTTTGCTCACTACCCAGCCCCTGGTGGGCAGGTGAGTCTGAAGAGAGGGAGGAGGAGAGGGAGGGAGTGATGGGGTGGGGCAAAAGAAGGTGGGGAGGAGAGGAAGGGGAATGTGGGGGCAGGAACCAGTGCAGCCCCCAGATGCTGCTTTGCCAGCAAGGGGAAAGTGCCCCTTGCATTTAGCTGCCCAGGTTCCCACTGGCAGCTGCTTGCAGTGTCCCGGTCCCTCTGATCCTTGAGCTGCAGAAACCTTTGTCACATCCTGGCTCCCTAGCAACGGCAGCCATACGGGCATGTGGTCTAGAATGCATGGGCAAAAGTGCAGCTTGGGAGAGGAAAGAAAATGTATCTGTTGTTAAAATGCATGCAATTCCCTACACACGTTAGAACTTTCCAGCGGCTTTACAACATCAGTTTTGCTAAATCCGGCGATCCTGTAATGTCATTGGCTAAGTACTCCTGAGCATACCTTACACATGCCAACCAGGGTGCTCACTGAACAGAAGTAATTAAAGAAGAAGAAGAAAAAAAGACAAGAAGACATATTTAAGCTTCAAGCATGTGAGTTATTATAATTAACAAGCAATAAGAAAAAGAATATTACTTATTCCTCGTTTTGTATTTGCTGCATCCTTTTATTCTAGGCACCTTCCTCAACTCCTGCTTGGTTTTGCCTTTGAAGGAGCTTGGGCAGAATTACTAAGTCAACAGCCTCTGCTAATAGTTTTACAAATAAGAAAAGAGGCCGGGTGCAGTGGCTTACCCCTGTAATCCCAGCACTTTGGGAGGCTGAGGTGGGTGGATCACTTGAGGTCAGGAGTTTGAGACCAGCCTAGCCAAAATGGTGAAACCCTATTTCTACTAAAATATAAAACAAATTAGCTGGGCTAGTGGTGCACGCCTGTAGTCCCAGCTACTCAGGAGGCTGAGGCACAAGAATCGATTGAACCCAGGAGGCAGAGGTTGCAGTGAGCCAAGATCCCACCACTGTACTTCAGCTTGGGTGACAGAGCAAGATTCCATCTCAAAAAAAAAAAAAAAAAAAAAAAAAGGAAAAGAAAGAAAGAAAGAAAAGAAATAACAAAAGACCTGTCAATTAGTTGAATTATTTACAAAATATTTCTTTTGGCCTATGTGTTTGTAACATTGAAAAGACACAGAAGTAACCTATTAACGGATGCAGGTTGCTGTAAAATCAAAAAGCACACCTCCCTCCCATGTCCCCATCCATCACGTTCAACAGTTCCAATTTAAAACCTACACTTTGAGATACGACTACCTCAAATTATGAGAACTACGAATTTAGATAATTGATTTTTTCTCTCAGATCATTCAGCATATATCCTGGAAATATGATTAATTAGGCTTGCATGTATAACAACGCATACCGATTTGAGAAAAACTAATGCTGTGTTAAGTAACTTGGACCTTTAGTTTGGTTCTGCAAAGAAATTTCTTCACACTGCTCGGTGTATTATCTTTCCCTCAGTAGAAGCTGAAATTGCATTTGCTGACTAATTGTTGGTTCATGTTTAATGGCAGGGGAGAGACCTCAGCTGATCAGTGAGCAAGTTTGCTAAGCCCCTATATTGTAACAATCGCTGTTCCCCATTGTCTTAGTTGGTTTGTGCTGCTGTAATGAATGACCACAACCTGGGTGGTGTAGACAAGAAACATTTATTTCTTGCAGTTCTGGAGGCTGAGAAGCTAGAGATTAAGGTGCCAGCATGGCTGGGTTCTGGGAAGGGATGGCTTCCGTTGTGTCCTCACTTGGCCTTTCATTGGTGATTGCAGGCAGAGAGGGAGCAAGGGATCTGATGTCTCATCCTTTTGATGAGGGCACTAATCCCATCATGAGGGCCCCACCCTCACGCCCTCATCTAACCCTAATCACCTCCCAAAGGCCCCACCTCCTAATACCAGCACAGTGGAGATTAAGGCTTCCACATATGGATTCTGGGGGCTACATTCAGTCCAGAGTACAGGCCACGGGGAAGCAAAGATAAATGAGGACCACGAGGGCTTCTGGGACTTGTGATTCACAGACAGACAAAGAAGCAAGTACAGTGTTTGGAAAGCAAACAAAAAACCTACAAAGAGTTCTAGAGGATTATAGAGGGAATGACACTTTTCATAAGCAAAGATCAAGGGGCTGGAAGGACATGTGACATTTAGGAATCAGCGCCCAGTCTGACTATAACGGCAGTGGCTGCTGCGCCTTTAGCCCCCTTTTCCTACGCTGTGGCACAGCTGCTGCTCCGATCTGACTGTCATGCCTGGTCTCACTGACCAGTCGTCTTGGGACGTGGTTCTGCCCGGTGCATGCAGCCTCTACAACCTGTGCTTTTTCCAAGGTCTTCTTGAGGAGCCCAAACAAGCTTCCCAGAGACAAGAAAGGAGGGTAGACTGAAGTCCCTGACACAGTATGACCACTGCTCCCTCCTGGCTACATATCTGACTGCTGTCTGAGGAGGGTGCTCTCTCCTGCCACCTGCAGGACACTGGGCCACCCTTGGGATGTGCCTGGTGCAGGAATGCATGGGCGAAGGGGACTTCACTGGACAGAGGGAGCCTTTGGGTATGGGAAGGTCTGAGGTGGAGGTGGTGGACCCCACCAGTCATCACAGACGCGCCCTGGGGATGCTGGCCCCGCTCCAGCCACATGGTGGGCACGCATCAGGGATCCAATCTAAAGAGAAAAACGAGGCATGGATTTGGGCATGTGGGGGGCAAGAAGGCTGCCTTCCAAGCCATCACATGCAATGGCGCCTTGATGTGAAGTTGGAGAGACTGAAGTTAGAAGTGCCCCTTTTTGCCTTGCTGAAAACTGGAGCTGATGGGTGAAGACAGGGTGATTACCCTTGCCTGACTTTCCTCTTTACATCTGGGGTGCCATGGCCTAACGATCCCTCCGCCTACTCCCATTTCTCCAGGAAGCCTTGAAATCCGTTGCCAAGCAGAGCACCAGAGTTCCTGGGGCTTGCATGCAAATTAGGTCCTCACCAGCATCCTCCCTTCATGGGGGACCTTCTCATTTCTGCGGCGTTTTCCATCACACAGAAACCCAAGACTAAACTCCCTCACCATCCTAATGTACCCGATGATTGTCACACCTCCTGAAGTTTCCTGCCACCTTCTCTTAAAGTAGCTTTGCCATTAACTGGGCCCCTTTAAGTAACCTTTTAGACAGTGGTAGCCTTAAGACAATTCAGCAGGTTGCTGCATCCCGGTTTTCACCTCCATAGCAAGAAGGGCTAGAATCAGATAATTTCTCAGATCCCCACCAGGCAAAGAGGAGAATACCAGCATCTACTCAGACTTTTCCTACACACATCGGATCCCGTGGAAAGTAAATTGAAAGGAAATGGGAAGGAGAGACGGCACGTATTGAATTTCTCATTAGCCCTACTGCCTGGTTCTCATTAGTGAGCCTTCCGGGTTACAGGCACAAGGGCCAGGACTTATTTTCATGGCTGAATAGCACATGTGAAATGTAGGCGATTTCTAATCCATATTATATGAGCTCCACACTTTGCTATCTTATAAAGTAATGGGCAACGCTCAAGCAAAACCCCATCAGAATGACGGGCTAATCCTTCAGGGGGAAAATATTGCTGTTCTGCATAAGCTTTTGCTCTCTGCTTAATTAATCCCTAAAACTTTCAGGCCTTAATGAGAATAATTAGACTTGACAGTACTGAGCTTAATGCACAACTACAGACAACAAAAACCGTGTTCAGTTTATAAGCTTCCCAGAGCTTGCTGAAAGACAGGCTAATGTTATTTACAGTGGCCCCAGCGAGAGGCCGGACGAAGGTTGGGACTGGAAACGTGCCTGGCTCTCCCTGAGGACAGTTTCTCGGAGGAATGGGGTACTATAGCCCCCTTTTGTGGCTCTCCCTCCATAACAAACTATGGTCTAGACAGGACCTGGCTAGAAATTCCCTTATTACCACCTGGGCCAGGCTCCATTTATCATCACCTTGAATGCCATGCTTGCGCAAAACCTCCAGGCTTTTCCCGTTCACATAACGAATCGAGGGAGGCAGAGCTCTTACTGTGCTCCAGCCGGTGTCTGCCCGCTTCTGGAAATACCTCATTTTCCAGAAAAGGATTCATTTGTCAACAGAGGGATAATGCTAAAACCTGAAAGACAAATTGGCCAGAAGGCAGGGATGGGAGAAGCAGACAGGGCACAGCCGGGAGAGACGGCAGCTTTGCCTCTGTGCAGTTTCTTTGATTTGTTAGTCTCGTGCCAGTCTCAGTCTTTTCCAGGAAGAGGTTTAAATCTCTTCTTGAAATGGCGTGAGCTTACGCTCCCCAGATAGGGAGTCTAGAAGTATCCCTCTGGCGCTGCAGGGAGGACCAAGTTAATTTTGTCTGTGTCCGTGAGAGGCTTCTCAATGAGGGGCAGAACAGACGCACAGGTTCTGGATGTTGGGTGAAGCTGGACGACATCAGGAGTCCTTAGGAGTAGGGACGGTTTCTGCACATTCCACTAGTGCTAATTATCACAAGAGATATGAAAGTGGTGATCAGAGCTACCTTAACCATCCTCAAGGTTATAACAAAAGTTATAATTTCCATATGGAGAGAGATTCTTCTCAGAGATGAGAAACTGCAGATAAGCAAAATGACTATCCGGTGCTTCTCAGTTTTGACATAATCCAAGGGTTCAGATCTTGAAGATCTAAGAAGATGAAAGGAAAGGGGTTCAACATTGGGATTGAAAAGCCCACATGTTACCTTTCTAAAAGCAGAAACACACTCGTGCATGTGTACACACACGCATACACATACACACAAAGCAATGTGAGGAGAGGAACTTTGACCCTGGAAATGGCATGAGGCTAGAGAGCTTTGTTTTTAATTTTCAATCAAGGATCTAAAACAGACTTCAAAGGGCATTTAAGCTGACAGTTTTATTTGCTCCTTGAGGAAGAGGAAAGATGAATAAGTGTAAAGACAGATCATTCTCAAAATAATTGCAGCCCTGACATATCTAAATGAGTTTGTAAAAGAAAATACAGTGGCAATTGATCTTATTAATTAGAGATGTACCAGGATGGTAATACCCACTTATCCACAGATTGCCTGCAGCTACAAAAATAAAATAAAATAAAATAAAATGAACCACTTTCTCCTGGAGAACACAATTTCTTTCTTTTCCTGCCATTGAAAATCAGCTGGGAAGAATCCCCTTGCGATCTCCTCTCCTCTCCGCAGTGGGTAACAGCCCATAGAGGACAGTGTGGAAGGGTTTCCTTTCTGCCCATGAAGCTCCGGGTTTATACTGGATTGCACGATGCCTCGCATGGTGCAGTTGCTTGTCACAATTGATGGAACACACAATCTGACAAACAAACAAAAATTTCCTACAAAAAAAAAAAAAAAAAGGAGAGCTGCTTTTGAAGCCTATATGTGTCATTTACCTGTGAAGAACAGCAGTGAGAGCCTCTGGCAGGCCCCACTCTCCCCATTGCTCATTCTGCCTCTGCTCTTTCCATTATCTTATTTCTGTGAACAATTGCTTAGCATATGGAATAGACTTGAATAGAATAGCCCAGCGATAAAACGCTGAGTGAGGATTGAGTGGCAGCCACCTCTGAGTGCGGTCTAGCCTTGTGCCATTGGAGGCGAATCTTCAGGTTGCTGGATTTGAAGCTTATATACACACTCACTGTATTATTGCAGGAGAGAGAGAATGGAAGAGAGAAAGGAAGAGGAAGGGGAAGAGAAGAGGAAAGACAGGAGGAAGGGAAGAGGTGGGTGAGTAATTGTTTAATGCTGGAAGAATCATCTAGTGCTACTCCAGTGATTTCAAGGTGTGTGTGTGTGTGTGTGTGTGTGTGTGTGTGTGTGTGTGTGTGTGTATTTTGGGCAGTTGTGGGCAGGGTGATCAAAGTAGCCCACTATGTTTATAGTTATAAGGCAAGTAGGAGCTAAAACCTAGCCTTTGGTGTCTCACCAAGATAGACACAGTGGCAGGGCTGTGTATCTGCTCCTCCAGGGGGAAGTTTTCACTAATTTGCACTAAAGTCTAGTGGGGCCAAAGGGTGAAGAGTGGTATAATATCGAAAAGAAAGTAGGGCGACAGGTTTGATATTAAAAATGATCCACGTCACCCCGATCTTCCAACTTGTTTGGAGTAGAAAAATTAATGGCCTCAGACTCTAAGCACAAAATGCTACCCACACAAAGTTAAAAAAAAAAAAAAGAAGACATGAGGTAGTGAGGTGGCGTGCAGCTGTAGTCTCAGCCACTCAGGGGGCTGAGTCAGGAGGATGGCGAGCTCAAGCCTGCTGTGAGCCAGGATTGTCCCACCGTATCACAGCCTGGGCAGCAGAGCGAGGCTCTGTCTGAAAAAATGAAAAACGAAGGACATGATTCTTTTAAAAGGAAAAGACATTTTAATATCACTGTGACTGTGCCTTGACTTTCCTGGAGTAACAAGATTAAATTTGTTAAGAAATTTCAAATTAACTTTAAAGAAGGACTTGGCAGCTTTTGCAGGATGTAAGAATGCCCAGGCCCATCTCACCTTTCTCTTACCTCCTGGAAGCAGGATCTTTATTGAGGTGTGAAGAGCAAATGTGGCTCATTGGTTCTTGGTGTCACCTGCTACAGGGACTCACCAGTTCTGACCTCCAAATTAACCAGGGTAAACTCAGATGCAGGAGATGCTGTGTGAATGTTGGGGAAGGCCCTGGAAAATCACAGGCCTGAGAAGCGACAGGCCCCAGTCAGGGAAAGAAAAAGAATGCTCCCAACAGATCAAAGCCCACAGTCTCTTAAAATGGAAATGAACATTTAAAAAAGGCCTTTCTCAAGGGAGAAATATGCAGTAAATCAGAGCTTTTGAAAGACAACTGGGGCCTGTGCCGGTTTTTGAATAACTCGCTGTTTAATAAATGTTCTATTTTTGACCCTTTAGGGAAATATACAACTCCATCTGAAACTTATGAGCCAAAATAATTTAACTTTTTTTTCCCATCTCATTTTTATAAGTTTTGTGATGGAGACAAATGATCTGGAGGCTTTCTTTTTAAGGTTTTACGATGAGGCGAGGTCATTTAATGAGAGAAATGGTTTTCTCTGCACACCAGCTCTGACTTGGTGAGGGTTTGGATAGTTACTCCCAGCATCTGAACCCTCAGGATTGAAGAGGAACCTGTGCATGAAGTTTTGAGGAACGCTTCTTGATTTTCTTTGTAAGGGCTTGATGGTAAGCATGTAAACATACTATACTCATTGTAGAGCATCTAACATGCGTGTGTGAGTGTGCATGTGCGTGTACACAGAACATTTGGAACTACACATCAGGGGACTGTGCCTTGACTCTATGAAACTATATGTCATGCATCCTCTGTGCTGGTGAAAAGGAAGTACTTAATATATGTTGGAATTAAGTGGTTGGATGTTTTCCACATCTTTTCTAATTCTTAACATCCTGGGCACACAGTTTGTCCACAATGTATTTTTGTCTTGTTGCGCTGTTTTAGAAAATCTTACATATCTTCAACTGCCTTTGGACTGATGCGTAATGGACCTGAGAGATCAGCTTCCTGTCCACCAGAGCCTTGAACTGATAAAAACTGTACAGCCTCATTTTACCTCCGATGAGTGGGTGCAGCAAAATCCAGGGAGCAGATGTCCCTCATTACTCACGTTGCTCAGTCCCATTCCTTTCTGCTGGGTCCTGAGAGCAGCCTTCTCCCTGGCACCCAGCTGGGATTCCCACTAACCCGACTCAGGTTCAAGGGCTGAGGGAATTCAGGATCTGAGGGATGGCTCAGAGACCACATGGAGTTCGGTTTTGCATGTTTTCTTTGAGTGCCGGCCAGCAAAGACCGTGGCCTCACATAATTTTTCTGCCGGGTGTGGAATAGTGCCATAGAAAGATGATTCATGAGAAGACATTGTCAAGTTTCTGCCTGGAACTGAATGGAAAAAACTCGGTTGAAAAAATCCCAGACATGCACACAGAAGACGCATAGGACCAAATTTATATCTTTAGCTTTGGGAATCTGCATTCATTATTTCTCTCACTTGACTTGAAAGTGGGTAAAAATCTGGCCACAGTGCTCTTGTTGGGTTACAAATAAGATTTTTGATTTGATATGAGAATCTGGCCCATAATAGTTGCTAATAATATTTGCTTTGTGTTGCTCAGGTTATAAGGTGTTTTTTCCTGTGTATTTAAATTGCATATTAGATCTGAATATAGGTATTATTCTTTTACCAACATTTACTGTTGAGAAAACTAAATCTTTGTGAGAGCCAAATGGGCAATACCAGCACGAGTAATTGAATCCAAGCCCCCTGCATCCTGCAACCTTCGTTTCAGCTGCAAGGTGATTCTACTTGGTGGTTGCATTGCAACAGCAATTCTCTGACACCAACTGGGTGTCCTACAATTCAGTTCGATGCATTTTGACACTAACTACCCCGATTTAACATCAGAACCCACAAGTTAAAGGGCAAGGTCCCTAACAATACTGCCCTTACTTACATACTAGCTACAAGCAGGGTCCCCAGGCTACCCTCACTTCAGTCTTAATTTGGTAACAAATTTGGGGGTCCCCACAATTCCCTCTGGCTCAAGAATTCAAAGGATGGCCTATGGAACTCAAGTAAGCGCTGTACTTACTGTTGCCACTTTATTATAAAGGATACAGATGAATAGCAAGAGAAAGAGATGCCCAGGGCAAAGCCCTGGGGGTAGAGGCGGGGTACAGAGTTTCCAAGCTTCCATGGACTCCTTAGGGAATCCAGGTGTTGCCTTCCTAGCACATGGATGTGTTCACAAACCAGGAACTTCTCGGAGCCTGCTTGTTTCAGAGTTTTATCAAGGTTTCATTATGTAAACATGATTGGTGTAAATACCGACCTTGGTGACTGAACCCAACCCCTAGTCCCTCTACCTTCCCCAGAGGTTCAGAGTGGGGCTGAAATTCTAACTCTTTAATCATGTGGTTGGTTTATCTGGGGACCAGCTCCCATCCTGAAGTTATCTAGGAGCCCCTCAATGTCACCTCATTAGCATAAACCCAGGTATGGTAGAAAGAGGCTTGTTACGAATAACAAGACACCCATCATTCAGGAAATTCCAAGGATTTTTGAAGCTGTGTGCCGGGAACTGGGGATAATGACCAGTTATTTTCTTTATAATGTCTGTGGTAGGCAGTCCAACAACAACACCTTCCCTTTTTGTAGGTGCAAGCTATATCCCACCTCGCGAGAGGTGGGTTGATTTTTCCCTCCCTTGAATGTGACTTGCTTTGACTAACAAAAGTGACATTCGAAAATTTCTGAGCCCAAGCCTTTCAAGAACTGGCAACTTCTAATTTTTCTCTCTTGGAATGTGTCCTTTTGGAAGTCAGCTGTCATGCTTTTAGGAAATTCAGGTTAGATATTTGGAAGATGAGGAACTGTATTGAGAGAGAGCCTGGAGGATGAAAGACCATCTTGGAAGTTCCAGTTTCTGCCAAACTCCCAGCTGAATGCAGCCACATCAGTGATGCCAGCTCTACCATATGGAGCAGAAGAGCATCCTAGCTGACCTAAGTCAACTTGCAGCATTGTGATAAGTCATAAACAACAGTTTTAAGCCATTAGTTTTAAGCCTGTTTGTTGCACAGCAGCAGATAACTGAAACAGGGATCCATCGGGATCCTTCTGAAAGTTTAGCATTTTGGCAACAAAATCTCACAAAGTGTCCTTCCCAGAGGCACCAGAGTTATGTAGGATTCTGTTATATGCAGAAGAATGTAAAAGTGAGGCTGAACATAAAAAGTTGAGAGCAGCATATCCTGTATTAAAAAATTACAACATAGGGCCTGATTAATTTTGATTGTGTTTTCTCCACTGTTTCTTTTACCTGCCTTCCTGTCGCTCCTTCCCAGGTACTTTTCTGTATCCTTCTGATTCACTCACTTTGTGAGTCTAGGACAATAACGAACTATAAATTAATGAAACTGCTTCCTAAACATCTACACAAGTCTAACTTTTTCCACTAGGTTTTGTTTCTCATTAGAGCCATCATTTTCATTACCCACATTTCTTTGGAACGCTATATCCAACAATGCAGTGATAGGTACAGAAAAAGGAAACGTACATTCCTGTACCAAGTTCGAAAAGAGAGAACCCAGTTGGCAGGGCAGATCTACTTCACACAGTCACCCAGGGACCCAGGCTTCTTGTATTATCAGCATAATAATCAGAGTAGCTGCCATCTGCTGGGTCAACGCTCGGTTCCTACGGTTCCTTGGAGATGGAAATAATCAAGGAGAGCTCATGTGCAATATTTTGTACCAAGGTCTGGAAGTGGCCCATAGCACTTCTATTTTCTGCTAAGAACCTAATCACGTGGCTCCACCTGGTAGTCACCAGCTGGGTAGCCATATGCCCAGATGCCATTTTACTATTATAGAAGGTACATACTCGGCTCTCACATAATACAAAAGAAGAAAGAATAAGTTTTGGTAAATAGTTACAAATATGTGTCGCAGACATGTTGCAGTCTTTGAAAGCATTTTTTTTTTTAATGGAAACTGGCATTCAAAAATTTGGACAATGGCAGCAGCATCGTTGTCATAATTGCTTTGGCTAACAAGGGTAATACTTTAAAGTATTAACAAGGCTAATCCCTTAAAAGGATAAATCCTTTGTTTTATGCGTGTATAAAGTCTGAGATGTTTGTTTTAACAGTTCATTAAAGTATTTTTAGTCATAGCTAATATTCTGCATTTCATGACTTCCGTCTTCTTCGCGGAGCTAAGACTAAGAAGGCATCAACTCAGCAGCTTTAGGTCTCAAGGAGATGTGGTATAATTGGCACAGAGCAGCTCACATTCCGCCTGCTAGTTACTTCAAAACACTCCTCAAATAAGTATGCAGAGCCATTTCCTCCTATTTTTGACTTCTCACAGCCCTTATCCACCCTTGTATTTTCACCAGTGTTAACTTGTGAGGAAAAACTAGCACCTCATCTTCTTATTTTGTGTGGCTTACAAAATTGCCACATATTAAATGGACATATTTGATTTAGTAGCATACATTTAAATGTTTAAAATATGAGGAGTGTTCAGGGAATGCCATTTCACTTAGCAGTCAGTGCTAACATCATTTTTTGAAATGCTCCCCATTTCTACAATGTAGCCAAAGCTTTATTTATCATCAGATTTGCATTTTGTGATGTATTCTTGAGCCAGCCAAACTCATCTAAAAGCAAGCTCATTTAATGCAAAGTAGATTTAAATGTGACTGCTTTAAAATGGACCACCCTGTTTAAATGATCCTCCGGATGTAATTAGAAGAAACTCGAGTTCCTTGGATAGGAAAAAAAAGGGTGAACTAAATGATTTCTCTCTTCCTGGGTAATTTTTGACCACGCACCAATAAAACTGCTTATCATGAAATGATTTATTTTTAATGCAACTTTCCCACAAACGGTTTAGCAGGAGGTGGTTTAGAAATCGTGTACCACATTTGAGCAGACGTCGAAAGTCTGTAACAAACCATGATGCTTACAGCCTTCAGCATCCCAGCCTCTTCAGACAAGAGGAAAGAGAAGGACAAAAACAAAAAAAACAGAAAGAAAGAAGAAAAGAAACAAATAAAAAAAAATAGTAGAGTCATGAGACAGTCTCTACTCCAATTTTGACGTATATTCAGAAGCATCTTGTTATCTCATGGGTAACCTCAGGCTCTGTTATCCCAACTCAGTCTCCGTCCCAGTAGTAGTGAGCGATGGTGATGTTATCTGGGAGCTATTCACATGAAAGCTTACCATCCAAAGAGGATCTGGTAGTATTAGCATGCTTGTCAAATCTCCCATCCTCTACACAACGAAGAACCTCGAAACAGAACTGCCTCTTCCCAAGCCGTGATGAGGTCATGCTTGGTGCCAGCCATTAAAAATAAAAGCCCGTTAAAGTTTCAGGACATGGTTTCACATTTTTGGGCACTGCCAAGTTTTCGAGATTTGAGCCAGTTCAGTGATAGTATCAGCAGACCAGAATCTCCTAGGCAATGGAAGTAGTTGCCATGGAAACCCCAGAGCTGCACCCATCAACAGCTTTACAATTTTGACAGTTCAGAAAGTGACTATTTAGGAATTTCAATTAGAGCAGAAACATACACATTTAGATGAACAAAATGCTTAAAAAGTCTATAGGAAATGATTTAGATATATATAAATATATATTTTAAATCAGAAGGCAGACTCCTAAATATACTCTGCGTGTAGAAATGAATTTCAGGAATAACGTAAAAAGCACTTGGTAACGAAAAAAGATGTTAAAGTTCTTTTATCCCTTTTCCTTCCTTGGAAAGGAAATAGGCACCAAGAATAAATAAGTTGTGAAAAATGATCAGCGGATTTTTTTAACAGGGTAGTCACAATATGCCATGCTTTGTAAGTCAGAACTTGTGCATATTATTAAGAAATATTTTAGAATTTTATATTTGCCAATTCCTCATATTTGAACAGTTCTGGCACGGTAGTCTTTCTTACAACTCTGCTTTAAGAGTTATAGCTCTTTTTTCCTCTTTACAATAAGGGAAATTGAGGTTCCTGAGGATGGATGGGCTCCACGCAGTGGATTCCAAATCAGGACCAGACTCCAATCGCTTTGAGCCGTGGTTACTGTTTAATTCATCGGCAGCAACAGCTACTCAAATGAAAAGAGCCACATCAACAAATCCTTCAAACAGAGAGTCAGGCCTCATTAAATAAAATACACAAAGAAGGAAACTCGGATCTATGTAAAAGAAAAACAGGTCCTGTTATTAGAGATACACAATGTTAATAGCAATAATATTCATTTGCATTGGTTAATACTAATATTAACACTAATGCCAACTTCACCCCTAAGAATGACTGTGCTAGTTATCTTGGTTTTTCTCCTCCATCAGATCTGAGCTCTATGCACCCCAAAACTGACCCATGGACTGCTTCATGTGATTTGCCCTCTGCTTCTGGCTGGTTTGCCAATGGAGACATAGAGAGAGGAGAAGGTGGGAGGAGAGAAAGGTTGGTGTGTTCACTCCCCCAACCCCGGCCTTGCCTCTTCCACAGCTCCAGCCTCAGGCTGGTCCTTTTACCATGCTTCATTGATTCCTGAAACCTGCTGCCACCTGTGTAAATAGTATCTGCAGTAAATAACTCTTCAGTTAAACTCTTCTCTGCACTGTGTATGCCCTGCCCAGACCCAACTGTTACAATAGTGAATGCTCATATAAATCTTATATAAATGCTTACTTACTCTTAACTCTGTCCCTCTTCTAAACGCTATATGTATAGTTAACATTTGCAATAACCCTATGAGGTAGATGCTGTTACTCTACCCATTTTATAGATAAAAAATTAAGGCAGGAACTTTGGAAATGCATTTTGCATCAATTATTTCTTTGATCCTCATGACTCCCCAGTGGGGTGAGGGTGGGGAACTGTGATACAAGACAGAAAAGTTAGGAGACAACTCAAGGATGCTCAGCTATGAGGTTGGTCTCTGTGCCTCCTTGCCCTCTGGATGTCCTCCTGCCTCGTTCTGATGCTTTGCTCTGTTTTCATCCAATTAGAGGTGTAGGATTCCATGCCATCATTTTAATCTTCAGCTCTGACTTTCTGTCAGGAGCCCTGACTTGGGAAACAGGAAGATGTGCCTGGGTAGCAGTGCTGCTCCCGATGGCAGAGAGAAGAGCTGGGGCTTCCTGGCTTCTCTGGGCTCCTGGGTCCTCCCTGGTGACTTTCCTTAGAGCGCGGTGAATAAAAGCGATGCTCAATCCTGGTCTAGGGGTTTTTTGGTGCCCTGTGATGTTTTAAAACCAGGCAGTTAGAAGCATTTTGGGGAGAGGGGACTGAGGAAAGGAAAGTGATGTACGAATTAAAACCCGTGGAAAGGGTTTTAAAGTTCTCATAGCAAGAAAAGTGAACATACAAAGAACATGGTGCCTGCTGGTCTACAACAACTTCTTCTCCTTGCCTGTACCCACACCTTATGCTCCCTCACCTACACTTCAGGTGGAAGCTGGCCCTTTGGATAATTTCCATCTGTTCTTTCCTAAGAGTTTCTTGTTGTTCATTCTGGTTAGATGCTACCTTCTAGGGAAAGTGAAGAGGGCAGAGAATCAGTCTTGTAAGGTGTGAGTTGTCCTGGGTCCACCCCGCTTCACATGGGTGGGCCTGGCCATTTTCATTCGTAATAACAGAGACACACTGCACAATCACTCAGGATCAGCTACCATCCTGGGAACTGCAACAAAGAATTGAACCAAACAAATAAACAAACAAACTCACAAACAAAATTCCGAACCTGGAAAGACCATGAAGGCAAGGAGGCATCTATCTCACTGGGCACTGAGACAAAGAATTGAAACCAAACTAAACCAAACCAGACTAAACCAAACAAAAACCAGCACGCGCGCGCACACACACACACACACACACACACACACACACACCCAAGATATCTCATTCACTATTTTCCCCTAGAGCCTGGCCTGACACGTGTAACACAGAAAGAGTTCAACAGATAGTTGATAAATCAGTGGGTAAACAGATGATTGAATATTCTATTCACTCTATGGACAAATATAATGAGTGATAAAGCATTGAAGAGGACGAACTTGAGACAAGATTCTATTGCTCACTCCAGGGAGTCTCCTACTGCCTAGGAATGACTGATCCTGGTCAAGGACTTCTGTGTCTGCAGGACTTCCTGGGGCCTGGAAGTAGGGCTTAGCTGGGAGGCTGAGAAGGCGTGAAAAGGTCATTCTAACCCTGTGCGCCTTTCTCCAAATAGCTTAAAGCTGCCAGCCTGAGTCATAATTCCTCTGTCCTCCCCCAGGGTCTCCAGTACGGGGCTGAAAGCGGGAGGAACCTCCCCCCCCCCGCCAAAGAGAGGGATGCAGCCTGGTACATGCAGCGGCTTTGGGCTCCAGTCATCAAGCTGTGTCCAAGGTCGATCCACAAGTTACAGCTATGAGGACAGCCCTCCACTTCTCTTAATGTGTGTCCAATGAAGAGGTCACATTTAACAGCCTTGTTTATGTGTGACATGGCCCTAGATATCCCTCCTTCCTTTCAATGATGGCAACAGAAAGCAAGAGGCTTATTGTCTCTAAGACCCCCCCTTCCTACTCTTCCCTCCCCTTCCCACAGGCACAGGAGCCTCACACTATGGCCACCACCACAGGCCCACAGGGAGTACTGCCAGCCTTCCACCCATGTTTGCTTAAGGCCCAAGGGCTCTTCAGTCAGATTGCGGTGGATGTTGCCAAACCTGGTACTCACCCTTCAGGGCAGTGGGCTCCCCTCTGGCCCAGGGCAGGTTCGGAAATGCTAAGGCCTGGAATTGGGGCCCCAAGAACCCACCTGATGCTTTTCCCACCTGTGGCTGAGCTGGTACCTAGGATGCAAGTCATACACACCGATGACTAGCAGAGCACGACATACCAGCTTTGGTCTTGGCCGTGGCTGGTTGATGCATGGGAGGTCTTGGAGCCTCCAGGTGGGCACACTGGAGCAAGGATATGAAAGCTCAGGCTGATCTGAAGGCCTGGAATATCATTTCCTGCCTTAGGAAGAGATTATGTAGACCCCAAAAATTTTGGCAAGGGGCTGGGTTAGGAGTGCAAATATGCCTTATTTTTTTCTCTTAAGCAAGAAAGAATGACATTTAGAGCTTTCCCATGGTATTAGAGATTGTTGAAAAAAAAATACACATTTAACCAGAAAAAAGAGTGAAGAAATACAGCATTGCTTTTGTGACTTATGCTGGCCACAGACCTCAAAGCTGCTTAGCTGCTGTTATCAGACTCTCCTGTGCAGTCCTAATACCTGTTCAGCAGTGTGTTTTTCCAATGTAGATTTTAACCTTTCTATTTTCAATTGAGAAGGAAAGAAATGATTAATTAATCATTACTTTTAAGCAATTGTGAGGCTTTTGGACTTAAACAGCTATGAATTCTGGTTAAAAATTACCTTAGGACATTTATTATTTTGAAACAAATTGCTTCCATTGTTTAAAAACTGCACGTAATTCTTACACTTATCATTAAAATGTTTACAATTTTATAATGCATTTAAATGTAACTTTATTCCCAAAGCACGTTTATATTCTGATTCATAGTCACACCACAATGCTGTGATGTAGCTCAGCAGAGGTGCCCACCCCATCACTGAGACACAGAGACAAGATCACAGACCTAGTGCCACCTGGCTTCCTTGTATGAAGCAGGATTTGAACCTGAGGGTGTCTGAATCCAAAATGTGTGCTCTTGTCGACACGGTTGTATGGAGGGTGTGGTTTCCTCTGGGCACATCTGGTAAGCCCCATTCTTTAGTATCAGTCTAACCCTCTTCAACCAGCATTCCTTCTGCCCTTAGTAGAGAGCAGGCCCTGTGCTAGCTAGGTCAGGGGATATAGAAATGAGTAGCTAACAGTCTACTCAAGGAAACAGGCACTTAAAGAAAGATTTACCAACGAGTCTTCAATTTTCACCCAATTTAGCTTTGCAGCAAACCTCCAGAGCCCATATTAAAAACATCCATGGCAAAGCCCACAAAACACACACACACCCACAAACACACACACACACACACACATATACACATACACACACATACACCAACTATTGCCCACTGGGGGAAGATAAGGTCAAGTAAACTTATATGAAGCAAAAGAAAATAATTTCCTGGACCTCGTCTAATTGATTTCAAGGCTTGTGGTCCACCTTTAGCTATGATGTGCAATGATTCCATCTCTCCAAGGAGGAACTCTGACGTTAGTAAAATCATTATGGGGCTCTTCAAGTATTCCCAAAGCAGTTAATGGAAGAAGGATGGACACCCGGCCTCCTCTCTCATTAGTGCCTTCAGGGCCTTCAGCCAGATCAATTCTGCAGCCTTCCACCCTTTCTTCTGCAGCCTATTACTTAGTCCTTCAATGGGACTGGCTACAGGGCTGAATCTTTTTAACTTTTTAAAGAAAGACTCCATTTTTTTTTTTTTTTCTGAGACAGAGTCTCACTCTGTCGCCCACGCTGGAGTGCAGTGGCGCGATCTTAGCTCACTGCAACCTCCGTCTCCCAGGTTCAAGCAATTCTCCTGCCTTAGCCTCCTGAGTAGCTAGGATTATAGGTAGGCACCACCATGCCCAGCTAATTTTTGTATTTTTAGTAGAGACAGGGTTTTACCATGTTGGCTTGGCAGGTCTTGAACTCCTGACCTCGTGATCCCCCTGCCTTGGCTGGGATTACAGGCGTGAACTACCATGCCCAGCCAAGACTTCATTTTTTTAGAGCAGTTTGAGATTCACAGCAAAACTGAGCAGAAGGTACAGAGATTTTCCACATGCCTCCTGCCCCCGCAGTTACACAGCCGCCTCCATTATC
Source organism: Cebus imitator (assembly GCF_001604975.1). NCBI lineage: Eukaryota > Metazoa > Chordata > Mammalia > Primates > Cebidae > Cebus > Cebus imitator. The sequence continues at coordinate 1,310,650 of NW_016107336.1, forward strand.
AGCACCCAACCCCTACTAGAGCAGAATACTTGTCACAATTGATAAATCTACATTGACACATCATTATCACTCACAGTTCACAGTTTATATTAGGACTCACTCTTGGTGTTGGATGTCCGACGGGTTTGGACGAATGTATGATGGTGTATATCTACCATGATAGTACCCTCCAGAGTAGTTTTACTGCCTGAAAATCCTCTGTACTCTGTCCATTCATCCCTCCCTCCACTCTAACCTCTGGCAATCATTTATCTTTTTACTGTTTCCATAATTTTGCTTTTCTGAAACGTCATGTAGTTAGAATCATAAAGTATGTAAGCTTGTCAGATTGTCTTGTTTTACTTAGTAACATGCATTTAAACTTCCTCCATGTCTTTTTATGGCTTGACAGCCCATTTAGTTCTGGTGCTGGTTGATATTCCTTTGTCTGAATGTGCCACAGTTTGTCTGTCTGTTCACCTCATGAAGGACACCTTGTTTGTCTCCATGTTTTGGCAGCTGTAGATAAGCCACTGTAAACATCCTCTGTAGGCTTTTGTGTGGACAGACATTTCCAGCTCATTTGGGGAAATACCAAAAAGCACGATTGCTGGATCATGTGGAAAGACCACGTTCAGTTTTGTAAGGAACTGTCAAATGGCCCTCTAAAGCGGCTGTACGAGTTTGCGTTTCCACCATTGATAAATGAGACTTTCTGTTGCTCTATGTCCTCACCAGCATTTGGTGTTGTCAGTGTTTTTTGGCTATTTGAATAGGTGTGTAGTGGTATCTCGTTGTTTTAATTTGTATTTCTTTGATCACATACAATGTGGAGCATCTTTTCATATGCTTATTTACCATCTCCGTATCTTCTTTGGATAGCTACCTGTTAAGGACTTTGGCCCATTTAAAAAAATTGAAGGGGGAAGGCCCGAGCCTCTCTCTGCCCTGGGAAGAGGGCAGGCCTGACAAGCCACAACTCCCTCGCTGGTAGAAAACTCACCCAAGGCATGTATCCACACAGCAGTAGGTAAGGTGCAACATCCAGAAAGGTGAGAGGAAATAGAATGGCTCACTAATATTCAAGGGAAGGGCTATCCAAAAGCCCGCAGCTGTAAGAAACCATCTTTGCAACCTGTGTTTCCCTGACTCATTTCTTGTTCTTCCAAGTTTGAACAGCACCTAGGTTGGTTACAGGAACTAGAAATGACGTCAAGACTTAACTCTCATTTATTGGTAGAGGTGTGGCAGGGATGTGGGTAGCCACTAGAGTGAGTGCTACCCGTGGAAGAAGATGAACTATCCTTATTAAGCCCTCTATGCACGGGGCATTGGGGTGCGGCTATGTGAGAAGAGAGAAAAATAGCTCTCTATAATATGGGTTGTTGAACATTATGGGCTTCCTTGGAATGAGTTAAATTCTCTTCTGCGGCTGACCATAATTCACCATAGACACTCCTCTCCTAGAAATATATTTTTGGAATTCCTAGAAATGCAGAGTTAAGTCCACCCTGGAACCCGTAATGGGGTTCCTCCCTGAATTAGCTCAGGCCCCAAGGGGACCAGGTGCTATCTGTGACCTGTGTCAGAGAATACTCTGTATCCTGAAAGCCAAGCCTCAAGTATTCGCGGCTTGCCATCTCCAGGGTAATTAAAGGGGAGAGAGTAAATCACACACTGAAAAACAGCCCTGAGTGCTTAAGTACATGTCAGTCACAGAGACTGGCATCTACTCAGAGTGGAGGAGACCTGGGGTTTGCATTACACACAACACCCCATGAGATCATTAGGGCTACTTGAAGCACATGGCTTTCAGGGTCGCCACAGCCCCTCCTTTTTGCCCAAGTAAATGCAATCAGATTCAACTGGGAGCAAATTAGGGAGGCAAAATAAAGCATGCTTACTGAAAACCAGCAAGAAACTCTACTGTCTACTATTAGAAAAATTAGATACCATTTAACAACACAAGACCATTTTTGTGTTGGAAATAAAGGTGGCCCTGAATGGAGAGTGCCAGGCCAGAGCTGAGGGTGGCATCCAGGTGAGCTCAAACGCGGAATGGGGGGCCGGCCCCGACTAAGCTGGGTTCACCGAAGTCCTTACTAGCTGATGAGCAAAGACTGCCCAGCGAACCAGATGTGTGAAAATTGGCCGAGAATCAACTTTCCATGGCATGTTTTCTTGGTAGATTTACTTGTATAATTTTCCCATGTAAGAGGAAAAATAGGCTGGGCAGCATTTTCCAGAAGACTGGCACTAAGTCAAGTCAATTTCAGTCCTTGAAAACTTAAGAGCTCTAGCCGGGCATCCTAATGAAGCTGTGGCCAGCCTCTTTTTTCTGTTTTTTTTCATATGTTTTTTTCTTCTCTATTTCCTTTTAGGCCTCATGGTCACACCTCATATATTAAGATTCTAATTTGTTTAACATCTAGGTGCTGAGCATAAAGGCAGCACTAAACACTGATGGATAGGGTAGCTACTGGGTAGTGATAAATGGTAGAGGGGAGTTGTGTGGAGAGAGAGAAAGTACGCAGCTGATTTTCATTTCCTAATAGACATTCCGCCTGGAAACCTGTATAAAGACCTGAAATATGTATTGCTCTAAAGACAGTGAATGTTTAAAATGTCATCTTAAATTAGTAAGTGTCTTTAAATCTTCACTCTTTTGTCACGTTTTAGTAATGTTTATTACACACCATAAATCTTATTCATATCCACATAAATTGAGCCCCTAACCACGAGGGAAACAAGTGCTTCTACTCACTGATATAAGAATCTGGAGCAGCGGATGACATCAAATATTATCATTGCAAAAAAGAAAGCTCTCCCGGGGAAATAGGTTTGGGGAGAAGGAATAATTGTCTTTCTACCTTCGTTGTTGAGAAAAAAATTTTAATATCTCTGAAATTGTGTCTAGCAATTTTAGGGGTTCGAAGAAGTGGTCATGTTCTAATGAAAGTTTAAGTACGTCGTTTCAACTGTGCATGTATTCAGATTGATTTCAGCAAGTACAGTAATGGTGAATAAGATAAATCAAAAACAAATCAAAGTTTGTTAAGATAGTACAAAAAAAGAGCAATTTACAAAGGTTCAGGGGTTATCAGCAGTGGAATTTTAGTGCATATAAGGACAAAGAGTGACAAGATAAGAGTGGAGGAAAAAAGGGTTCTGTTTTAGAAGTTCTGAACTGCCTGTCCCCAGACATCTGGGTTTCAAAGACCAGTCAAACCTTTCTTTAAATTTCAGAGACTGACATATGGTTGATAGCTTTTAGTTTTTCTAAATAAAGGACATAAAATGTTATTAACTGTTATTTTACATTCTTCTAAATAATAAAGGCCCCTTTACTCAGACTTTTAAAAATTAAATAAGCTGGCAGGGCGCGGTGACTCACGCCTGCAATCCCAGCTCTTTGGGAGGCTGAAGGCGGGCAGATCACCTGAGGTCAGGACTTGGAGACCAGCCTGACCAACATGGAGAAACCCAGTCTCTACTAAAAATACAAAATTAGCCGGGCGTGGTGGCGAACGCCTGTAATCCCGGCTACTCAGGAGGCTGAGGCAGAAGAATTGCTTGAACCCAAGAGGCGGAGGTTGTAGTGAGCCGAGATCTCGCCATTGCACTCCAGCCTGGGCAGCAAGAGCAAATCTCCATCTAAAAAAAACAAAATTAAATAAGTTAAACTTTAGGGAAAATTCACCTTATCGTCCATTATTTTCTCATTTTGCTCTGACTTCACAATGGAATGCAGACAACTGTTTAGGAATTGCTGCAGGTTCCAGGGAGACCTATTTTTAATGCCAGTGAGGTCTTCAATATTTTAGGAAGAGATTTCCCCCACTCCCACACCTTGGTCTTATAAGCTCTCCCAAGGTGCTTTTGTCTGCTGACAACTCAACTCTCCGACCAGAGAGGAACATTCAGCTAGGGTGTTGGGTGCAGTAACCCATTAGCTTTTGTTCTGCCAGGGATTGTTGGAGATGGTCTGGTGGGAGAAATGACTGGGCAAGGAACTCTGGACTTAACTAGGTCTAAGGTTGATATGGTTTGGATCTGTGTCCCCACCCAAATCTCATGTTGAAAGTAATCCTCAGCGTTGGAATTGGGGCCTGGTGGGAGTGATTGGCTCATGCGGGCAGATTTCTCAGAAATGGGTTAGCACCTTCTCCTAGGTACTGTCTTCACAATAGTGAGTTCTTGTGAGATCTGATCTTTTAAGCGTGTGTGGTACCTCCACCCTCTCTCTCTGGCTCCTGCTTTCATCATAAGACAACTGCTCCCCTTGCATCTTCTGCCATGACTGGGAACTTCCTGAAGTCTCCCCGGAAGCAGTTGCCCCTATGCTTCCTGTACAGCCTGCAGAACCGTGAGTCAATTAAGCCTCTTTTCTTTATAAATTACCCTGCATCAGGTATTTTCTTATGGCATGTGAGAATGGCTTAATACAAAGGTCATCTCTGACCACCTGGAAATGCTTTCTTTAGCTTCCAAGCTTTCGTGCAAGAGGCATCTGCTCTTATGAATCCCTCCTGACCAGCCAGCCACCGTTACCCTGGGTAGCACAGACAGTGGATGGCAAACTTGGCTGAAAAGCAGAACTATGTGGAAGCATTTTTTAAATGTAAATTTTGTTCTCCGCCTGCTCTGGAAATTCTAATGTCGTGGTTCTGGGATATGCTCTGGAAGGTGTATTTTGATTTAAGGACTAGAACTCCCTGGATGATTCTGAAGCCTGAATCCCACCTTCTCCTGGGCACCCTCCTTCCTTAGGACAGATTTGTTATTGTATCTTCTCTAACACCTCAGTGCACTTACTGAATTGATTTTGTCCCTTGGCAATTGTTTCAACCCGCATGGCCATCCCTGCCACCAACACACACACACACACACACACACACACACACACACACACACGCATGCACACGTGTGCATGGGTACACCCCAAATTATAAAAACTTTAGTCAGTGAAATGATTTATGTTAGTTTCCATAATAACTAATGTAATGCCTAGCATATAATAGCAGCTAGCCAAATAAATACTCAAGCAATGTATATCAGTAAATGGATCTTTTCCAACTCGAAAATTCTGCATTTTGCTCCTTCCTGTTGATAAGCACTAAGATAAAGTAAGAGAAAGTGTAGATGCACATAGAATGATAAGCGGAGAGCTCGGAGGTGTGATGGCATAGAAAAATCTGAGTTCCAGCACAGATTGTACCGCTACGGCTGTGCACCCAGGAGCCACCGCTTACTTCCTTGCTTTGGTATGCCCAATAGTTAAAGAGACCACAGGGTCTCTGTGATCCTTTTTATCTCTAAAATTCAATGATGAATAGATAAAAATAATTTTCTTTCTAAAATTATAAACTGGCTTACATTTTCAAAAATACTTAATACAATTTCAAGGAAAGTAGAATTCCAGCATGAACAGCTGGCCCCTAAATTAACTCTTTTTATGGTTACTGTTTAAAAGCAAAAAGGTCTTTGATTTTTTTAAAACTGCTTTTGCACTACATAATCCATTCCCCCACTGATGAAACAGTTAACGTAGAAACCCTACGCAAGGCCTTACCTGAGTCCTCATTAAATATTTTCTTTTAAAAATACATTTTGTAGCTGGTGTTACCAGCTGTCCCTAAATCAGCTGACAACCTACCAAAAGAATAGTAAAAATGCCAGTCAAAAAATTAAAGCCAAATTGCTCACCATCTTAAAATAAGGAGAAATTTTAAGACTCCTCCTAACATTTGACATATGCCCAGACCGTAATCTGAACGGTCCCTTCACTTAGTGGAATATTTTTAGCATAAACTGAAGTTAATATAGATTGGTGTCAACTACCACCTGTCACACAATGCTGGAAAGCCGTGTCACCATGCGAAATGGACGAGGGGAAATAAATAACCTGCAAAGTGGTAGTCTGCAAATATTGACACACATGACCAGAATTCTAGATAAATGCTAGCAAACATGGCACAGGTCCTAACTGAAGGGCTGGCACATCTCCGTATCCTGGTTGATCTGCTTTTCATAAATCTGCTTAGCACTAATGACTAGAATGCATTTTTAATAAATTAATTTTGAATAGATGGTACTCTGGAGAGAAGTTGGGACTTGCCTTCCTGTTATTAATAGTTAAAATGGAAGCATCAATTTAGGAACACATCTGCAGCTGTTGTAATAGACAGTCCCACAAAATGACCCCCACAATAGATGACCCTGATTGCGCTGTAGATTTGCGTAGTCCTTAAAACTGTTCCGAGGGTTTTCGCAGCCATTATCATTTTTGAAAAATGACCCATTATGTCTCCCGTATGTGTTTTAAGCTGTTTATCCTATAGTCATGACAAATATAGTCTTATCCGTGCCCTGCCTTTATGTGTTCTGAACAGCGGACGTGCAAGGCAGCTCACCGGGGCTGGGGCTAAGTACTGTCTGTGACGATGGGATAGAGAATAATAGTTTAACTGGGACAAAGAGGATCAGGGGCTGTGTGCCTGCTTTATCCAACTGACCTAAAAAGAACAAAGTCTGCATCAATGCCTGTAGGTTAATCCCTGGGATCCCAAAATCTCAAACATAATGTTTACATGAATGCCAATACTTTTCTAGGTCACCAATGCCTAAAATTGGGTGACCCAAGTGTGAGAAGTAGTCAGACTTGGGTGGCAGAAATTGCTGCTTTAAAATTTTTCCTGCATCCCAGACCTAATTGGGTCTCCTGAGACCTAATTCCTTGTGGTCAAAAGAATGTCAACTCCCAGAGGGCAAGAACAGGCTCTGCATCGTTTAGTATTGAACGGCACAGCACCTGGTGGAGTGCCTGGCACTTAGTAGGTACTCAATACATTTGTGTTTTAGGAATTATTGATTGAAGGAATGGATTCTGTGGTTTCTGCTACAAGTAAAATAGATTCATTCTCCCACTTCCCATGTTACCCCTTGTAACACCCACTGTCAGTCTGTCCCCTTTTTTGCAGTGACCTATCTTCTCAGACAACTGAGACTGATGTGATAATTACCATTTGCCTTACAAAAATAAGAGATAATTGTTTCCCCTGCATTCACTAAACTCTTAGAGATGTCCAAGAAACATTTGCTGCATACACATGCAGGCCTCATAATATCACCATCAGCCTCGTATTGAAAATTAATGACTATTTCATAAAATATTGAGACCTAAGACTGGCACTTAAAACAAAATTATCCTTTTCTTTTTCCTTAAAACCGCTCCCGATTAGATAACTGCCAGACTCCAGTAATGCTGTGAAATAACCCTGCAAACACTCCATGATCAGAGTGACACAGCGTGCCTCACTTTCACGCTAGTGGGCTGGTGGCTGGTTGCTTCTAGCACCCATTAGCATGAGTTAATGAATAAGCATTCCCTTCCCTGTCACATTCCTTGCTGTTATTAGCCAAAACCTGAACTTTAGCTTAATTGCAGAAACCAGCCCGCCCATGGCAGATGAGGGCATGGTCCCCATTGTTGTGATTGGATTCAAAGTGCTAATTGGGGGGACTATGACAGATAACATGCCCCCAGCACGACAGAGAGCAGCAGGTGGGGTGCTGGGACTATGGGTGCAGAGAAGAAAAATGGCATTCTCCAAGCCCCCAGGATTTGATTTTCCTCAAACTTACTTACTCAACTGTGCACAGTAAACTAGATTTCCTAAGTATCAGAGAACCTTACAGATCCAGCTTCTTAGATTTTACCTTAGACCCTTGCCGGCCTTTCCGAATTTGGAATTGATCATTGCATTGACTCCACTGTGCTCCCCATTCCGCCTCACTCCAAATTCCCTGCTACTTTCCTGAAGCTTTTGTTTGCCTACTCAGAGATTTGGTTTCTTTGGAACTGAATCAATTGAGGATCAGAAATATTTGAGATTGGATGCGTTCAGAAACTCTGGCTTTTGAGTTTCAAATTTTGTTAAAACTCATGTATTTATAGGGCACTTTGGTTTTAAAATATTTGGTATTTTCAGTCTCTGTATTTAATTCACACAGTTCTTTTACTGACTAGAGATCATTTCTTTATGCTCACATTTCTTTATCTTAGAAACAGACATAATCATACCAAAGTCTGCTGGCTGTCTGTATCAATTAGGATTATTTTGGTTCTGAGTGACAGTAAACAGCCCAAATGCATTAAGCAGAAAGGGATTCTTGACACGCAAATAATTGAAAAGTCCAGAAAAAGGGCTGGTTTCAGATGCACTGTAATTTAGAAGCTTAGATATCATGATGACTTGTTTCTTCACTACTCTGGGTTTAGCTCCACTCTCCTCCTTAGGATTGGGACGACAGCGCCATAGTGCCTTTCTCTGAGCCTCATATCCAATGGAGAAACAGAAATTGTGCTTCCTAGACTTGAATCTCTGACCTTGACTGGCCAGACTTTGGGTCACATGCACACTCATGAACCAATCACTGTGGAGAGGGGGCAGGTTCAGTGTGATGATTGGATCATCCTAGATCACGTGCTTCACTCCCGAGCCTGTGGGATGTAGTTGGCTGAATGAAAACAATATAGGCTAAGAGTTGGGTGGGTATATGCCCAGCAGTATTAGGGTACTGCTGCCTGTAGGTGGGAGAGTGGATACCGGGTGGTATAAACAACAAATATCCACTAACCCACCACAGAAAAAGGAGCAACACTGAAAAGAGTAAAGCACTTTGAATCTGTTGAATTAAAAAGCAATATGAATTTACAGGATGCAAAACCCTTTTCTTCATGCTGACATAGGGAGATAAAAGTGGCACGTTTTACAAACTAAGTGTTACTTGGCATTTGTCTGAGTGATAGTGTTGTGATTCGACTGATGTGACCAAGACTAAATTAAGAATCAAGAATCTGTTCATGCCATATTGAGATCCTCTTTTGAAACTTTATATTTATCAGCATGGGCTATTGTAAGAAACAAGATGGTTGTCATAAATTGATCAACACTCTCTGGTCTTCTGTTGTTCTTGCTTACTATGGACTTTGGGAAGAAGTCAATTAGAGAAGTTCTTTAGCCAGTATCATAATGAGTAATGGGAACATTTACATGATTGCTAATGGCTGAGTTTACACGATGCCTCAAAGCATCAGTGGGGATGTTTGGCGGCAGCACATTATGACGGTGATTATCACTATAAATTAAGTTTATGTTGATATAATTAGCAGTTAAAAGCTAAAGTAATATTTATACTGATACAAGTTCTATCAAAGCCATACCAGTGCAAACAGGCTGTGAATGTTGATATCGTGGGGATAATTTCATCTTGCAGGAGGGGATGTTTCTAGAATTGAGATAGCCTATTGGTATATAGTTGCCCCTCCCGCCCCTAGGCAAAAATAGAAAGGATAAACTTGACCAAATTGCTTCACAAATTCAGAATCTGTAATTGTTCAGCAATCCCCACTGAGGATAAGAAAGATGCATCTTGGCAGTTTGGCCTTGAATCACTGAACCTGGAAAGAGAGCGGGAGAAAGGGAGGAGGAAGTGAGAGGACATGGGATGCCCAGGTAACTGGTTGTGAGCACAGGCCCACAGCGACAGAGACAGAGTCTTGCCATACAGGATCATTTGTCACAAGGGAAACCAGCTAGGAGAATGGGGAGGTCTCATTAAAAGCACCTGGCTGTGAGCTTATTACATGAGCATTCTTGAGAAACTGTGGCTGAGGCCAAGAATCATGAACCATAGTCTTCATTCTCTGCCCTAAGAGGTTGAAGGTTGTAGCAACATTTTACACTTTCTTTTTCTTTTTTTTTTTTTTTTTTTTTTTTTTTTTTTTTTTTTTTTTTTTTTTTTTTTGAGATGGAATCTCGCACTGTTACTCAGGCTGGAGTGCAATGGCGCGGTCTCAGCTCACTGCAACCTCCGTCTCCCGGGTTCAAGCAATTCTCCTGCCTCAGCCTCCCAAGTAGCTGGGATTACAGGCACCTGCCACCATGTCCAGCTAATTTTTGTATTTTTAGTAGAGATGGGGTTTCACCATGTTGGTCAGGCTGGTCTCAAACTCCTGACCTGGTGATCCACCCGCCTTGGCCTCCCAAAGTGCTGGGATTACAGGTGTGAGCCACCATGCCCAGACGACACTTTACACATTTGAGGTCACCAGCATCAGATGACAGTTCTTTCCTCTGAGAGTGGGCCAGATCCTCCTGATTCCAGGTCCTCAGCACAGTATCTAAGGCTGCCAAACAACTCTGGTTTCTTCTTCATGTCACATGCTTCGCAGGTACTGTCCTTAATCCATAAGACTATCCCCACAGTTGGCGGGATTCTCTCTACTTGAGGGATAAAGGGATAGAGTGGAGGATAGATAAATGACTTTTAAGAAGCTGCACAGTAAGTGGTAGAGAAGATGGTCACGCCTAAGACTGGCTGGTTTGGGAGCCATTTTGCCCCAGAAGCATTTATTCAGTCAGCAAATATTTATTCATTCAACACATATTTTTTGAGGGCCTGCCATCTGCCAGGTACTTTTCTAGGAGCTTTATATATATATCGGTGACCTGAATAGGCAAAGACCTCTGTCCTCTGGAAGTCTGTATTTCAGGGCTCTCTCTGGATGTATGTGATCTAGGGCGGAAGCCTAGAATGCTCATCCCATGCTTGCTCAAAGCCCTCACCTGCAGGGCTGCTTGGGTCAACATGCTCTCTAGAGGGGTTCATGGTGGTCTAATGTCTCTCTCTACCTGCAAAACAGCCGGAGAATTAGCACTTTGAATACAAAAAAGAAAGCAGTTTGTAGCTTTTGCAAATTTGAGAAGTAAGAAATAATGGCACCAGCTGGCCCTCAATATCCTCTTTGGACAGGGAAAGTTGTTTTTTGTGCCTGAAATGGGAAGAGAGAGAACCGGCATGCCAAACCTTGAATTCAGTACGGCCAGCTCTAGGTGACTACCTTGACCTGCTTGCACTGCTGTAACAGATACCATAGACTGGGTGGCTTAAACAGGAAGACTGAATTTCACACAGTTCTGGAGGCTGGGAAGACCAAGATCTAGGTGCTAAAGGATCTGATATCTGGTAAGGGCTCCTCACTTCCCAGTTGGCAGAGACACATTTAGTCCATAACAGTGACTAAGAGAACTGACATTTCCTGAGGACCTATTAGTTGCCACACAAGTTATTTAGGTCATCTCATTTAATCATCACAGCAGGCCAAATGGAGTGGGAACTATTTTTCCAATTTTACAAATGAGGAAACTGAGGAATAACTAGTTAAGTAACCTGTCCACATGGATTTTAGTCACTGAGCTGCGTTTCAGACCGTGGCCCATCCCCTGCCACATCTGAGGTGCCTTTTAACACCCCTTACCTAGGTGACGGGCACTCAGAGGAAGAAAGTCAGCAGCCTACCTGTCCAAGCAGGAAGTCCTGGGCAGGAGGAGGTGGCTCCCCTCAGAGGGACACAGATGACTAGACTGTCAATGAGAAGCCAAGAAAAACCAGAGAGGTGACATCTGCAGAAGAGAAGGTCCCTTGTATGCTTTAGAGGTGCTAGTGGCCTCTAAAGTGATAAAGAAAGGTTTCCATCATCCAGACAAAGGAGGTTAAGAAGAATAACAACTGCAGATGTGCAAGAATAAGTATAATAATTAGCTAGGGGAAGAGATCCACTCCTAACATTTTAAGCTTTACTCAAACTGGCCATGAATGGTGGCTTACGTCTATAATCCCACCACTTTGGGAGATTAGGGTGGGAGGATTGCTTGAGCCCAGGAGTCTGAGACCCTCCCCCTAGGCAACATAGTGAAATCCCGTCTCTATAAAAAAATAAAAATTAGCTGGGAATGGTGGTCCTAGCTACTTGTGTGGCTGAGGTGGGACAATCACCTGTGTCCCAGAGTTGAAAGTTGCAGTGACCCATGATCACACCACTGCACTCCAGCCTGGACTATAAAGTGAGATCTTGTCCCAAAAAATAAAAAGGAAAGAAAGAAAAAGATTTACCCAAACCAGCAGTATCTGAGAGAGAGAACTAACACTATTCATTATTAGAGATCCTGGGTGCTGAGGCTGAAAAGGTTCGCTGTCCCCACTCTAGAGATTCTGAGTAATCAGAAAGAAGGTGGGTGACAGTGACACTCATTCTTTGACTTCAAAGAGCTGGGAAGACTGGGACTTCCCGGCACCACTGGGGCACTGCCTATGCAATATTTGTCAACAACATTTTCTGCTAATGAGACCTCTTAAAAACAAGCAGGGTTGTAAGTGAGGAGCAAGGATCTATCCAGAAGGGTGGGTGGTCCACCCTATGTAATGATGGGGCGCTCCAGTCTGGTGAAGCATCACCCTCCCTTGATGTTCCTTCCATCTACCAAGAGTAACAAGTGTGTTTTCTACATGAGGATTAGAATTTGCTGGAAGACTGGAAGGCCCCAGCACCAGAGACTATCCCACTAACAAGAATTCCCACCTGGACTGGTCTCATCTGGTCTTTTCTGACACCGGAGCAAACTCTGCCCCAACCTTCCCTTAGGTCAAGGGACCCTCTGTAGTCAGAAGAGCTATGGACTAAGCAGGAAACCTGGGTTGCAGGCCCCACGGAGCCACCAACAGGGCCTGTGTGTGAGGTGGGCTGTGGATGGTCACCTTCTGCTTCTGGACCAAATGCCTTCTCCCTAAAGTCCTTTCTCCAATTCTTACAGCCATGGCATCAAGCACAAAGAGCATGCTTGTGATATCACACAGGCACACACTCCACACACACCAATACACACACACACAAACACAGACACACACAGACACATGCCCACACACACATTTCCTTTCAGTGCCCAAGTACGAGGACAAACCTGTTTTCAAAGTGAAAAATAAAGACTCAGAATACCCTTTCTTTCGCATTCCCCCAGGCCGCCCTTTCTTTGGGCACATCTGCTGGAGTGAAGTGAGAGCAGGCTGGGCTTGCTGGCTGTGTGGGTGTGGCTTCAATGCCCGCCCAATCCTTCCTCCATGCTATGCTCCTGCCGTGTGCACTCGGGCAAGCTGCTCTCCAAGGGCACAGCATCCTCTGCAGCAAAAGTGGGGTGGCAGCAGTTCCTGCCTCGCAAGACTTTTGTTAGGATGGCTGGCGTCCATAGATTGGAAGCTCCTAGAACAATGCCTGACACCTACCAGCAGACAGAGTGATGTGTTGGCTCCCATTACCTCTCCAAGCCATCTCCGGGTAAACCTCTGGCTTTTTTTTCTGCTGAGATTTCTTTTCTTTTCATCTCAGCTCTTGGTCCTGCCAACTTAGGCTAAGAAATGTACTGACAACAATCTTTGAAAATTCCCAGCAAACGCCTCTTTTCTAGCTCTGCGTTAGTAACATCACATTTCAGTCTCTCAAACAAACAAAAGCAGCCAGCCCAAACCCCCCCGACCCTGCGCCCCCCGAAGTCACTTGGAAACACAAACATTAAGGCTGTGTACTTTGGTGTTGGAGGTGATTTATGATTTGGGCCTAGGGCTCTCTTCCCCCAATAATAAGCACAGAAGAGGAAGGGGTGATGGCTGGCAGGAGTCTCTGTTGGAGAAGTTTCTGCTAACAGTGGCCTTACTGTTAGGGTGTTGCCTGTTCACCAGAACTGGGGGATGTCAGCCCATCGCAGGAAACCACCCAGAGAAACTGCCTGGGACAGGCGCCATCTGTCTGCAGCCCTGTCATTTAGATAGTCAATAGATCAGTCCACTGGGGCTGAGCCACAAGCAGAGCTTGGCTTTGATATTTAGGAAGAGGAAAGATGCCTGACAGCTCCTTTCCAGGTTACATTTGCACTCCTTGACTGTCCTTTGCTATTGTTTCTAGAAAAAAAATATATTGATTGCGAAGTGTTCCTTTGATGGTGTGTTCTGTCAGCTTGCAAATAAATTGGGTCTGAATCTAGTCTCACATTCACACACATACACCCCCCAAAATAAAGCCCTTCCAACAAATTGCTTACATGCTGAGGCTCTGTGTTCCAGCAAGCCTTCAATTTATTTTAATGGACAAATAATAAATCCTTCCAAAGGGGGTATTTAGAATGGAAATGCTGATAGGTCCTTTAATTGTGACATGCTGCCAGGCGCTGCTTTGACACGGAGCGCTGCAGTGTGCCTGGGGGATTGGATGGCATGCATCAGGACCATGGTGTGGGAGGGGCCACTAAGCTCAGATGCTGTGCCTGGGCTCAGGAGTCTCACATTAGTGCGGGAATCAGCAGCACGGAGCCATGGGTCCCAGGCTCATCAGAAACAACATGTGTACAACTTGTTTTCAAGGAACTGACATTGTCATGGCCTTTGTGGTATGTGTGCTGACTGATCCCCTGCCCCCCACCAGGCGGGTTCCTCGGTCTTCCTTGTACTCTGTGGAACGTTGTTAATGTTGCCGCTTCGAGTCATAGGATGCTGGGGTGGGAGGAACCATCTGATTTCTAAAAGCATCAGGCTGTGAGGATGGAATGGTCCAGAGAAACAGCACAATAGCTTGATGTCTCTGCTCTTGCCCCTCTCACGCATGTAGGATCGCTGCCAAGGTCTCACCCCTGTTAGGTCTGGAGGGCCCCCATCTGTAGCAGTTTGTCATCTGGCACCTGTCACTGTCTTCCTCTCTAGTTGCTTCTAGGTGGTGACAGCCTCTGCTACCTAAGTTGCCTGAAGGTTCCTCCCCACTGCCACTGCTCCTGCTCCCCGGAGAATGCCACATCGCCCAATGCTCCCTGAGGTCTGGAGGCTTAGGGTGCCGGAGAGGAGCTTCCTCCCTTGCCTTCTGCTGGGGACATGGACTGCAGGGTGTGTGCCCCGTGCCTTTATACAACTAACCTCTACCAACTCACAGCCACACTGATGTAGCTGTGTGAGGCAGGCCAGGCAGCAGTCCACTTACACCTTCACTTGGGTGCTCTGTCCCCTGCTCCTTCTTATCCCTTAGTTCGAAGCAAAACCTATGCAAATAAGCTTCTGCAAATAGTATTTTTTCGGACTTGCTCACAAGTGATCAAACACACTAAACTCTCCCTTTAGGTTCAACATAGTATTCCTGAAACATCTATATGGAGTCCTAAGGCCTGGAGAGGTTGAAATGTCATCTTAAGGATCAGGAACATCAAGTTTTTTTGTTTGGACTGGCCTCAATAACCCTTTGCCTAAGCTCCTGGAGGCTGCACTGCAGGGGTTGAGAATTAGACACCTGTGCACCCCCTTGGTCTGGTCTCTCCCATCTGATCCCAGGTTGACACATGGCTGTGAGAGAGGAACCTCTTTCCCTCCTACTTCAAGGTGGATCCCAGTGTACAGGCACGCATGGGAACGATCTCCTAAGTTCTCAGTCTTCTCAACTTTTCCCTGCATGCTGAGGCAAGGGCATTTAACATCTTGGAAGTCTCTGGGCATTTGTTATTGGATTCTTGTGAGCTTCTGATTTAATCCATCAATTAAAACCATCACAACCGATGATGAAAAAGAGATTGTTCCAGAGAATGCTTGCTATCTACAGTAGTATGAAAGCTAAATGGACAGAACACATGAACTGCACGGAACCAAGGAACACAGGTAGGGAGCATGTCCAGTAGACATGGCTTCACATCCCAGAATCACCACTTACCTAGGAGTGTGGTCTTAGGCAGGTCATTCCTCTGAGTGCCAGTTTCCTTACCTGTAAAATGGAAACCTCTGCTCTAGGCTGCTCACAGAAATCAGAGGTAAGTTAGGTTTATACACTCATAGGCACCCATGTACACACTTTCGTATATTCACCTTCATGACAGCATTATTCACAACAGCCGGAAGGCAGAAGCAACCCAAGTGCCCACTGACAGATGAAGGATAAAGAAAATGTCGTCTGTACATACAATGCAATATTATTCAGCCTTAAAAAGGAAGAAAATTCTGACAGGTGCAGCAACATGGGTGGAGGAAGAATTATACTCAGTAGAATAAGCCAGTCAAAAGGACAAATATCGTATGATTCCACTTATATAAGGTGCTTAGAGTAGTCAAATTCATAGAGACAGAAAGTAGAATGGTGGGTATCTAGAAGGGTGGGGAAGAGAGAGATCTTGTTTAATAGGCACAGAGTTTCTATTTAGAATGATAAGAAAGTTCTAGATATGGATGGTGGTGATGGTTACATAGCAATGTGAATGTATTTAATGCCACTGAATTGTAACTGACAAAATGGCTAAAATAGTACATTTGTTGTGAATAGCTTACTGCACATATACACATACACACATACACTGAAAGTCACTGTCGGTGGCACACTGAGTGTCTGGCACATGTTTGGAAGCTCAGTAGATGGTTGCTGCGATCACCATTTGCAGGAGACTGGAAACGGGTCTGGGTCCACTGTAAACCAGCTGGAGCCATGTGTGTGATTCTCTGTGTTGCCCTTGCTCCGTTTGTAAAAAGATGGCTGACATTTCTCCCATCTTTCCTTTGTGCCGTCCAAATGAGATTATTGAATCTTTAGGTGATATTCAGGAAATATTTTGTTTGATAGAATCATTGACAATAATGAAGCTAAGATCAATTTGAAACTTTGTCAATTTGCTCTTTGGAAAGAGAATTTTCTGCCCTCGCCTTCTGCCTGCCCCAAGCTGGATTTCTTAGACTTCCTTTAAGAAAATGCTAAGTAACACTGGGATCTCCATGAGGACAAATTACTTGGCCTTGGCTTGGAATCCACAGCCTCTCCTCGGCCCATAGAGGTCTTTTTCTCACAAAAAGTCCCCCAAAGTGAGAAAGCAGATTTTCTTCTGTCCTAAAAAGTGTAGTTCCAGCCTGATCCTGCCTGAGAATGGTCACTAAGAAAGCAAAATGCATCTAACACTAACAGAGCCCCGATTCATTGCTTCCAGAGCCTGTAGCGTTTTATACTCACTCCGCAAGCATAATCAGGGGAGTGATTCTGAACCTTGTTAATCAGAAAGGGCCCTTTAAAAATGTCATGCTGTCAATATAAAACTTTGCTAAATTGCATTATAAATGCCAGATTCAGTCAACTAGCACATTTAACACCGTTTCTTAAGTACAGTTTAGATTTTATCCGTGCCAGGGAGAAACAGAAGAATACCTCAGGAGAGCCCAAGCCTGCGGATTCATTGTGCTAAGCTCACTTCCCCCAGAGAGGGATTAGAAATATTTATTCCAAATCCAAGCTGTACTTCTGGCATCATTGTCAATAAGGTGTCCCCCCAATGTTGCTGGCTTTAGAACTGGATGATTCTCACAGCTATGAAGGTTAGAAGGCTTTTAGACTTGTTTTTTAATTAGCGGGCAATGCCTGAAGCTGTTGCTTCATACCAGAGATGAAAGGTTTCTTGCAAGTCAAGAGCAAAACGTCATGCCCACACCTGTTAAAAATAAGGCCTTATTTATTTATTTATTTTTACGTCTGCAGAGTCCAAAATAGCCCTCCAATGTGAAATGACCTTGTCCCTTGTTTTCGGGAGAATTCATTGTCAAGTTCACAGAGAACTAACCTTTCTCCTCCTCTCCCACCAAATGCGGCTATTTCTACCCTGTTTTGACATTATGTCTTTTTCTCTCCTTTTTCGGAATAGAAAAGGTTTAATTGAAAACTTACAGCTTGAAGTTTGGCTAAACAGCACTTTAAGGATCTGAAGATGGTGACCAAACCTCATGATTTCCGATTTTAAAAAAATCTTAAGATAATGAGATGATTTTTTCCGTGTTACATGCGTAAGCTCATTCCAAGATGAAAGGATCTAAGTACACACAGCAGGATAATATTTTAAAATATTAACCAATTTCCCCCCTTTCCTCCTGCCTGTTCTTCCTTTTACCTGTTCACCTCTTTCAAGCTAGACTGTTCCAAATTCATTATCTCAGGAAGCAGTGACCTAGGGGGATGCCTGGAGTTTTTCCCTAGCTTTTGAAATTCAAAAGTCTTGCCCTGAGAAAAAATGCAAAGAACTTGTAAGCATTATCAAATAGCTAGCATTTCCTGAAAATTTTCTGTGTTCTATGCACTATTTAAAGCACGTTTTTATTTTATTTTATTTTATTGCTTTTATCTACAACTCATTAAGATAGGCACTACTAATAACCCTATTTTACGGATGAGAAAACTGAGGTAGAGAGAAATGGAGTATTTTGCCCATCATAGCATCTCTGGTGAGTAGCAGGATTGGCTTACTACTGCAGTAGTGTGTTCCAGCACTCACATTTCTAACCACTGCACCAAGCTCCTTGTTAGTGTGCAGGAAGTTCTTGGGAATGTGCTCAGTATTTCTACCCATGAAAAGGAAAAGACTTACGCAGCATTGGATAGGAGAAAAAAATTGGGCTCTGGGGTGATGTCAAGAAAGCCTTTGGCTGACCAGAGGAGAGATCTGAAGCTGGAGTGACCCTTCAGAGCCATTTCAAGTTGGGGCAAAACATTTGGGTCTTCATACTCCTGCATGGACGAGTCATTGGATGCAGGCTGCCCTGAGACGGGTACGGCTTTGGATGGAGGCTACTCTCTTTATTTGCGGCAATCCCCATGGGGGCTTCCAGCGGAGGGCTATCTTTCAGCAGCACTCCCAGTAGGTGGGTTGGGGGGAAGTCCTTCAGTCCCCAGGCCCAATCTGGATGGCGCACCAGTGTCCACTACAGAAAGGAGAGAAGCCAGGTAAGGGTGCAATTCCTCGCTTCAGCCTGATCTCTCAAGGGGATCTGAGTATAAATTATGCCTCAGAGTGTGTGCCAACTGGAGATAAGAGATCTGAGCTTTTAAACTCCCTCACCCATTAGTCTTTGGCTAAACACCTCCCTGGGAGTGGGGAGATTTGGATCTAAACTCTGAGACACTTCAGGCTCTCTGCATGTGCATGTCTAAGGGTAGATCTCAGAAGAGAGTCACAGGTGCACACCATTAAAAGCAAATGTACACAGAGGCCAGGGGACAGGCACAAAGGGACAATTTAAAGAATCCACGTGATTACCCACTACAGCTCCTATAGACCCGAGAGCATTCCCTGAACTGGAGGTACACAGTGAATCAGAGGAGAGAGGCGAATCGCTAAGAAAAGGTGTGCATCTGCTAAGACAGCACTGAGTCCCAGGTGGGCTTGAGGGACATGAGAGCAGAGGGACTCTCAGCCTCCCTCTCAGGGAGAGCCTTGTGGGGAAGGTGGACTCCAGAGGAAAGGGGGTTGTATGGAGTCTACATGGGGCCTTGGGGAGCTTGTCAGAGAGGGATGTAGCCGAGGATTCCCATGTGCCTGGGAGAGGAAGGGAGGTGGCTGGGGTGTCCTGGAGTTCTGAGTGTCCTAGGGTGGACAGGAGCAGTGGGATAGCCCTGTGACTGGAGGAGGACAGAACATTAGGGTGACACGGGAGAATGCAGCCATCTGTGTGCATGGATCTCTGAGGATCAGACCGTGCAATGGCATGCAGTGGACGCCAATGTGAACACAGAGCAGTGGGGACCCATATTCTGCCTGACATCTTGGTAGAGGACATCAATACCCCTCAATTCACATGGGAGATGGGGGGGACCCTGAACTCCCTAAGAACACGTTCAGTCACCTGTACAGATGGAGGCTTAGAATAGAAATTGAGTTCAAGGAAACTAAAGAAAGCTACATTTCTCGTCCACATGCATTTATGGAATGAGTTTGCCACTGCCATAGGTAGTAACTATAAACAAGGTCTTGTGAAAACTTCTGGACTGTATGTACGATGCTTTGGATGACAGGTGTTAGCTCGGCCTGCTTTAGCTCAGCATAATTACTGCTTTGTTGAAATTTTATTTTTCTTACATAAGGAGCAAATTAGACTCTGATACACAGTGCCAGCACTAAATTGACTGACCAAGGGATAGATTACTCAAGTAAAACCCAGGAAGAGAATATACTTCATGGATATCACTTTGATTCTATATCTGCAGTTTTGATATCATAACCCATGTGCATATAGAACTGTAGGGGGACATGCGTACACACAGACACACACGTGCACACACACACGGACACTGTCTTCTGACACTTCACACACTGACATTTTTCTTTCTTTTTTCTTCATGCTACAGTGAACTGGAAGAACAAAAAAAGCTAAAGAAATACGTGCCCGCTTAGAGGCATATATGTGATGTGTGTGTGCGTGTATGTGTCTGCGTGCATTCATGCACCTTGCCTTGCTCACCCAGGGTCTCCGAGCTGCAGTTTCCCTCTTGGAGCTTTTCTTATCTATTTCAAAGCCCCTTCACAAGTTTAACACTGACAGTGAGAACAATGAAAAGTGAGCCGCAGTGTAGAAATGAACAGAAAGAAGTGACTGACTTTGGGCCACTCTGCTGGGGTGAATGGGCTATAAAACACAATTTTAGATTAAATAGATGTTTTATGTACAACGCGATATTGGTTTTGTTTCTGTAGGCAGAAGCTGAAGAATTGTGTGCCATCCATTTCTGTGTATGAGTGTGTGTGTGTGTGTGTGTGTCTGTGTCTGTGTGTGACCGTGTCTGTGTGTGACCGAGAACCTGGGCAGAATATGAGGGTGAGTTTTAGTTTAACTTAACTGCCCAGAAAGAGCTTAATGACTAATATCTTTGGCTTTCAATTCTTCTTAGTATCGAAATAATGCCTGTTCTTCTTTCCTTCTAACCTGTGTGCTTTCATGGTCTTTGTTGACTCCTTTTAAAAAGTCCCTGCTCTCTCCCTAGCACCAGTGACTGTGACATCACCCATCAGCTCTATACTCCACTGTGCCAGCCTCACACTTTCATCTTTGTCCTCAACCGAGTGGCGAGAAAGGCCACAATGATCTTCATAAGGGGGAAGACATTGGTGTTCCTCCATCATTTTACCACTAACACCACTTCCAACTCTCCAGAAAAAAAAAATAATAAGATGTACAAGGTCATGTGAGATTCTTCCTCCAAATCGCTGTTTGAAACTCACCTTCTGTAACGCAGTAAAGAAATGTGGGAACACTCCCATCCTCATGGTGGGTCAGCGTGGCTGTAGGCACAGCCGAGGTAAGGGATGTTTGCCTTCACGTTCCTCTATGTCTCTACCTCCGTAATCCTTATAGCAAGCCCTGTGTGGTCCCAAACTCATGGCCTAATATTTTCTAGAATGTTCCATTGAGCAGAAAAATGATCTGATTAGCTTATTTACACTAATAATTTCATACATTTGAAGTTAGGGAAAAAACTCTGAAAGATATTTTGTAATTGTTGGCAAGGATGAGGAGAATAGGCATTCTCTTTTATACTACTTGTGGGGGAGAATTTGGTATACAAAAGTCTTAAAAATCAGTCCACCCATTGATTCAGTAATTCCCTTTCTAGGACCTTATCTTAAGAGAATAATTGGAAATGTGCAGTGAAATGTATGCACTTGGATATTCACTGTAGTATAATTTATAATAGCTACAAACTGAAAATAGACTATTGTGTCTTTTCTGCTTCTTATAAGAACAGAAGTCACTGGATTTAGGGCCCACCTTAAACTCAGAATAATTTCATCTGAAGATCCTTAACTAATTATATCTGTTAATACTCTTTTTCAAAATAAGGCCACACTCTAAGGTTCCAGGGGGACATGAATTCTGGGGAGACAACACTCAACCCAACACAGGACAGGAACTGGAAAATGAAAAATTATAGGGAGTCCAAGGAGTTTCTTTCTTTCCATCTCTTGTCCCTGCTTCTCTTTGAAAATCTCCAATTATCCATACCTTAGTCAACTGTTCTGCTTCTCTTTCCTCCTGGGAAGATATGGCTGTTCCACACCTCCCTAAAATTGTTTATAACTCCACAAGAAATTGGGAGTCTATAGGCTCCAAATTTCATTTCCTAGGAGGGAGAATCTTCTTGGCTGAGCTTAGTGTATGGGTTCATTTGATGCCAATATATTTTGACCAGAAGAATCGAGCCACAGTGCTATCACAGCCGGGGAGCAAAGGCTATTCATTCTCTGCGTTGGCTTATGAGCTAAATGGATACCCAAAGAATATCTTATACACAGAGAATGGGTTAAATTATGGCAGAGCCTTATAAAGGAATACTATGCAACCATTAAAAATTGTTTTGCAGAAGAAATGCAAATGTCAAGGTAACATACTGATAATTAAATGAGACAAGCAAGTTATAAGACAATATATGTATATTATTCTCATGTGGTTAATATGCACACACACATATACACACAGAGTTAAGGATAGAAGAGTGTACACTAGAAAATTTATGGTACTATCACTAGATCATAGATTATGCGTAGGTTTTAATTTTTTCCCCACCAATTTACTTTTAAATCCCACTGAAAATTCTTTTAAATATATTTGATAAAGTATTTCTAACACAAAATAGTGACTTACCAATAGTGAAATTTAAGACATAAATTAGGTAAATTTGGGGGTAACACCATAGGAGATATCTATGGGGTTATTTGCCTAATGCACAAAGATTTCTCTTTCCCAGAATTTCAGTGGCACCATCTTTTGTAAACTCTGGATCCAAAGGGGTAGGCATATTCTACCATGTGGACCAGGGGAGCAGAGAAACTCAATCTGCAGAGAAGAGAAATGATAATAAAACTGATGTCAAAAGAGGTACAAAGACAAAACCACAGAGGGTCTGGATGACTCTTTAGATCTAATATAATCCCTTCCCAGGTCTCTTGATATTTCTGCTCCTGGGTTCTTTATGTTGATACTTTTTTATGCTGATAATAAATGTCTTTTTGTGTTTACATGAGCTTGAGTTGATTTCTGTTTCTTACAACCAAAGAGTTTTGACCAATACGAGACCCTTCACAGTTCCCGCAAAGCATAATTTGCAGGTGGCCACAGATAGGTATGCCTAGTTCTAAGCAGAGTTCAGTAAGCAAAATCCTCAGATATGAGGACCAACTTTCTGGATACAGCTAGGTCCCTGAGTGCCTAAGGCACAAGCCAATGAATAAAGGAAAAATAATAAAAGTAAGAGGTTGATAAGAAAGAAGAGGTAAGCAAGAGGCAGATGAAAGAGGATGCCAGTAGAGGGGAAAGCAAGCGTATAGGATGAGAGGGCCCTAGAATCTGGAATGACAATAGAAATTCCTTCAAAAGGCACTCCTGACCCTGGGTCATATTTTATTCAGATTAGGTCACCATCCAGCTTGCCTTTTATGAAGGACAAATTATTTCCAAAAATTAAAGAAGCCTTTGGCGACTTGATCTTCCTGGCTATTAGGTTGACCAGCATACCCTCCAGTTCCTGCTTCCTGACTTTCATTAGGCATTGCAATCTTCTGAAGGCCCAAATACTGGGTGTCTGGAGGAGATATTATCTCCTAATTCCACTTAGTATAGACAGCTGCAGGCTGGGCACGTGGACTCAGTTTCCTTTATTGACCAGAATCCAAACCAACATCTCACTCATCTCACAACACTTCAGCATCTCACAAGTTCTATTTCCCAGTTATCTCGAAGGAAACTGTATCCCAGGACTCTTAAAAAGTCAGGCAATGCTTCTCTGTGGCCATCCAGTTCCCAGTGTTCTACTGTCATTGTCAGTGGTTAAAAATCAATACCACATTAACAGATTACTATTTATTTAATAAAATCAGAATCTATGGGTCCACACTGATAGAAAAACAAACAAAAAATAAGAGAAAAGGAAATGGAATGTCAACTAAGAAGCGTTGCAGGAATCATAAGATTAGGAAATTATCATTTGACAAACCTCATGGTTACAATGGATTCAGGAAAGAATCATGAGTGGGTGCTAAAATGAGTGAGTGAAAGTTTGATGACGAGCAGTATATTGACATAGTTGTGAAATATCTTGCCAGGAGATTATTATTAATTACGCAAGCCCAATTGTAACTTTAGAGTGGAGAAAACTGACAGGCTGAGCTTTATCCAAATGATCAAAGTTAACCTCATCACTTACCCAGCAAATCAGTGTCTTGTGCCTCCTGATCCAATGCACGAGGAAGTAACATCTTGTGTGGCGGCATCCTGACCCAAAACACATCATCTTAATCTAATCACAGGAAAATCAGCAAAAAAATCTAAATTGAGGGACATTCTACAAAAATTTCAAGTTCATGAGAGACAAAGACTATGAAAGACTCTAGAACTAATCTTGTTTAGAAGAGAGTAAAGACACAAAACAATTAAATGCAAAACACAATCCTGGACTGAATCCTGAGTCAGAAAAATATATGTTGTTTTGCTATAAAGTATATGATTAGGAGAATTAAAAACTTTGGACAAAGTTTATGAATTACATGATATTAACTGAAGAATTTACCAGTAGAAGGACATGACATGTGTGTGTTAGTCTGTTTTCACACTGCTGATAAAGACATACCTGAGATTGGGTAATTTATGAAGAAAAGAGGTTTCATCGACTCACAGTTCCACATGGCTGGGGAGATCTCACAATCATGGCAAAAGGCAAGGAAGAACAAGTCACATTCTCCATAACGGCAGGGAAGAGTAAACTTGTGCAGGGGAACTCCTTTTTATAAAACCATCAGATCTAATGAGACTCATTCACTATCACAAGGACAGCATGGAAAAGACCCGCCCCCATGATTCAATCACCTCTGACTTGGTCCCTTCCGTGACACATGGGAATTGTGGGAGCTACAATTCAGGATGAGATTTGGCTGGGGACACAGCCAAACCATATCAGCCTGCAACTTAATCTTAAACAATTCAGAAAAGAAAATTATATATTGCTTCCCAGCCTTTTGGCTAAGATCAAGTGCAGAAAAGAAAATTATATATATTAGATATATTATTAAAATTATTTATATATGTATATGCACACACAGAGTGAATACAACAAAGAAAATGTGGTAAAGGCAAAATATTAACATTTGGGGATGTGGGGTAAAGTTATTTTGGAAATATTTCATTCTGTTGCAACTTTTTTCTAAGTTTGGAATTATTTCATAATAAATAAATAAATACCACTCATTTTTCTTCACGCCAAGCAGTAGTGGCCTATTTTTCCAATAGCTGGTAAACTGTCATTTTCTCCCTGCAAAGCTTTGACTTCAGCTGCCTCATGGGAGTTACACAGTTTCTTCCTCAAGTCCCCTTCTCTTCCAGCTGCTCGGTGTTTGTCACTGCTGGCCTCCTCTCAGGTTGTGAATGGGCCCAGGGTCCTTCCAGCTGTGTCTATGTGGACAGTCACCTGGGACACAGATGTGGCTGGTGGGCATGGGGCTGGGAGTTTCTGCAGGGAACTGGGAAGTGGCTCAGGAGACCAGGATATCTCCTTGTGTCTTCCAGCACTGTGGTGACAAGCGGCTGTCCTGAACTGGTGGGCGCAAAGAGCAGTTCCACTCTTCCAGTAAGGAGCCGAGTGTGACACTGAGGGAAGGACGTGTAATGGAAGTGAGGGGACAACTCTGCTTTTACCCTCCTCTCCAGGAACAGCATGCTGACCTTCAGAAACCTTGAAAAGAGTTTTTCCCCCTAATCACTGTTATCAGATACATCTTCTCTGGGGTTTCCTAGCCCTTCTGAAGAATTAATCCTTCCCTGGTAGAATACTCTCCCTATACACACACACACACACACACACACACACACACACACACACCCCACACACATATGCACACACACAACAAACACATATGCACACATACTAATGGAGACCATCTCCATTAGTCTTGGTCTTACATTATCCAGTACCCAGAAACTGAACATCAACACTGAAGTATGACATCTGGGTACAATCGCCAGTCAGGAACACTCAGCAGGGCTCCAGGTGCAAGCAGGGCAACATTGGCTTTCCAGGAAATTATAAATGCCCAGTATAAGATATCTGTGTCTGGTTCTGTCTGACACATCATAAAACCTTGGAACTTCTATGCTTGATGGTAAATGTCCTTAACAGTTAGTTGTCTTTCTGTAGGGGTTTCAATAGGGCATTCATTGAAGGTAGGAAAAAATACATTATTGATGTCCCTGAAGGGAAATAAATAAAATACTTCAGGTGTGATACCAGACTATGTGGTCATCACACTACGGCACACAGTTTAATTGGGGCAGTATTGCAGAACTATCAGGAGCCAGCTTGCAGACACTCAGGGATCGGAGCTCAGAGGGGACCTCGACAAGTCACTGTCTGGAATGAGGCTTGGCTGGAGATGGAATTGGTAGGGTGGTAGAGAGATGGTCATGTTTGGGAGCCAGCTCGGTCATGAGATGGAGCCTGCTGGTTGTGGGGACTTGGCCCTCTACAGTGCAGTGAGGAGGGGCTTGCAGATGCAATACTGCCATCTGGGGCAGAGGTGGGAGGAAGATGCTAGCGGACCAGAGATGTCACAGGTCATTTGTGAGGGCGGTTATTTTATAGGGACCTTCGGAGAAAATGCTTTTTCTTCAAACACTAAGCTCGCCTAGAGTCATGAGTGAGTGATGAGTCAGCATGGTCCTTTGCCCTGAAGATGGCTGGGAACTGGGTCAAGCACCCCCCCTCGCAGGAAACCAGCTACAGTAGACGTGGGTGAGGAAACGCTGTGCTTGGCAACTGGGAAAGAATTCGGTTTCTTCTGAAGACCAACAGAGAGAAACTGACTGCTGATTAAAGCTATGTGACTTACCGCAATTGCCTTCTCAGGAGGTCGTCCAAGTCTTTTCCTAATTTAGGTTTGCGTGGGTTTCCCTCCTGGTCATTCATTACATAAAAGTAGTTTGTTTCAAAGACAGACTTGGCAAAACTGTTGGGGTCTGCACTTTCGCCCCTGGACATCATAAAATCCCATCTTGGTGCCAAAAGTGGACGAAGCTTTTAGAAGCTTAGATGAAGTTTCATTCTGAAACCTGGTTTTGAAATGCCTGGGAATGATAAGCCAGCTCAGGGCAAAGTTGGGAAACGCTATTGCTGCTTGTGACTAAGCCAGATTTTGTTCACAAAAGTTTAGGCCTGGAGGTCTTCCTGGTGAGCGACTTAGTATCCCTGAAGAGAGGTCAAGCATTTGCGCACACTGCAAAATCTCAAAACAGCAGGATACGAAGTGAATTTTACTTAAGAATAATGCTACACGACGTTTGAGTAACTTGTCATGTATTTTCTCATTTCACCCTCACGATCATTTTTAACAAACGTTTGCTCTCTTTCAACAAATACTTCTAAGTGCCTTGTAGAATTGGTAACTAAGCAAGATACTTGGGACATCATGGGGGAACAGATAGGTGTGGCCTCTGCCCTCACAAATTTGGCTTGTCCTGGAAGAAGACACTAATTATAGGTGTTACTCAATTCCAAGGTAGAATGACAATTTCTTGCCTTTATTTTACCAGAGAGAAAACTGAGGCTCACTGGGATTCAGGGATAATTCCCCATCCCCAGAACTGCAAGAAAGAGCTATTGCTGCTTCCCATGATGTCTCCTATTTCTTAGGATAAATAGTTTTGATTATTAGGTAACATTTCTTTGTCACACAAAAGTAACTTCAGGTGAGAATCTGCTGCACAATGATAACTAATGTTATAGGAATTTATTAAATCTAGATAATTTCCTCTACCTAGTCTATGTTTTGGCCCATTTTCATTGCACTGGTAAATTCTGATAAAATATCAGAGTTCTCATTTTCTTTACATAGAGTTGCACTAAGACTTTAAGAAGGCATGACTGAATGTAACTTCTCAAATCTATTCTTCTCTACAATGTGCTATCTATGTCAAAAATATCATCACCAAAAAAATTCACAAGATTAGATTGTTTCACTCTTTTCTGTCTACTCTGCACCTAGAACAATGCCTGGAACATAGTAGTTGCTTGATACATGTTGAATGAATAAATGACTGGTTTTAGCATTTTTTTTAAATTGTGCACTTTCTCTCACATCCTGTCTTGCGTGTCCCCCTCTCTTCCTCTCTCTCTCTCTATGTGTAATATATATGTATGTGCATATATATATATATAGAGAGAGAGAGAGGGAGTACAGATTTAGAATTTAGTATTGATCGAGTTCGGTTTTAGTTTTTGTTTTTTTTTTTTTTTTTG